>NC_138906.1:114932165-115514572 GCF_965231255.1 Vanellus vanellus | reverse complement strand
TCCCCTCCCCCTCTCCTCTCCTCTCCCTATCTCCTCTCCATCTCCTCTCCTCCTCCTTCCACTCCTCTCCTCTCCCTCTCCTCTCCTCTCCTCTCCTCTCCTCTCCTCTCCTCTCCTCTCCTCCTCTCCTCTCCTCCTCTCCTCTCCTCTCCTCTCCTCTCCTCTCCTCTCCTCTCCTCTTCCTGTTTATCTATATAAAAATCCCTAATTTTTAAGCATATACTTGCTTTTGTTAGATTGTTTGAGTGGAAGATGGTAACCTTCATGTGGTCCTTCTCGGGACATGCTTCAGTACAAGAATGCCATCAATTTTAGTACATCCACTTGAATAGGTTCCACCCCCAGGCTGGCTGGGTATGTCAGCTCTAATCCAGGAGACGTGTAGCCAAGTTAATATATCTCAGCCCTCAGCAGGCCCAAGGGCCAAAAACAATTCCAAGGACAACCTGAGGTACTTAGTGTACTTGTCTGAAATACCGCACCATCTATGGGTTCCAGCCACGGACCTGCAGTTCCCAGGTAGGGAAACCCTACGAAACCAAACCAGAGAGAAGGCCCTTCCTTACTCAATAAACTTGCAGACTCAGCACAAAATTTAAAGGATAAATATGAAAAGGATTGTTAGAGGAGTAGTATTAAAAGCATAAGAGTGACATTTTGCACAGGCTTCATGTGGTTTATCTTTACAGTTTCTCAGACATAGAATAACAGAAGCGTGGAAGGGTCATTGCCATCTCAACTTATATCCTGCTAGCAGAATGGTTTCCAGTCATAACAGCGGCTCTAGCCTGAAAGCCCGTTTTAATTGTAGCTTATTTAGCTAATTTTAATTAGCTAATTTATGACATTAATAAGAATAAAAGCTGAGGTACATTTTGTACATATACTTCACAGTGTATCGTGTTACATGCCAAGGTTTCCCGAGCCTTTTGCTGGAAGTCATAGCCTCCTCTTATTCAGTAGCTGGGAAAGTTGTGAAAGCATCACTCCCAGTCTGGCCACTGGTCTCAAAGTGTTTGTTTTTTCTTATCTTAGTCCCACATACTTTGTTTGTTTGTTCGTTTGTTTCCCATGGCAGTGGAGATCCCAATATGATTAATGGTGGAGACTCTGGTATGATTAATGCCGATTTGATAACTGATGCAGAGGAAGAGAGCAGCACTGTGAATGAACTGTGAGAAATCATCCTCACTGAGAAAATATGTGTTTGAAATCCTTACAGGCCTACATCAAATACAGGGAATCCACATTGTGTATTAGATTTGTCTGGCTTGTTTGATACGTGGTAGAATCAGAGGCAACTTTTCTTTTCATTGCGTAGCAAGCCTGAGTCGAGATAGTCCACTGAGAGAGAATGGCAATTTGCATGTCTGCTCTTCTTTCAAAATTAGTTCTAGCAGAGCTACACATTGCTGGGAATATTTGCCAGGGTGAAGGAAACACACAGCCATGAAAACTGGTGATTGAAAGGTAAAGGGAATTAATACTTTAAGATGAACAAGCTTTTTCACACACAAAAAAGAAGGAACTACTCGTTTATCTCACTTCAGCTCTTACTGACCTCTTACTTACCTCTGTGAATAGATTTTTATTTTCGAGGCATTAATAACACTAACCGCTTTATAAATATATGTATTTTTAATTGGCGTCTTGCAAAGGGCTTGAAACTAGAGGAGACTGAATGTGAAATGCTGCTGGGTCAGTTGTGACATATTGCAGGAAGGCTGTGATGGTGGCACCTTCAGGTTACGAACCGTGCTCGGGGGCAGATGTCAGTCAGTTGCTTTTAAATGTTCTGTGCATGAGTTCTCAGCTGGCTTAAAAAGAAGTAAGAACCATTCAGCCATGTTATTTGCCTTCACTTTTGATTTGTTGATACAAGACGACTGCAAATAACTGCAAAAAACTCTGTCTGTTATTTGTGAACACAGAACCACATAAAGGCTACTCAGGAACACTTCCCAAACTATTTCCCTGGAAGGTAAGACCAGTGTAGCATTTCCTTCAAATCACTGCAATGAATTTTTTTTTTTTTTAATGTCGTTCCCCTTCCATTTACCTTGTTGCTCTACAATGTAAGCTCTTTGAGATGGAGACCACCCCAAAGCAACATGACCCCAGCTGCAATGAGGTATCTGTGTACAACTGTTTAATGATTAGTACCTTCCTATTGTTTAAAGATTTTTGTTGTCTATTTGAAGGTCTACAGCAAATGACGTGGATGTGTATTTTATGAGACAAGTTCATAAAATAGCTTATTTTGTCTTCAAGCCTTAGAAATAGTATTTTGAGTCAGTGGGACAACACTTGTCTGAGAAATAATGATAAAGTATATTGGACAGAGGGTTGGAAAATGTTTTTATTGTAAGTGATATTAAAAGTATATTACTTGCATGCCAAAGCACTTGTTGTAGGAGGGGAACATTAGAATGCACCAATAACATATGGCTCCCGCTGTCTTTTTTTTTTTTTTCTTCTAGGGCAGTAGGTGCGAAAGAGATTTTTAGCCTTGGTAATTTAAAATTGTAGATGTTCAAAAATAAGCTTGATACCAGCATTTTTGCAACTCTGTGCAAGGGTTTTTCAACAAGGAGAGAGACGCTCATGCCTTTATCTGCATTGCTCATTGCAAGTCCTGACATCAGAGAGTTCTGGCGATATGAAGACGGCTCAATCGAGAGGTGTGCAGGGAGGGATGGTGGGCAGTTTGCCTCCTCCACATGGGGACAGGACATCCACGAAGTGGAGTTAGTCCACCCAGTCCCTGAGCTGTGTTAGTCAACCACAATGAGCAACCGTCAGGCACAGCCTGACTAGTTAGCAGATATTCTACGATTTTAACGACATCGGTGTTTCCCCCCCAGTTTCATGGGGATGGACCTGCTGCTTCCCAGCATACCCCGAGGCTGCTGAGGAGCAGGACTGTCTTTTCATTATATAAAATGCACAATGCCTGCGTTAGTTTGGGAAATTCATGACTGCTCTGGTGAGACACTGGAACAATGCAATCCAGCATAATCACACTTAGAATTAATAATAAGATGATTTGCAGCAGTCTGCATGAAAGCACAGTCTTTCAGTCAGGAGAATAAAACAATGATTGCATCCTTCCTTTTTAAGAGAAGGGTTTTCTCAGACCAGCACTCACTGCATACTTACATATTTGTGCAGTTTGATAGGTGTCTTTGCCCTACATTATTAAAGGATTAACTTAGCATTTAATAAATGGAAACTATTACAGTATCTTTTTTATATGCTGTCAAGAGAGATTAACCCAAATTTTTGACCTGTTTTTTTTTGTTGTGGTTTTTTTTTTTTTTTTGTCATTTCCCTTCCCCCATGACCTGCAATCACAGTTTTTCACTCTACACCGGACATCTGATCATCATTGTGGAAAGACAGCAAGCTAACGTAGAGTACTCATTGAAGAGAAATAGTTTTTACGGACTATTAACACAACTTGGCACAACCCTGATGAATTCTGAAGGTCCTTAAAGCTGCATGCTTCGTTGCCATCACTTTCAGAGTGATACAAGATCTTCTCAAAATTGAAGGTCAAATTTACCCAAGATTTAATGGTACATCTCAGGAACATAAAGTAACCCAGAAAACCTATTAAGACTCTGATGGAGAAACCCTTTGGGTTGCCAGAAGAGTGTCATCTTGTTTCTGCCAGCTCTTCCACAGCTTCTCTGTAGAAAGGGGAAAGTCAAGAGCACATCTTAAATGTGCTAGTTACTGTTACTAACCAGCATAGGTGTGAATAGCCTGTGGATTTCTTGCCTGTGGTAGGAGCTAAACCCTTCCCAGGCTTAGGGTAGAATTGTAGAGTTCTTTGAGCTCTGCCATGCTCTGGACCCAAGTGCCAGGGTCAGTCTGCTGATGTATATTCTCTTCAGTCGCACTTAAGTTGTGTTTTAAATTATTCTAATTGACAAAGGTAGCAAAGGATATTTTCATAACTAAATGTTAAAACAGTGACCTTTTCCCTGAAGTTGTAGAAGGGTGATTTAACAGCGATCAGTAGGTGCTAAGTCCTAAAAGGAGACAGAAAAAAAATTCCTATTCAGAACTAGAACTTGAACTCTGTAGTTAAATGACGCTTACGGACTCAGATCATAGGCTATTGTTTATCAAATATAATTAATAACAGTTTCCATGGAGGACTTGATCATAATTCTTTTGATATTCATGACATACTGTACCACTGCTTTGATTTTGAATGTTACTGTTGCAACACTCATTATTGTTGGTCAAATGCCTGGTATTACACTAATCATTCTCAATCAGTGTTGTAATTTAAAGGTATCAAATTATATAATTCAAATAAAGCACAACTTGCTAAATTGTTTTTCTGCATTGATACAAACGAGCTGAATTTATAGAATGTAGTTCTACAGGAAACATCCTGGTTTACCAAAGTCAGGGAATATCCACAGCAGAAAGCCAATAAGGATATTCTTTTCTTAACTATAGGAAACATTACCATGAAAGAGTGAAACAGAATAAATGAAAAAGGGTTAACAGCATCACGTGTGATTGCTGTTCCTTTTGCTTTCATTATCAAATAACTCTCTTTCCTTAAATTTAAAGAGAAAAAATAAAGGAGCCTTTTAATTGTGCAGGCTATAAGGATGGTGCTTGCTCTGATCTTTTCAACAGTCCCACTGGGGTAGGTTATAACCTAGTTAATCTATATATCTGAACAAAAGTCAATTAACCTGCTATAGAGTTTCACCAGAGACACCGAAAGGAAAATTTGGCCTGCAAGTGCTGTGGGATTATGTATGTGAGTAAAGCAACCAAGGTTTTGCTCCGAATGTCAAGCACTAGCTCTGCTGTTCACGTAGCAAGAGCTTTGGGAACCTCTACAGGCTTGGGTGTTCCTGAAAAACACAGATATTCCAGGCAGGAGGGAAAATGCATGCTTTATCTTGTGATGCAGAACATAGCTGCTTTTCAGTCTGTGTTTATATCTTCAGTTATTTTTAGAGAGGTATTTTGCTGAGTTTTGTTTATAGATATTAATGATGCAGAGAAGGTAATTGTGCCCTAAAGCACACAAAAAAGACAGAACCTGGAATAATTTTTGGTTTTCCTGAAATTTAATTATGAGTAGATTGGGCTATTGAACAGAAGGATGGGAAGGGCCTTTTCATGCTCTTTTTTTTCTCTTTGCTTGTTTGATTATTTCGGGTGTGAAATGAAGCTTGTCATGTACACTAGTTAAAAAGCCTCAACTCCTCCATTTATTATGCATTCTTTTTTCAGTGAATGCTTATTACTCATGCATAGCCAGGAGTATGAGGATCACAGATGCATTAAGAACTGTTTATTTAACTTTAAAATAACCAGTCAGAGCTTAAGAAAATATAAAACAGATATTTACAAGTAATACCTGCAGGTATAAATCAGGCCATGGCTAAACAAGTAGCTGTCTCTCACAGCTTCTGATGAGGACTCAACCACAGTCAGAGCACTTACACTCTTGGTTACTTCTGCTGTTTCTAGATGTCCTTACCACAAAAGGCTGTGACAATTCCTGTCTCAAATATAACATATTGCATCACAAGTGGGTGGAATTTATCTCACCTAACTTTGGAAGGCTATAACATGCCTACATCATTTCTAGAGTGTGACAGATCTGGTCTTCTGTAGGAGAGGCAGTTTGAGAGGAGTGGTTTTCTGCATTTACCTGTTTCCTCCTGTTGATTATAGCAGAACTCTGAACTCTAGATTTCGATGTTTCAGATTTTCACATTGCAGACTACCCCCTCTGCTTACCTGTACTATTTACATGACTGCCTCTGGAGCATTTTGACATAGCATCACAAGAGTTCATCAAAGTACTGGGTCTCAAGGTAAGGTTCTCCAGATTTCTATTCTGCATCTCATGCTTTCTACATCACAATATTTAGTTATATACACACTTCAGTGTCTTCAAGCGTTTCTTTTTACTTATGGATCCTTGAGGGAATTCTGCGTCTGTCTTTTAGATGGCTATCTTTTCCCTCTGTATTCAGAAATTTAAATTATTCCTGATTAGAAATTTGACTGATGGGTGTGCTGAAGTGTAGACAAATTTTTTGAGGGAGATGAACGGATAGGACAAACACTTCAGAAGAATGGCAGGTTGTTGCATTTCACTGAGCAGCATTTTTGAGAACAGCAAATAACTCCTGAGTGGCAGGATCATATTGTAGTGGTGACTTAAATAGCAAGAAACTGTTGCAAAACATTTAGGTGTGGAAAGACATGTTCCTGAAGTTGTATGATGAGCTTGCTCCATCTCTTCAGCACAGATACCCAAATGAGAGGTGCTTTGGTAAGAAGGAAGAGTGCTTTGACTGCACTCTGAAAGCCTGCTGCCCTAATCTGCTGTTGCTCAGTAGGCAGTATGCCTGAGGTTGGGAAAACCATGGAGGAGGTCATAGATACTTATTTGTGTAAGACCACTAAGCATATCCTTATTCAGAAGGCTGTGATCCTGAGAGTCTTTCACAGAGGAATTTGAAGCAGTGATCATTCTGAACTGAGGTAGGGGCAATACCAAATGTTAGGTGTCACCTATGGACACCTACTCCAGTTCTGGTATTTCTCACCTTATCTCATTTATTCATCCCCTCAGAGTCCTCATTAGGCAAGTGCTGCTGAGTCACCAGGGTTAGCTTGCTAACTGTAAGACTGCAAAAAGAAGGTGCATAAGGTCCATTTTAGAATAAAGGTGCAGGCAGCGTTATTCTTTCCTGATTGGCATAATCAACATAATGGGGACTGAAATGTCTACAGAGATTCTGAAATGTTTATAGTATTCTGGCTAACTGATGAGGTAAAAAGGGGGAAAAAATATCCTGAAAAATCAGGTGTGACCAGCTGACGAGAATATTATTGGATTTATCAAGAAGGAGACAAGCCATGCTCCTCTCATCTGAAAGGCAGCATTAACACGCTGGCCACGAACTCTGGGTGACTAAACTTCATGTAATGGATCTAAACCCAAAGACTGCTGAATGTGAGCTCAGATCTTAACCTTTAGGTTTTGCTGTTTGCATGACTCTATGTATGGCCTTTCTCAGCATGCAGGCAGACAACATCAGCTTTATTTAACTGCACTTTGAAAGAGAAAGAATCTGTCACTTTGCTTAAAGGAGAACTCATTACTTGGGAATTCATGGTGACAGGGTCTCTACCTGAGCACTGTCTCCCAAAGTTAGGCTGGTTCCTGAGGCTCCCATGACTACACCTTTGTTGTAGTAAAATTGACATAAACTAGGAAAATAAAATGTAAGATGTAATTGGAGCAACCAAGGAAACTTGCTGCTGCTCAAGTCGTCTATACTGCCCCAACCCTATTTAATTATTTACCTAATGTTAAAATAGAGAAATAATAACTAGACATGATTTGTCTACGATTTAATTAAGGAACTAACCATTAGACATTGTAGCATTGTTGATAAGCAGGGTATTCCTGTCAAGAGAGTGATGAACTGTAGGCCTGGTCAGCAAGCCGAGAAAACCACTTGGAACTGCCAAGATCAGAGGAGAAGTAAGTAAAAAGTAATTCTGGCAGGGGAAGATCATGACCACCAACTCATTGTCCACCTACCCAAGTGATACCACCTACTCAAAAGAGAACAATGGAAGAAGAAGATAGAGTCTGCACACTAATTTACATAGGAAGCAATCTTGACCGATCATTAAAGAGAATAACAATGAATATGTATTAACTGTTTGAATAGGTAATAATCAATGTATAAAAGTAGAGGTTTTTGGAACTAAGATGTGCTCCTGTTTTGGGGTGAGCAACACATTTCTGTGCATTAATGGAATAAACTTAGAAATACCTCTGCTCTGTGTGTCATTGGCTTGCACACGGGGTAAAGAACCCAGATTTGGGACAACACCTTCCCTAGTACAAGTATTTGTACTAGTAACAAGTACAAGTATATCTCTACATCAAGAAAACATTCTCTTCCTCATTCTGGGTATAGAGATAAAACCCTTTTTGGTCCCTCTGTGGCTGATGCTTCTCTGTCTCAAATATAACACAGTGGAGAGGCTGCTTTTCTTCCAATTTCATTTTTAAAAGAGTTTCTCAGTACTAATGGTGGGAAAAGTCTTACTAAGAATATCAGACATGCCATATAGGATCAGGTAGAAAACAGATCCACTGAGTTCAGTATTGTCTCTCTCATAACAGCCTGAAGAAATCTCAGAGTAAAACTGTGCTCTCTTGTTTTCCCTTCCCCTCCAAATATTAAAAAGGTAAAGAATCAACAATCTGAAAACAAGTGAACTAACAAATGTCTCAAACAAGGTGAATTACTTTTTTGTTAAAGTACTAATATTTACTTGAATTTTGCAATAAAAGACCATTTTGAATTGTCAAAAAGACATGCTTGCCTAAACTTGTTAAATAAAAATGTTTTTTGAACCAATTATTGCCTAGCAATTTTGATTTTGGAGAATTTATTGCTGTTACTGAATAACTCTGTGCTGCCCATCCTCAAAATGCTTATGCAGCTGATCAGGACCCAGACTTACCCTGCCTTGCACACAGGCCTGTGAGTGACTAAGGCAAAGATTCAGAGGAATTGCCTGAGGAAACTGAAGGGTCATGAAAGGGACCGATACTCTAATCAGAAGACTAGGTGGAGTCCCCATTTGATTAAAATGTAGAAAAATGGGGCAAGGCTGATTTGGATAGGTTTTACTGATGGATTCTGGAAATAGTAATATACTAGTTCATTAAATATAGCTATGTTGCAAGCAAATTAAGCTGGTTTGGGTTCTTTATCAGTAGGAGTAAAGGGAAATGCTTTTCCTCTGTGTTCTTTGAGACAAAAGGGGTGCAAAAATATTATCTGAGTAAGGAAAACACATCAGAGAGTTTTAAACTTTGTAGTGACAAGATTCTGTGATGGATTTCTATCCTCCAGAGTTTTGTGCAGATATTTTATAGTTGGTGATAAAATAAATGGAATGCTTGGCATTTACAGAAAGGTGATTGGGGAACCACTGGAATAGATAAGAAATTTCTTCTATCAACTTTTTACTAATTGGTGTCAAAGATCAGGGAATGGATTTTGTTCCTAGTCATACCTGTGTAAATCTTTAGTAATACTGGTCTCAGTGAATGATGAAATTGTTGTAACGGAAGGTGGCCTTTGCGTTTCAGACAAGTGAATCTCAAAATCTGCATGTTATTAGTTTTACTCCTCGTAACACCCGCTTTTGTAATTTATTTTACCTAGAGGGCAGCTTAAAATATTGTATGTCAATCTCCACGCCACTCTAAACTCACACCTGGCATGAATGAAATTTAAATACAAAACAAAATGAACAGAGGTTATTCTAAGTGGACTATTGCTATATTAATGAATAATAGATGAAATGAACCTCTCTGTGGGCTATAATCACCCAACAGAGTAGAAACTTTAAGACCAAATTTCTAGAAGCTCCAGATGAAATTTATGGCTCCTATCTAACCAACCCTGTGAATTGTGTAAAGCCTTTCTGCTCCTGGCAAGCCACATCCATCTGCAGAAAGCCCAGGGCAATCCATGCTGTTATGAGACCCACAGTATCGCATGGTCCTGGTATGCTACAGTCACCCTAAACTTTCTGCCACTGTAGCCTGGAGGTAAAGTTCACGTTAACGTGGGCAGTGCTGCTCTGTTGAAGTGTTGTCAGTGAAATTGCAGACGGTTTGTGACATGACAAGTGACCAATTTCTGGCTTGTTCATCCACAGCCAATCCACTCATTTCAGAGCATCAGCCACGAAGAATTTCATATATAGATATAATGAGGATATCATGGAACTGGCAATTTCTAATTCCACTCTCACACTTGTCTAGAGTTGTTGCTGTTAGCTCCCACTCAGAGACAAGCGTCCAACACTTCATATGTATTTGACATGAAAAGAACTGCAGACATAAAGCAGAAACCTGGTTGGGCTTGCAACCTAATTTGCAGCAATTTCTCAACCACACGAAATAGAAAAAACAATAAACAGAGATACAAAGCCCAGAGAAAGCTGCTGTAAAGTTGTTCTACAACACTTTGTAAGGCATAGCTGGGATTTGTCTTGTAAACCAACTAGGGAAAACTAGAGGTAAGGGAAAATTTTATTTAATCTTTCATGAAACGTATCAAAATGCTTTCGTAAAACATGGTCTTGAAAAACAGAGATCATATCCATAATTTTCCCAATAGTTTTCTCTAAGTGCTTAATCACGATATAATACCAGTGTACATTTTGTCATTATATAGTTTGGCTTCATAGAATCATTGAGTGGTTTGGTTTGGAAGGAGCCTTTAAAGATCATCTCATCCAACCCCCAGCGCTTCCTTAAAGCATGGGTTTACAAAATGCTGGACAGACCTGTTAGACTACCATTAGACAAAGAGAAAGACTGAGATTTAAAAGTGGACTAAAGTGATCAGTTTGAAAAGCTGCTAAATCTGCTATTGGCAAATGCTCACATATTTTTAAAGCATATTTTGTTCTGCAAAGCACTTACCAGTATAGATAGCCTCTATTGAAGAAAATGTAGCTGCTCCCTACATTGTTTTTAAACATAAGAAATAGTCAAACTTCTTTTGAATCTATTAACCAAACCAGTTGTTTGCAGCCTACAACTTAAACATCAGCACCATTTAAATCAAGGGGATTTTTCTGTGTATTTTTCAGTGGTTTTATGCATATTTGTTTGTATGGGACAAGTAGGAGGAATAGAAGGTGCTATAGAGAAGAAAATGAACAACCAAAGCCAAGGGACACAGTCTGAATAAGCATTAAAAATGTGACCCTGAGATGAATGAAAGCCTACAGCAAAGCCTTAGGATTAATGTCAGATGGAAAATCGTCTGTAAATAAGGCCAAATTGCTCGTTTCCTTCTTTCAAATATCTGTTTCAGGATTTCCAATGTAATAGCTTGGGGTCAAAGAAGTGTCTGTTTGCTTATTCAAATGGGGTACTTTTTGTTATGAGAAAAGAAAATCCTAAGAAATGTTATAGAGCCTTTAAGCAAAGATAGTACCCTCCTGAAGATGCTGTAATAATGTGAGATTTTCTTATCGAATTTGAGCCATCTAAAATTAGGAGCTTGATATTTACCTTATATATTTTCTGTGGTTTGTTTGTATCAACAGAACTGCGCAAAACTCATTCATCTTCAGAAGGTGACTGGAAGGTAATTACTGCCCCGGCTCTGAAATTATCCTTCCAACTTTTGCCTTGTTGTGGCTATTCGCTTGAATAGGCACACTCTAAATGCAACAGAGAAATTAATACATTATATTATTGCAAACATTTGCTGCACCCATTTTAAAAGGATCGGTGAATCAAAATTAGGTAGCCTGCAACAGAGCTAAATATCATTGTTTTTGAAAAACAATGCATGGCAATATTCAAGGTCAGAGCTTGAATAATAGGTTAACTCCCGAGGCAAGACTTTTTAAATCCTAACGACTCTTATTGACACTGGTATTTTAATAAGACGGAATCTTACTTGTGGAAACTAGTAAAAATGTGGGCAACAACGACCCTGTTATCAACATATCAGATATGACACCAGTTGATATATGTGGGGCATACGGGTGAAAGGTCAATATGCCAGTCTGAAAATCTATTTGCCTTTCAATCTATTTACATTATTCTGTTTGGCTGTTTTCTCGAGTGATGACAAATGTTTTCTTTTAGTGGTTGAATAAGTATTCTATGTGACTATTCCTTTATAACAAATTATGACTCAAATTTTGTGCTTGGCTGAAAATGAACAATTAATCATGGTGGTCATTTGTCACAGCCTCCGTAACTCTGGAGAAACAAATCTCCATATTCAAAGATGCATGGATTCTGCTCATATATGTTAGCTGTTTCCACTTATTTTTTTGACAATGATGCCGTTCTTTTTTTTTTTTTTTTTCTTTCATACAGTAAAAAGCACTGGGGATCCAGTGACTGTGGGGTGAGGTGAGTCATGAACTCTGTGCTTTCAGTACTTACTGTAATAATGACACCCCCCCTATTTTTTCTCTGCGTGGTGTTACAAAGTGCTTGAAAATGTGGTGAGAAAGAGCCATGGAAGTGGGCACTGGCAGTTAAAAGACCAGTTCTTTAAACACAAGAAGTTTGATTTACTATATATAATTGTTCCAACATTAGGCTCTCTGAAGATCTGAATCAAATGCTATTCCCGATTTGGATAATATTCTCAGGAGCTTGTTATTTTCACCCAGCAAGGAATTGAAAACATAAGGGGGAAAGAGGTGGGGATCGTACAA
Organism: Vanellus vanellus; assembly: GCF_965231255.1. Lineage (NCBI taxonomy): Eukaryota > Metazoa > Chordata > Aves > Charadriiformes > Charadriidae > Vanellus > Vanellus vanellus. The sequence continues at coordinate 115,502,281 of NC_138906.1, read as the reverse complement.
GAAATCTTGACAATAACTTTCTTTTGTCATTCTGCACAAATGCTTTTCAAAAGCACATAGGGGAAAGCTGCAGCTTAGAGAATAAGGACTTAACTGGGATTCGACTGAAAGGAAAAGGAAACAACTGCATTTAATTCTGCACTCACATACTTTAGTTGCACTCATAGCTGCACTGTGTCAAATATAAATTTACCTTGGTGTAAATGAGGGAAGGCTTAGACCCAAAGCTTGGATGTTTTGGAAACCAGTAGCAGACTAAGTTGCTATAAAACCCAGATGCTGAAACACTGGGAGCTTAAGGCCTATTTTTTTTGAACAGACCTCTTCATTGTCAAAAGCAAGAATCCTTGAAGGCTGTTCTTCAGTTGTTCTCTTGCTTTAAGCTCAGTTTTGTCACATTGAGTAATACTGGAATATTCTCTCTTGAGCCTCCTCCCTGCCTCCACTTAACGCAGGCCCTTCTTCGAGTGAGGCTGGACCAGGTGTCCTCCAGAGGTCCCTTACAGCTTCAGTTATGTCGTAATCCTGTGGGTTTTGGCCACTACTTTACATGAGGAAAATGGCAGAGTTTGATGTCAATTCTGATGGAATCAGTAGAATTATTTTTACTACATGGGGGAAGGAACAAACTTCTTTTCCTTTATCAAGATTAATATGCATTGGGATGTGGAAGGTTTTGTGTGTCTTTTGCACTTTTTGGCTGCCGTATTTTAAAACTTTCGAATTTTCACTTGGTTAGCAGTGATATTACTTTTGTCAGCCAATATGTACCTCAATTATTATTTTTACTGCTTCAGTACTAAATTTGGCCTAACCCATTTCAGTCATTTTTAGAGACAGATTTGCATTTAAGCTGATTATGTGAATGCCAAGCTTCAGCCTACAATGACTGAAAACAGCTGAATAGTGAAATAGTGAGTGACACTGTTTATAAAGGAAACAGCTCCTGACCCTCGATGACAGCTCTGTGAATATGATGATACAATCATTTGAGGATGTTCAATCTTTCTCACAGTTATTACTACGTAGGTTCCTAATTTGTTGCCTTCCACCATCATCAGAACATGTTCTGCAACTCACATTTTTACTTTGCTGAATTTTACTTCCATTTCCTCTGAGTGATATCTTGTGAAGGGCCACAATATTTATAATATCACTTGCATTTATTTTCATGGGGCTACGCTCTGTCTTTGGGCGTAGCCTTTAGACAGAGATGCTGCAATATGTTGTGCCATAGCAAGGATAGCCCCAGGAAATGGCGTGCTTCAGACATTCCAATGAACCACTTTTTTCCTTGTTTTTCCCTTTATCTGGCTAGTAAGTTGCTATTAGCCGATGTAGCAGTGACTTTGGCTAGTCCTTAAATCAACTCACCTGTGCTGGTGAGTGAATGTATGTGTGTACGTGTATACATAGTGAGTGTGCGGGACAAGCATCAGTGCTTTACAATGGGTGCGTTATTGGAGTTTTAGAGTGTCCCACCCCCCTCTTTTTTTTTTCCCATTTCGTTGTCTCTCTCTTGTTCTACATGTTCTCATTCACTCCTGTTGAAGTGACTCTGAGGTCTGAAAAAGGCAGTCTCAAGTTCATGTTCACAGTATCTGTGTCCCTCTCTGAGTGTTTGTCTCACACCAAGGCTTTAATTTACAGGCAGCAATGCACAATTTTGTCTCAGGAAGTCTGATGAAGAGCTCTAATCCTGGCATATTTAGTCCAAAGGGCAAAGTGTGAATGTCACCAATGTGTTTCATGAACTACATATAGTCTATAGTTTTTCCTGAAGCCCGTAAATAAGACAAATTTTTCTATTTGGAGCATTTTCACCCTCTACTTAAAAAAAAAAAAAAAAAGAAAAGAAAAAAAAAGAGAAAGAATTATTTTTGGGGATATCTTTTTTATTTCTCTAAACTGGGTCCTGAATTTTAAACCTAGATACTTACTTGCCCATTCGTATGTGCATGGCTGAGCAAATTTAAAACATAGAATATTGAAAGACTTTACATAAAATATACATCCATTCATCCACAGCTCTGGGTTTGTAGCATTTATTCATGTTTGTCTGCAGAATGGAGTAAGGAGCTAAAGAGAAGGAAGGGCTACACTGTTGAGTATAGATCTGGTACCCAACATTAAAAAAAAAAGCTTTGGAGAAAATAACTAGCTTTACCCAGGAGTTTTACCCATCATTTTATGTCCCCTTGGTTTTGGGACTCACAACACAAGATGGATTTATTTTTGAGGAAAAAAGTGAATATGTATATATACTTTTTTCCTCAAAAATGTATATAACTTTGGAATATCTTTGAACGTATGATCTTTATTAATGGATGCTTCTTTTGTGTGTCTAAATTCACAGCCTTTAATGTCATCCTCTGATTTACTGGGGTCATACCAATTTTCTAGCAAAGAAATCTTGACCTGTGAGTTATTGACATCTGTAGTTGAATGGGATGGGACAGCCTTAAGAGGACTTGACCAATTGGTTCTGCTGTAGCTTTTACAAAGCCTTTGGTTTAGCCTTGTTAGACATTTTGTGCCTCAGATTTTATACACTGTTTGAAGTGTCTCTTTATACATTATTCATGTTCCCATCAGCACAATATTGAATTTTGGCATCCTTCCAAGGATTGGTAACATTCAGTTCCAAAATGAGACTGAAAAGGAAAGGGGGGGGGAAGATCATATTTCTCATTTTTTGCTCAAATTTATCTGACCGTTGACCTACTTTATTTTTTTAAGTTGCATGAGAGATAAAAGTGGATTGATGAAATAATTTCTACAGATACCTGAGTGCAAGTGAAATTAAAATGGAGGTAATGCAATCTTAAGGAGACTGGGACAAATTCACCATTGGGATCATGCCAGGCTGGGGTAGTATAGACTTTATTGGAGTTTTCTTATGGCAGAAACTGAACAGGCAAATTTGTATTAGTTAAAAGCTTCTATGATCTTGCAAACACTAAGGCTTGGACCATGCCACAAGGGGCAGACAAAATTTGAGAAGGTGATGTTTTGGCAGTGGCACAGGCCTTGCAAGTGCAGCTTTAGTAGTCTCCTTCAGGAACTTCTGCATTGAGTCCTGGATGCAGTAAAGCCCAAGTAAATAACATCCACAGCCTTTTCCTCTTCCACTAAGCGGGTCACCTTGTCACAGAAGGAGGTCAGGTTCGTCAATCAAGACCTGCCCTTCATAAACCCACGCTGACTGAGCCTGATTGCCTGATTGTCCTGTACATGCTGCGTGATGGCACTGAAGATGATCTGTTCAATAAGCTTCCCCAGCACCGAGGTCAGATGGACAGATGTGTTGTTCCCCAGATACTCCTTCTGGTCCTTCTTGTAGATGGACATCACATTTGCTAACCTCCAGTCGACTGGGACCTCCCCGATGACTGCTGATAAATGATGGAAAGAGGCTTGGTGAGCACTTCCACCAGCTCCCTCAGTACCCTTGGGTGGATTCCATCTAGCCCCATAGACTTGTGTGTGTCTAAGTGCTGTAGCAGGTCACTCACCATTACCCCTTGGATTATGGGGGCTTCATCCTGCTCCTCATTCCTGTCTTCCAGCTCAGCAACTGGTATTACTATTAAAGATTGAGGCAAAGAAGTCATTAAGTACCCCAGGCTTTTCCTCATCCTTTGTCACTACTTTTCCCCCCCATCCAATAAAGAATGGAGATTCTCCTTAGTCCTCCTTTTTTTTTTTTATGTAATGTATTTAGAGAAACATTTTTTATTGTCTTTTACAGCAGTGACCTGATTAAGTTCTTGTTGGGCTTTGGCCCTTCTAATTTTCTCCCTGCATAACCTCATGACGTTTTTCTAGTCCTCCTGAGTTGCCTGCCCCTTCTTCCAAAGATCATAAACCCTCCTTTTTTTTTTTTCCCTGAGCTCCAGCCAAAGCTCTCTGTTCAGCCAGGCCCGTCTTCTTCCCTGCCAGCTTCTCTTTCGGTACAAGGGGATGACCTGCTCCTGCACCTTTAGGATTTCCTTCCTGAAGAATATCCAGCCTTCCTGGACTCCTTTGCCCTTCATGACTGCTTCCTGAAGGACTGCATGGTATTCTTCTAGCTTGTGCTAACTCTAAAACGAGTGCCTCTCCACTGATTTGACAATATTCATCAAAAAGTCAGTGGAAGGTAACTGATCTTGTTAAAGTACGTGCAAAGTACCTTCATGCTATTGTCCTGATCTGTTTGGATTACCTGCTATGGAGAAGAAACCTGTGCCTTTTCATGGTGTTTAGCAAAGAAGCATGAAATATTTGTTTGGACTTCAGTGGAGTGAGAAGGCAACTAACTGTGCACTCAAACCAAGAACTATAAGAGCAAAAGCAAAAATTATCAGCCATGCTGATGACTGCTGTGTTTGCTCTCTAAATCTTTCTCTTGCTCAGTGGGACAGGCAGGCCACAACTGCTCTAAGCAATGAAGGGAAGCATGATCAGTGTTCACCTCCACCCGAAGGTGGTAACACTGTCCAGAAAGTGCCCACACTGATAATACTGAGCAACAGTGAAATGGGTATTATTTTTTTCCTGTTATTTAGCAGGATTTCAAAAAGGTTGGAATATAGGTATAGATAATGAATGGAAACAGCTACAATTACCTTGAGATAGAAACATAATTATGACACCTTGTAATCCAAGCCAAACTGGGAAATATATTGTGAGATTATTGTGAGATATATACCGAGATTTTTTTTTAGTCTGTCTTTTTAACCTTCAAAATTTGCCTTTTCTCCAGGCTTGTAGGGAAGACTGGGTTGAGAGATGAACAGCCTTCAGCTTATTTTTCCTCATGATAACTGTTGAATATTTATGTACTGAATTGTGATGAGCTGTCCTTTCTATATTGCATATTACTGGGTATTTTAATTCATGAGATGGGATTCAGAGCAGAGTGGTGCTTCTGGAAGTTTTATAGCTCTAAATAAATAAATGAAACAGACAAGTTTTTGTCTTTTCACCTGCCTCTTCAGCAAGTGTGTTTACTCTTTGTTTTGTTGTTCTTCTGCGGGGTCCAGCTACCTCAGTGATAGACATGGTGTGAATCAAAACAGATAAAATCACGGTCTTGGTATTCACTCTTTTGAGAGAAGAATAAAACAGAATTGTGAAACTACTCCTCTTTTTTGTTTGTTTTCTTTGTGAGTCTGGAAGACAAATAGTTTCGGACAATATTTCTCAGCTGTCCTCAAAACACCTGCTAAGTTGTTCTTCCCCTTTGGCTTCTGCCCATCCTGCATTTGTCCCATCATGTGAGTATGAGAAAGCCTTTTAAAAATGTATCATGGCAACAAGACTTTTACCTTTTGATTTTTATCTTCCTCCATTCCCAAGCTGTTGTGTTTTTCACTAACCTCAAATATTTACTTTTTGTAAAAACAGGGAAAATTGCAGGGATGTTCAGGAAACATGGTCAGTTTAACCTTTCCACTATAAATGCAACACACAAAAAAGGCTTTAAATATCAGCTTAAAAATCATAAATCTTTCAGCTTTGTTTGATGTCTAAGGATCTGACTCTGCAAAGACATGTAAACCTGGCACAGGATTAGAATCATGTACTATTGATAATGCCCTTGAGTTGAGCAAATGAGTTGGTCAAATACTGGCCAAAAATTCTTATTAAATAACTAAAAAAATCAATGTAACATTCATTACATGCTTTAAAAGCTATGGTGAAAAATGTATGACTTTTTTTTTTTTAATGATTGTGTGTTGTAAACTTCCCTTTTCTCTTTCTTCCTTTTTTTATTCATTTTTCTATTTTGCTTCTGAAAAGAGCAAAGGAAGAACATGAAAAGAGATTATTTAATTTTGGATGCCTTAAAAAATGGCCAATTTTTCCTTTACTAAAAGATCTTTTTAATAGAAGCATAATATTTGAACCATTATTGTTACCCAGACTTGTCAGGATTAATCCTTAAGATACTTGAGAATAGAAGAAAAATTAGTTTGTGACTGAGGCATAGGTCTCTCTAAGCTCATTGTGTTGTCTTGAGGATGTCATACTGTTTGCTTGATGCCTACATGCTGAGGGATATCTAGACTTCTCAGAAGCACAGGGATTGTATGATACACAGCACATTCATGTTTGAAAAGATCTTCCAAGCTCTTGAGATGGAAAGAGCTACAGTAGTGAGAAATATTAGTATTTCTTAAGTTTATGTGCAAATGAACACAGGGAACAAATCTGGTAGATTAAAAAACAGCTAGAAATTAAGGTCTGTTCCCTGAGTTGTTTAACCATGAATTCTCTTTTTCTTTTTTTTTTTTTTTCAACAATTACAAAATGATAAAAAGCTAATTCTACCACAGGAAATTTTAAACTTTCATTTCAAAGGATTTTTATTCATGTCTTTTTGTAAGTAGAGAATCAGGGAATACTATGCTTCGGGAGCACAGACTCACTGTGCTTTGCACTGGCGAAAGCCCTACTGCAGTAGTTACATCCTTTCCTGTTATGGGTAAGTTCAGGTTATCCATTCAGTTTAATTCCTCTTCAAGCAAGTAGTGTTTTTTCCAACATTTTCTACACCTTAGTTATCTGCAGAAAGAGGGGCAAAATCTAGTTTCAAAACTTTTCTGTCAGTGCATTGGGAAAACCTTAATAATTCTTTCTTTGTCTTTTTTTTTTTTTTCTTTGACTGAGCATGTGGAATGGGATGCAATATGACCAATAAATAGTTTCACTTAAGTAGAGACGGATCACTGGCTAGAATAGCTATAGCCTGGACTTGATTTGATAGTGCACTGTTTCATCAAGAACAGTATCTAGAAGACAATTAAATATTATCTGATGTCAATGTGTTAGGAACTTAGAGGTAGAGCTTATAGCCAGAGTCATTTGCTTTGGGTAGTAAAAAACAGTACTATTTAAGTATTTAAAAATACCTTGTTGAAAATAGCATACAATAATATGAGAGACAAATCATTTTGGAAGCTTTAGAGAAGTGAATGAGTAGGTGTGTCTGGGATGGCAGACTAAGGTAACATGATGTCTCCAGCTATATGACAACTTCTTTCTTTAACAGTCCTTAGTTTTATTTAAGAGACCTAGAAGAATATGTTTAATGAGATCCTGTGTGTATAGTGAACTATTAAGACACACATTTCTTCAAGAAAGGTGGCTGAGGAGCCAAAGGTATAGTATATGTAGGATTAGCTCCTCCTGCTTTTGTGCCAGCGTATGGTTTTGTTGAGTTCAAAAGCATTTGGATTAGAAATAGTTTGGTACCTTTATTTGTCATAAACTATTTGAGAGAAAGATTTTTAATGAGCTGCTTGGAGCTGAGATACTGCAGACTTAGGTTTTTATATGGCTCTGTAACACAGAAATCTAAGATACTGCACCAAATGAAGAGAAACAGAAAGACTTTTCTCTGCCTCATCCCCTGGGAAAAATGAGTCTCTATACGGCTCTCCTTTACCAGTATTTGTTTTCTAAGAGGGTGTTCTGTGTTTTACCCTTACTTTCTAATGTTTGATAAGCAGTCTAAATGAAATAAAAAAGCAACGGGTTTTATAATAGCATCATTTGGTAGAAGCTGGAAGCAAAACAGAACCGTGCAAAATACAGCTCCTTCAAGAACAAAATGTGTGAAGTCTGCTGAGAATTAACATTGAAAGTGTTTGAGCAGGAGAGAAAGAAGGGAGCTTCTGGTTGAGGGATCAATTTTGAACAACATGTGGCCACCCTGAAGACGTGAAGGTTCAAGAAACTTTAGAGAAGGGGAATCAAATAAGTATTTGTGCTTAATTTATGCTGCTGCTAAGAACCAGCTGAAGTGCTGGGGAACATGTATATATTTTAGCTACAGAAATGAAGGATGTAGAAGAAAAGGCTAAGTCAACCCACTGTTTGCCCAACATGGTGTAGAGAGAGTCTAATCTCTGAATTACAATAGTAGTTATCAGTGAGTCAGTAACATACAATAAATAAACCTGAAAAGTATTGAGAAAAAAACATATTCCTGAGGATCCTTTAATTCAGTTGCATAAGAAAGCTGATCTCCTCTTTCTTAATTACTACCTGATGCCACTAAGGCATGTGTGCGTGTGTATAATTACACGTATATAATACAGATTGCATAGAATCTATTTAGCAACAGTTTATATAGTCACGGAAATCCAATTGTTCTTCCCTTTCAGCAAGTAATAATAAACTATTGTGGTTGCTTCATATGATCATTAGATTGTGTTAAAGTTGGACATAAGAAAATGGAGTAAGCGCAGTGTCATCTCCCTGCTCTTCTGATCTTAATATATGCTCAGGTATGAGGATATGCTTACAGTTTCAACTCTCCATACTTGGCACCTGAAGACTGTGTGGACTCTGTCTTTTTGGATTTTGTCTGTGTCCGTGCTGTATTTAATTGTACTTTGTATTAAAATTTGTACTTTGGGCTCAGTAGTCTGCCCTTTTGACATATAGTATGTGTTAATTGAGGAAAGCAGAGATCTGTTGGTAAAACCTGTCTTTTTCTAATCAGGAGGTGCGAACAGACACAGGGTTGGTGGGCTTTTTGCATCAGCTCTTCAGAAATCTCAGTCTGTCCCCTATTTATTCTTAGTGAAAAAAATGGCAAGGCTCTCTTTCTCTCTTTTGGGTCTGCTTGAACATTCAGGTGAGTATTGACAACTACTTGATTAAAAAAAAAAAATTCCTTACTGCAGTTCTGAGAGAAGACACAGCACAGCATGACCCCTATCTGAATGTACTTCTTGTTTACATTACAAACATGATAAATCAAGCCAGAACAGCAAACAGAAAGGCCAAACCTTGACTGAGAAACACAAAGGCCACAGCCGCTGGGCTAGTTGCCACTGTGCGATGCCCGCCATTCCCACCAGGCCTCTGCTCCAGGATTGTCACCCTCAGCAGCCCTTTGGCTTCTGTGCCATGCCCTTAACTCTGCTCTTTGTCATGGGCTCGAACCGCTGCATTTGGGCTGCAGGTGTTTGGTCTGAGGGCTACGCCTTTCTTGGAGGTGCACAGGGGGATATACATAGGTGTGGAGTGCAGTCACATACCCAGACTCTTTCCTGGTTGGGGACAATGTCTGTCACAGCTCCTGGGGCGCTACAGGGGCTCTCCACAGGGTCTGTCATGGCAGGGCCTGGCAGCCATGGCCCATCCCACCGCCCTAGCCAGAAGCAGGGCAGCCGGGGAGCACTGGGGCAGCCCCAGCCCGGGCATTGGGCACCTTCCTGGGGATGAGGATGCGCTGAGGCCTGGCCGGGATGCGAGTCAGGAGATGGGGCTGGGGCCTGGCACAGGCAGGGCCATGAGGGGCAGGGGTAGTTCAAGCTAGGACTTGTGGCAGGGCCTCACAGGAAAGCCAGGGTCAGCCTTCTCCAAGGCCTCTCCATCTCCTCACAGGGGCTCTCCCAGGGGGGGCAGCCTGGAGCTGAGCAATTCCCAGGCTGAGCCCGCACTCCATACCCCAAGGAGAGGGAATGTTGCACCCAGGGCCCTGACAGCCTTCGCCAATGCATGGCAGATCTTGGCAGAGTACTGGCCAATAGCTGAAATCTGCTTGGGAAAACATATTTAAGGAGGCCTGACAGTAGAGACATCACCCTTGTCCCTCTCTATCGCAAAAATAAAGAGAGAGCTCACTGCAGGCAGGAACTGGCCTTGGGCCCATGGGGTAATGTGGGGTCCCGCCTCTTACAGGCTGCAGTGTATTCAGGGGCCCAGAGGTGGGTTGTTCAGGCACTGTTTGAGTTCCCCACGTTTAAACAAATATAGCACTTATTTGCAGCAGAGCCTGACGAAGGTGAATGTGTGGGAAATGCCGAGTGTGAGACTGTTCACACTTGGGGTTGCCCTGGGTATGGCTGCATGTGATGTGGGCTCCCAGCCTTGGGTGCTCTGCTTTTGCCCGTGCTCAGTAAAGAGGAAGGATAAGAGGCAGGGCTGGAGAGTGAATCAGATGCCTGAAATTAGATGCTGTGAAACCTCTTCTTGTGTAATACCTACCTCAAAGGATATCTCAAAAGCCAGGCTACAGTCGCAAAAAAGGCAATAATAGTCAGTGTTAAACTCTTATGTAGGCTCTCTGGGCTTTACATCTACAAGAAAATGCTTCACATTGCTCACACCCTGCCTCCTATCTCCCCAGAGCAGCTGATGCATAAAGCTCCTGATACCAAGTGTGTGCAGCACTGGATCCTTAGTCATCAGGGGGAACAAGGCTGACAGCAGAGGTTGGTGCCTGCAGAGAGAAAACAGTTACCAGCTGATGCTTCAAACAGCAGCTGCAGCATCCTCAGATTCACCAACTCCCACTCAAAGACCTTGTCTGAATCCATTCAACATGCAGCAGGCAGGGCACGTGCATCCATGGAGAAGCCTACTGTTGACAAACAGCTGACCATGGATATAAGAAGGATTTTACCCCACTGAGACCAACAAGGAAGGAGGTGAGAGCTCTATGGGGGGTGGAGAGGGAACAGAGTCCTTCCAGTGTCTATAATGTCCATAAACCTTTTGAGGGGGGAGGAGCAAAGCAGTAAGAAATGCTGCTTTTGAGAATGGGAGAGGTTGAAGCACACATCAGTACTAATGCAGTGGAAATCAAGTAAAATCAAGGCCTGCCATCTGGTCATTCAAGAGGTGAGGAACCCAGGCTTGCATTGGGGAGGGGGATCTGTGCTGAAGCCAGGCAGGCTGAGCTGGGACCCCATTATCAGGTTGCTGCATCTTTGTCTTTATTGTGTGTATCTGGTAGGAGACTATTGGCATTGACTTTCATATCTAAAGAACTTCAAAACCTCTTTCCAAAACATACTGTAACAAAATACACTGTGCTCTCTACAAGACTTTATTTGTATTTTTAAGTATGTATGCGTCTGTTTTCCTGTATTTATATGTTATATCAGTATATATAGATAGAGGGAAAAAAAAGAGGAAATACATGACATACAGGTAAAATATGGGGCTATGGTCAAGCATTTGTACTGAATAGTAAAGAGGTTCGGAATAGAAAAGGGCAATATTTTTTAGTGACTGAGACACACTATTATCATTTTAAAAGGTTCTTTAATATTGTGTTATTTGGCCATTACTTTCCAGAAGGGCATACATGATATATGACTGAATACCACAAGCAGCTTCTATTAAGGAAGTATTTTCTAGTTGTTAGTAGACAGGCAGTGTAGCGGAGAAGAGGATTTCATCACACTTTCTCCAGATTGCCTGGCTGGCAGCCTCTGCTCACCTCCCAGTAGCCCTCTGCTCTGCTGCTCTGGCAGTGTTTAATGTTCAGCCCGAGAGACAAAAGAGGATTGTCCTTTCAAAATGTACATACATCAGCACTGCCTGAAAGAGAAATACAGCAGGAAACACTGATTCCAAATTGCTGTTTAAAGTGCCGGCCTTCTTCTGAAATGCAGACAAAACAGAAATAAAACAGAAGCTAAAAGCGGCAATTTTTGTTCAGGCAGAGAAAGGACTCCCTTTTGGCACCTTTTCTAAGGCATTAAACTATACCCAAAGTGCAGTTGAAATGGGGTGAGAAGAAAATGGTACTTCTGATGTAAACAACTAAACAGTGGTAAAGCAATAACTACTCCTTTAGACACCGGTTTCCGCTGAACTGGAATTTGGGAGGTAAAAACTGATTCTCATTCTTGGTGGTAAATCTGCTGGGTTAAATCTGAAAATAAAAGGTCCAAAATCTCCAGGCAAGCCTTGCCAAGTCTAAAGAACTGTACTAAACGTAGGTCAGCTGGGGGCCGATACATGGACTGCTGCAAATACACTGCACGGAATTACGCCAGCTCCTTATGCAAGGCCCCCAACTCAGGACACTGAGGTTTTGTGGCTGAGAAATGGGGCTGGATCTGCTCCACTGTTTGGTGTGAGGACAACTGTTATTGCAGACTAGATGGGCAATACTGGGGTATTACGTACAATGTGCTTGCTCATTGGGTTTTTTTCTCCTACCTAGCCTGCCAGTAATAAGAGACCAAAACCTGCATGGGACAATTTCTGGACTAAGATCACTTGATGTATCTATTAGATAGATCTAAATTTGCACACTGAAGCCAAGTGAGCTGTGCTGGTTGAGGATGTGGTCCCATTTTAATCTGTAGTCAGACTCTGGAAATCTTTGAGGTACCTGAAATCAGTGAGGTAAAGCAGAATGGCTCCTATATTTGTCTGGTGCTTGGAGTCCTTTAAAAAGCTCATACTCTGGTTATGTTTCTAGATCCAACATTACTGTTTATCCAAAATGGTTGGCAAGGCAATAATATTATTCAAGACACACAGACACACAAAAAAGAGAATGAATTAACATCATCTTTAGAAGCTTCTTAAACAAGATTTCCCACATATATTCATTCTGCTTGCTGGAGCAGGGAAAGGTGCTAGATCACTATGCTTTAAGTTAAAAATGAATCACCCCTGTGCTGTGCTGCTCCTCAGATGTTCTTTTATTACACTCGGAGTGATAATAGATATAGATGATACCCCAAACTCCCAAACTTTCTCTGGGCTTAGTGCCAAGATTTAATACATTAAAAATGAGAAGAGATATATCTTATCTTTACTAAGAAAAGTTTCACTGGGGATACAAGACGATGTCCAATCCTAGCAGAGAGGTGTCCAGGGCTGCCATCTGCTACACTGAGCCTATCCCTTTCTGACTCTAGTCCAATGCCAATTAAATCTAGCATACAGAAAGCTGAGGTGAAGTGTCCAAAACAATCAAGAGAACATAAACATCACAGAAGGAGGTTCATTCCTCGCTCATATGTCAGTAGGGATCTATCCACTAGCAAAGGGCTTAAAAGAAAGAGCAGAACAAGCAGTCTAGAAAAAACTATAACGACTACATGAAAACAAAGTGTTACTGCAGTGGCGTTCCTGAAGCACTTCAGTCTTCCCTTTTGTTTAGAGTAAGCAATAACTGCCTTATCTCACAGCACTGGTATGAGCAAAGGTTGACTTTTTAATGGTGCTACATTTGACTTATTAAGGAACCAATATTCAAACATACACTTGTATATGCAGAAAAGATGGATTTGAAAATTAAACTGTTTTCAGAAAAGGCCAAAAAAGTAGAGATGCAACTGCTCATGCTGCAGTGGTAAGCATCTGATCATCTCAGAAACCACAGTGCTCTGCATGGTGTCAAATGCAGACTCAGGCCCTTGTGCTGGGCATGCATCATTAGTACCACTTTCTCCTCTCCCATCGCACAGGATAATCAACAATAGGCCACTCATTTAAGGATGGAAAGGCAGCCACAGGTGGTTCTCTGTGAGAGCTCAGGGCAGAGAATAAGAACAAAGATGTATGAACAAATATTGTTCAAACCATGCACAGGGTACTTCCTTAGTACTCTTCTAGCTGCAACTGCACAGAGCACTGCAGGTTATTTTCTGAGGTCTTAGTAGTCTGTCATGGTGTTGTGTAAGTTTTGTCTGATGTTTGCTTTCTTTCTAAATCCATGTAAGGTTTTTTATTCCATCCACAATATCAAGGAGTTCCACATGTCTACTACCCACTTGCATGAAGAACCATCTCCTTCTGCTGATCTTGAACCCAGCTCTTGGTTGTTTTTCCTTAGTTCTTGTATTGGAAGGTGCAGTAAGCAATTGGTCCCTACCTACCTTCTTTATGTTGCTAAGGATTTTGTGGACCTTTACTGTATGCCCCTAAGATGCCTTTTTTCAGAGTGAAGAGTCCCAGCCAACTCAGTTATTCCTCTTATTGAAGGTCTTCCTGCTTTTGATTATCCTTGTTGGCCTTCTATGAACCTTTTATGTCCTTTTGCAGATGAGGACATCACAACTGAACACAATATTCAAGGCATGGGCAAAACATGGATTTATACTGCAGCATGATATTTTCTGTTTTGTTCTCTATTCTCCTCCTGATAATTCCTAACATTTGTTTTGCTCTTTCGACTGCTATAGAACACTAACCTGATGTTTTTTATGGACCTGTGTATCATAACATGAAAGTCTTGTTCTCAAGTGGTAATGCTCAGTACAGGGCTCATAATTTTTTTGTGTGAAGCTAAGATTAGTTTTCCCCATGTGCCTCACTTTACATTTATCTAACACTGAATTTCATCTACCAATTTATTGTTCAGTCACTTGGCCCCTTAAGGTAAAAAAAAATTCATCATGGTTAGTTCTTGTTCCTAGTGCCTTGGATAGCTGTGTATCATCTTCAAATTTTGTTACCTTCCTGCTCATCCTCTTCTCAAAGTGATAAAATTTTGAGTATCTTAAACAGAACAAGTTCCAGCACAAATCAATGCAGAATTTGACTATTGATTGCACTGAGAAATGACCATTACTCCGACCTTTTGTTTTGAGTTTTGTATGCAGTTTAATTTCCTATGCATTCTTAATTTCTTTGTCTTTGATGAAAGAGTTTTTAAGAAATCTTTTGGAAGTCCAGGTGTATCAACTAGATCACCTTCACCTACCTACTTGTTTACCCTCTTCTTGCACCTTAAAGAACCTGTGTTCACTGCTCTTAAATCAGGCAGGGCTCTGATGAATCCTCTTCCCTCCAAACATGTGGCTGATGCTGTGCTTCTGTAAGTGACTCATTTTTGACAGGCAATTATTTTAGCCAGGCTCCCACTTCCAGGCCTTTACAACAGCTCAAGAATAAGCATTCATCAGTTCCTGGAAGCTGGCCATGGCAATCTCTTGTGGATAGTTGTCATGTCATATCCACCAATAAATAAATTTCTTGTGAAGGACTATGAGGTGCAGTCCAGCTGATTTACCCTGATGAGCATCCGTAATAGCCAGAGCACTCTGTGTGCATATGTGTGTATGTTCAGAAAGTGTGAATGGTACCAGAGGCAGGATGTCCATTCCCAGAATCAGGGTACACATCATACACTGCAGAGGACTGTTATAATTCTAAGGGTCGCCTCATCAATAGCTTCACAAATCCTCAGGGCAGCTAATGCATAACACTGTCAGCAGCACTAGCAGAGCATACGTCGCTGAAGCTCTGGCGTATACATCCCAGCACAGGCAGCACCCTTTTTGTCCCACAAAATACCAGCTTCCACAGTGTGAAGGCACCCACCTGCATGCATCTTTACAATAGAAAATTGTCAACTACTGACATAGTGCCTCAGTACCTGATATTTATAATGAACTTTTTGTCTGCATCATTTCTCAATTTCTGTAGTAACCACTGAGTCTACTTTCAGGTCAAGTCAAAGGTCATTAGGACTGCTGGTGAGATTGCCTTTGTGATAAGACAGAAAACATCATGAGGATTAGCACACTCAGTCCCTGTGGGAAGCCGTTCCAGCTCCACTAAAGAGCATGCACCTCTGTGATATTCCTGGGTTTGGACTCTGTCATTGACCAGGAAAGACTGTGTGTTGCCCTATTTGAAGAAGCTGGCATGGTACTTAGAGCTGTAAGGCACAAATCACCTGTGCTCCTGCCTGGCTCAAGGGGTAGTCCCCTCTCTCTCACACCTTCCAGACACCCACCAGATTTAATCTTGGCGTCTTTTTTTCACCATTAGAAGACTGAAAACCAAAAATAAATATTTGCTTATAAAATGAACTGCGTTATTGTGGATGATGCATGTTAATCAGACTCCATATATTTTCATGTTTGTGAGGGGACAAGCACAGGCTG
This sequence comes from Vanellus vanellus, assembly GCF_965231255.1. Taxonomy (NCBI): domain Eukaryota; kingdom Metazoa; phylum Chordata; class Aves; order Charadriiformes; family Charadriidae; genus Vanellus; species Vanellus vanellus. Next base: position 115,486,634 of record NC_138906.1, on the reverse strand, counting down.
ACCACAGTGATCTGACACACATGCTGACTCTTCCTCAGAGGCACCACCTAGAATCCCTCCAAATCGCTCTGGATGAAACCCGCTGAGATTTCCCTCTGCGCCACAGTCTGGGCAAGTTCATCAGGGAAAAAAGGAGTACAGGCAAAATTCAAGCATCTATCAACAAAGAGTGGTCATTCAGCCACAGCAGATGCATGGAAGGGCATGGACCAAAAATGAGTGGTAGATTTATTTTGGAAGGAGGAGAGACCTTGCTGCTGGTAACGTTGGGGATGGTGACTTAAGAAACTGCATGGAAATCTCAGTGTCGCTGCTGGACAGTGCCTTTTGACAAACCCCAGTCCCTAGCCTTCTTTGGAATGGTGGTGAAATGCTACCAAAAGACAGCTTACTACCTCTCATTTTAGCAGAGCTGCTGGTATGACTGTGGATAGTAGCAGGCACTGCTGATCCCATAACTTATGTAAAGTGGAAGTAAGTCCTAGCTGGATCATTGTGACAGGTATTTGGTTGTTGTTCTTTGCAGTGGAGGCTTATGGTGGTGTGGTGTGGCACCTCCTGATAACTGATAGAAATCCCTCTGTGTGATAAAACAGATGAGTCATTTCAAAAACTCAGAAGGGAAGCAAGCAGGACTCTGATGCCAAAAAAAGAAATGCACACAGGTGCTGGTATTCAAACACTTTTGTTAAAAAAGATCTACCATGTGGGTGTGGGAAGCTTCCTTTGGGATGGGAATGTCTGTTGTGAAGAGGGGCATAAGGGATGCTCGAGCTGTTGAGATCTGTATGAGGGATGCATTACTGGAAGGGGGGGGGTGTAGGGATGTGGTATGAAGCTGCTTCAGAAGGGGCTCTTCTAGGTGAGAGTCATTTAGACTAGGTATGGAGGTAAACGGTGATCTTCTTTGTGTTGTTACACTTAGACCTATTGCTGGTAGCTGTACCAGTTGGAAGAACTCTCAGGGCACCTCAGAGGTAGCTTGAAGGGGTAAGCTGTGTGGAGGGACACAGAGGTGGGGTGAGAGAAATTTAACAGGGTAAGATAGGTGTAAGCTAAAAGACCCAAAAGGCAGCCTTTGGCTTTGTCTTGTACTGAATGTGTTGGGATAAAGAGTTTTTGAGGACAATGAGAGAGAAGGCAGTTGTTCAAAAATATGTTTATATCTATAGTCACAAGCTTATGATGTCCTCAGGGAGCTACCTCCCATCTCCAAAATTTTACACTAAAATATTAGAAAATTTAAAAGAAATTATTCTAAGAAGACTTGCCTCTCCATGGCTACCAGTTTGTTCTGTGTAAACTGAATAAGCTCATTGTGTGCAAATACTCCTGGCTGAGTCTCAATCTTCAGTGAAAAACATCTACATGGTTTCTTATTTGGAGGTGTCAGACTTTCCATCTAATTTCCAGGTTGGACAGTTCTTGTGTGTAGCAGAAATGACAACTGGAACAAAGAGAGTGGGGAATTAAGAAACATGTGGCACATGAAATAAAATAAAAGCTTTCACACTTTTCTAAGCACACACAAATCTCACTTCAATTATTTTTAAAGCACTGAGTTATCCTGTCTTTTACAGTGTGTAAGTGAAAACTCCTCACAGTCCAGATGGAAAAACATCTGAGCATAGCTCTGTTTTGCTGATAAAAAACATTAGGACATATTTATGAATACTACTTTTACTACTCAACCAACAGAGGGTTTTCTCACAAACATATGAAATCATTTTCTGGTAGATCTTCTTCTGCTGTAACTTTTTACAATGATGCATCAAAGCTTAAAAGTGTTCATCGAAGAACACAAGCATTTACATTTGTGAGCCTAAATTGTTCTTGGCTCATGGTTATCAGAATCTCTTAAAAGTATAAAATTTTTGCTTAATTATTATAGGTGACGCAACTTGAAGGATAAAAATTGGCATGTTTCTGAGGTTCAGATGATTATGAAAAAGTATCCATACACATGTGCAAATATTCAGGTCTTGTATGCCTGATGTTTTTGTATATAAAACTAACTTAAGATTGTTTTTAGTGCAGGATCAGTTTGAGCATGTCTTGTTTCACCATCTCATTGGACCCATGTACTGGGCCATAGCTATCCCCAGCTCATATCTACCATATAGTATATTATAAAACTCTTTCTGAAGGATTTCAGCTGGAATGCATTTCCTAAATGTAAGTGATTTGAGTAATAAATACACCTATTTGTCTGTTCTCCCAATACAAATCTTGTGATACAGACAATCTAATTTCAGAGTTCTCCCAATACAAATCTAGTAATATACACAATATAATTACAGAGACCTTTTCAGCTGCTGACTTATAAATGTTGGTTTAAAGCTGAATACATTTCACTGACTGTGGGAGCTTAGACACCTAGCTTAACTTAGTTAACACCCATATTTAGATGACTAAACTCTCTAGCTGAATGCTTCTCTTATTATTTTCTGATATTTTATCTTCTACACTTAATTGTCAACTCTTACCCTTTTTTTTCCTTTTTCCCTTGTTTTTCAGATTTGATGAGAAGTCTTCTTTAGGATTGTTTTTTCTGAATATAATACTGGGTGATCTCAAACATCTTTCTTGTAGCAGTCTAGAGATCAGGTCCACATCTACTTTTCTGTCTTTTTTTTCTTTCTTTTTTTTTTTTTTAACTCCTTTGTCAGTTCTATTCTGGTCTTTTAGAAGGACTAACAATAAATACTTCTGAGCTGCTTTTCTTTCTCCTTTTTTTTTTTTTTGTGCCTGGGTTTCTTCATTATCCAATAGCGTGCTTCTGAATGCTGCTGTACATATCTTTATTTTCTGATGAGGGCCAAACCTCTAGATAAAGTGGTTTAGTAAATGCTATGATCGACTCCATTATCACAGAGTTTAAGCATGTACTACTAGTAAGGTTTTCCATGCAAGCAAACTGTGAAGCTATTTGAATTCCTTCCATCCACCATATTTTTTATTGTCCAGCCTGTGACAATTCAAAAACTTCAAGGTGAAAGAAGGCACTCTTACTCCTGCTGTGATCCTTGAATCAACCTGAATATTTTTTAACATAGGATTCTTAGTTTGTAATATGTAGTAATGATATTAATATATTTCTTGGTGATATTTCACTTCTACTGAGTGCATTTCTCTCCTTTTTCCTGGTGCATCATCTGCATGGTGAATTAAATACCTTTAATAATTATTAATAAATATTACATTTACCATATATTTATGTCAACAGGGAGAATATGTTGCTATTAACCTGCTATGAGATCATATTAAGTGGGTCACAGTACAATTATCCATAAATTTCTGTGTTCAGTTATACATGTAGCAATACACTTGGCAGAAAAATAGCACAGTACCTTTAAGTAGATATACCATGTTAAAAAACTAAATTATAAAGCATAGTCATACACCAGTCACTTGCATCAGAAACTGGTCAGGTAATTCAGAGTAGTGTGTAAGAGCTGACTTATGTGGCTAAAAGAGCTTCTAATTAAAGGAGATTTTATATAATGTTGGGCTATTTCATATTGAATTATTAAGATGGACTTGATTATAAAGAGAAACATGCATTAGCTTGGTTTTCTTGAGTAATATATGTTGTAAGTTATGTTTAGTTAAGCCAAGTCTCGCTGCAGGGCATTGTGGATAATAAATACTTGTCCAATTTTCTTCTAGATAGTTCCAATCCATGACTGTGTCCATACAAATAATTGCTGGCAGTTTTGTGTATTTAGGCATTTTAAAAGGTATTTATTCTATACAAAAAGCAGAATATAAATAAAAGGCAGTCAGAATGAAATGACAACAAACATTTTCCCAAGCAGCACCCCAGGGCATGATATTGAAGGCAAACCCATGTACTTTACTGCATGCCAGACTCTCATGTCTTGTGTCTTACTCCCTCTTCTCTAATTGCCTCTTCACTTCTGAAATTCTTGCTTGATATTGACACTGGACTAAGCAAGGCTTCTCCAAATGCACTCAGCAGTTATTGCACGTAAGTGTTCTTTGATTCTTGATATGACTTTAAAGAAAGTGATTCTGGCTTTTTAAAATGGAGTTTTCCTCACTTAGCCTAAATTTTATTTTCCTGTAATATTCCAATATCAGATTCCGCCTTGCTACATGTCATATGGCATGACAACAATGTGTAATGGCACATAGCATAGTGGTACACAAGTTTGTATAGAACAGACTCTGTAGTATTGTGCCATGAGAAGATGCCATTCCCAAGAAAGGCCAACTGTAGTTAGGATGAAGTCCAGCCAAAACTAATAAAGGCCTGCCTCACACAGGAGCTCAAATGCAGTATGCAATTGACTGGATTTGATACAGGTTTCACAGTCTTTTCAGCCTCTCTGCATGTCACTCTGTGTGTATATATATATATATATATATATATATATATATGCATGCTCACAGCCAGGATCTCTTCCACTACTCTTGTCTTTATATGCTTTTGTCTCTGGCCTGAATCTCTCAGTGGATGCATCCTGTAACTCACATATTGCTAATTCTTAAACGTGCATGGGCTTTGCCTGATTGGTTGTTGACTCGTGGCTGAGATGCCTAAACTCCTTAGCTGGGTATTTGCCATATGTTCTCCAGTGCCTATAATGAAAGCTGAATTTCATTGATTTCTAGTGCACAATTATTAGGGAACTATAGGTACTGAATGCTTCAGCTGCCATGCTGAACCATATCAGGGCTTTGAGCACGCTCTGAAATAAAAGGAAGGATCTCTAAACATGGGATCAGCATACTACAGTTGGCTTTCGTCCACTTAGTGAAATCAGTCCTCTTAGGAGTTTCCCTGGAAAACTCTAAGCCTGGTGAATGCTGTTGTGTAGTTGGAGGTAGACTGTTCAGGCTGGGAAAATTCCAGTCTAGTAATAGGGTCAAGTGGGAACAGCTATACAAATCATATAATGTGAGCAGGTTAAAACTGTGAGAAACAAAGGCTGCTTATGTGATTGGAGTACATAAGTTAATGAAGAAGTACATAAATTAATCCACTGTAATAATAAATCCACTGTACATGAGGGACCCTGTTCCTTAGCATTTCTAAACCAAAAAGATTTCCCTTCCCTGTATGCAGTTCATATGGTATGTGCAGAATTTGAGCACTGCCCTAGCCTCACATGTTCAACAATTGTATATGTAAGTATTTATTCAAAGAAAAACTTAGAAACTAGTATACAACCTGTGTCTGTAATTGTAACCGATGAACCAGAGCTAATCCTTGGAAAACAGGTCCTTCTGACCTCTTTGCTTTTCAATGCAGGAGGTTGTGGAGATTTGTTTAGATGCAGAAGAGAAGAACATTCAGGATTTAATCTTTTAAAATGCACATACACAGAGATACATGCAATAACGCATTTATCATTCAATTTTAAGAATTTTGGTATAGGTATGGAAATGTCTTGTTTCTTGTAGAAAGAAAGGATTTGCTACCTATGATAAACAACAGATATTTAGACCAGAGCAGGACAGCTAAAACATGTCACTCATGGAAACTCGTTTCCTTGGAAATACTGCAAATATTTCTCCAAGTAAATACTTCAGAAATCAGTTCTATTGGAAAATAACAATGTGAGATAATGACTAATGTGACCAGACAGTGAGGAAAAAAAGGAATACCCTGCCTTAGATTATCTGCTTATTAATTCCTATTTCCAGATTGCATAAGGAGAACATCAAATTAAATGTTACTTGGATTAAATATTTTGTGTTCCAGCTGTAGTATTTGTAAACAATATAAAAAGAGGAGTCACAGTAGCTACTTAGAATATTGTAATACTATTGTTATATGACATTTCTAGGGCTAGCTAAAAGAAGAAAAATAAGTTTTACTTTTTTTTTTTTTTTTTTACTTCTACCTGCTAAGGTCATAGGGTGCCATTCTATCCACTAAAGGTAATGGAAAAGGTCCTGCTTGTATTTGCCCTTTGATAAATTGTATGTTACTAAATCCACAGCAGATTTATCTTTGCAATTAACACTGAAAAGAAAATACTGTAAATTTAAGACTTGCATTTCTAAAAAGGAGAAAATGAATTGTTATTATGTAATGAAAATGCTGAATTATAAACACTCTCAATCATGGTAGATGTTAACACACAGGTAGAATTGATGTTTCAAGTGTCTTTCTCCTTGTGTGAAACTGCTTTAATCACTTTTAAAATTACATTAATTTTGATATATTTTTAATAAGTTCAGTAAACTGGTAAGTATGATGAAGAGATGGCAATCAAACTTATTAATTGTGAGTATTAATATCCACAGTGACATGAAGACTATAAGAGTGTAATGAGTTAAAATGTCAGTTTTGACAGAATTTACTGACTGGCCATAATACTGAAAAATTGATGTATTTTCCTCAGTCAAAATAAAAAATAGAATTTGAATCCCCGAAGAAAATTACCCTTTTCAACAGCACACTGGAATTACATCCCAAATCTTCAACTTTAGTTGGTGAAGAAAAGTGTCATCACGGAAGGCAATACCTCATAAGAAATTATCATATTCTGCAATGACAAATCAATAAACTTGAAAAAAGAGGGAGAAATGGAAGCTGAGAGTTGACCTATAATGTAAATACATCCCATAACATTATAAGATTGGATACTCTAAATGTAGGACTAGGACTGCTCTTAACAAGTTAGCTGCTCTTAATGCTTTTATGACAGAAATATTTTGCTACCCTTAAAGGGATAAGACAGGAAAACAGAAAATCAACAATTCCATTCCTTAATGACAATATATAGCTAAAGACTATTATGATGCTAAAGTATTGCTGTTTATTAGGAATGCAGTGTTACTTCTTTAGAGGCATAAGGACAAATCTCTTTTCTTATGTGGACCTTCAAGAAACATCACACAAATCCTTTTAAGAATATATCTCTAAGTAAGAATACACCTTTCCCTTTAAAATGTCCGGTGCTCATGTTTATGGGCTACAATATTTGTCATTCTGGAACGATTTTCCTTATAAATATTGACATGAAAGTATAGACTCTAAATTATGCAACAAAGGACACCCACCAAACCAAGCCAAACCTGATTTTTACTTTCCCAGTGGATATATAGTCTAAAGAGTGCTAAAGCCCTGTAAATATGATTTTATCTGGATCAGTATATTTGATAGGGTACATTCCTTCCTAATTTCATCAGAGAAACACAGTGCTGTAGGAGTGCACTTCCTCAAGCCTAAAAGCTTGCGTAATAAAAATTGGTAGTGGATATTTGCAGACGAAGTACATTGCTGTCTGAATATGCTGTATCCCCCCTTCTGCTAGCAATTACAAGATGCTTCACATGGGATGCCAGGTTTTATGCAGTGTTCTTTATTTGTGGCAAATTAGAGAGGTGTTCTGAAACACTGAGATTGCTGAATCTATTTACCAAATGCCAGGTGACTGCAGTTATCATTTTATAGGTGAACAACACGAACTATCCAATTGTTCTTTGAGTGTACACATCCACAGCAGTCCAAATTACACCAGCAGTAGTGCTGCTATTTATACAGGTGGTAATAGCACTACAGAAAATACCACCTACCTGGGAATAAGGGACTGTAGTAAAAGTCCTTTTTTGTCTGCCTGTCAAAATACTCTAAGGCTGAATTCACAAAAGGATTGTGTTTATATTATCAGTGGAAAAACTGTACCTATGTTCTTTTTATGCATAGGAAATTGTCTGTGAGCTTTTCTTCAGTTGTTCAAAGGAAAATCACTGCAAAAATACAACGTACTTGGTTGTGAGTAAAGCCACCGAATGGGTATAGACTAGAATGCGTAAGGAGCGGGTTTTAGAAGACCAAGGATAAAACTCATATTTGTAAGGATGTCTGTTCTTACCCTTTCCTGAACACATTCTCTGGCTTTAACAGAGTAATAGCACATTTTAGCATATAGCTACAAGAGGATTACTGTTCTGTGATAGGACATACTAAAGACCTGTGTAGACAACACATGACCTTGCTGAGAGTAATGGTATCTATCTTGCTCAGTGGAGTCCTGCTAAGACCCCAAACCAGTTAGTGCGTGCTACCAAACACCTCTGTGTGTTGTGTTCCCAAAGGGCTGAGGAGGTTGAACAAGCTATGGTTTTGCAGGGTATAATAGCTTGGGTGTGCTGCCGTACAATCCCAGCTCTACACTGTTGAGACCCAGGGGAAGCAGAGATTTCTTGCATAGTGCTTCTGGGAGCTCCCAGAGGCAGAGTGAGTGCAGGCAGGAGCCCTCAGGGATCTCTCCCCTCTCTACAGTGTAAACATACCCTAAATCAATAGGGCATTCCCATTGTATTAGAATACTTAAATGCTGTGTAGCTGGCTGAAGATGAGAAGTGCTGTAGCCGTAATGGTCTGATGATATCACTCCACATTGACTTCTGAGGTAGAAGGAGACAAGGCCACCTGTTGGAGCTGGAAAAAGTAGTCAAGCTTACAGGCAAGTAAGCCATATGCATTCAGGTATATAGGTCTGCTTTGGTGAATGCTGGGATTTAAAAAATCTCTCCAGGCTTGGCTAGAAGAACTGATATTTTAAGAATTTTTTCAGCTCCATAAAAATGAATGTATTAGATATTTCTTGGTATAGTTGCATGACTTAAGACTTTCCAGGCAGTTCACCTCAGCTCACCTCAGTTCACAGCTGAATGAACTATTCTATTTTCAGTAAGTTAACATTGTCCCCACCATTTCATCTCACACAACTCTCTTGTATAGGTCCTCAACATTCTTCAAGAGTTAGGTTAACATCTTCATACTCCTGGAGAAACTGGCTGCTCATGGCTTGGACAAGTGTACTCTTTGCTAGGTAAAAAACTGGCTAGATGGCCGAGCCCAAAGAATGTTGGTGAATGGAGTTAAATCTAGTTGGCAGCTAGTCACAAGTGGTGTTTCTCATGGCTCAGGATTGGGGCCAGCTCTGTTTAATATCTTTATCAGTGATCTGGACACGAGGACCAAGGACACCCTTGGTAAGTTTGCAGACAACACCAAACTGGGCAGGAGTGTCAACCTGCCTGAATATAGGAAGACTCTACAAAGGGATCTGGACAGGCTGAATCGATGGGCCGAGGCCGATGGTATGAGGTTCAACAAGGCCAAGTGCTGGGTCCTGCGCTTGGGTCACAACAACCCCATGCAGTGCTACAGGCTTGGGGCAGAGTGTCTGGAATACTGCCCGGTGGAAAAGGACCTGGGGGTGTTGGTTGATAGCTGGCTGAATATGACCCAGCAATGTGCCCAGGTAACCAAGTTGGCCAATAGCATCCTGGCTTGTATCAGAAACAGTGTGGTCAACAGGACTAGGGAAGTGATCGTCCCCTCTGTACTAGGCACTGGTGAGGCCAAACCTCAAATACTGTGTTCAGTTTTGGGGCCCTCACTACAAGAAAGACATTGAGGTGCTGGAGCTGATGAAGCGTCTCAAGCCCAAGGCTTAAGAGGAGCGGCTGAGGGAACTGAGATTGTTTAGCCTGGAGGAAAGGAGGATCAGGGGAGACTTCCTACCTGAAAGGAAGTTGTAACGAGATGAGTATTGATGTCTTCTCCCAAGTAACAAGTGATAGGACAAGAGGAAATTACCTCAAGTTGTGCCAAGGGACGTTTAGGATGGATATTAGGAAAAAATTTCTTCACCGAAAGGGTTGTCAAGCATTGGAACAGGGTGCCCAGGGAAGTTTTTTGAGTCATCATCCCTGAAGGTGTTTAAAAGACATGTAGATGTGGTGTTTAGGACATGGTTTAGTTAGGACTTGGCAGTTAGGTTAACAGTTGGACTCAATAATCTTAAAGGTCTTTTCCAACCTAAATGATTCTATGATTCTATGATAATTGCAAAAGCTGAGGGGGACCAAGGGGGTTAATTCATCAAAGTATATAGTGGATGTTTCTTCTAATAACTATTATATTTTCTAAGTGGGCTATTATGGATTTTACACCTTCACTGATAAAATTTATTTTCTTGTAAGTGGTTTTGGATTAAGATGGGAATAGGACATTAAATGATAAATGTATCACTTTCACACTAAATACATGTGATTGTTTTGGCCTGGTGCCCAAGAAGAGCAAAGAATTTTTCTCTGCCATAGGCTTTAGCTTTAGTATTTTTCAAGCCCTTTACTCACTTGTGAAAAAGCTATAGATGCCCGTTCCTTCTCTTTCTATGTGTTTTGATTTCTATGCTTTTGGATGCATTCTGCTATGGGTTCTAGTGACTCTAAATAGTTTAATTCTGGAAGTGGGATTAAATGAAATATGCACAGATGACTAAAGCAGAGGCTTGTTCAGGCTATTTGCCATTAAAGAACAACTATGTTTTGTCTTGGCTATTGCAGTCACTGGAACAAAACTTTGTCCAGGGAAAATTAAGGGTTCTAACAGGCCTGCCTGACCAGATTGTCATGCATGTAAGTGTAGTTGGTTCGTGAGTACAAATACAATTCTGGATGCCTAATTTTCTTTCCAATTATTATCAGCCAGGTGTGCACCTTCAGCCCCCACTAACTTGTCACATTTGTCATACCTAGGTGACATCACTGGCGTCTATAGAAACCTTATATAGGGGGGAGAAGGTCTGTTTGAGGTGAGATATAGATTCTTGAAAATAAATATTAGGGAACAGAAGTTTGTGAGAGTCAATTGTTGGCACTTTAATTTGGATTAAATTTGAACTTTTAAAGTTAATTTATTTAGGATCAAGCATTGGTTTAATGTTTAGGATTTAGAAATTGTTAGTTCATATAGGGTTGATAAAGCATCTTAGCAGAGTTGGGATGAGCCAGTGATAGTTGGGAGAGGAACCAAACATGGAAGAGGACTGTGTGTGGAAGCATCTTGTGGACAGGACCAGGACCAGGACCAGTACCTGATGCTGTTCCCAGTGCCTTCGCAGAAGCAATGTGTGGAGGAGATGATGCTAATGACAAACAGTTTGCATGCCAGTCCTGCGCCTAACAAATGTGTGCTGAGTTCCAGTGACTCTGCACCTTGGCAGTATCAGAAGACCTGGCTTGCTTGTGACAAATGTAGGCAATCTGAAAAAGTGTCAGTGTAAGCACACCGAAGGCTCATTGCTGTACAAACCAGTGGACATCAGTTTACTTGGTGAAGATAGGGGGGGAGTTTGTGATGACCTGCATAACATCCCAGCCTTGACCTAGGCCTTGATGTTCAGACTATAACTGAGATGATCCAAATACTTGGCATTGTAAAGGCTTATATGAATCAAGGAGAAACCTTGTTGTATGTCAACCATCACAGAACCTATCTTCTGAATATGGTGATTTGCAATAGGTTTCATAGAATCATAGAATCATAGAATGGTTTAGGTTGGAAAGGACCTTGAAGATCATGGAGTTTCCACCCCCCTGCCATAGACAGGGACACTTCCCACTAGACCAGGTTGCCCAAGGCCACATCCAGCCTGGCCTTGAACACCTCCAGGGATGGGGCCTCAACAACCTCTCTGGGCAACCTATTCCAGTACCTTACCACCCTCAAAGTGAAAAATTTCTTCCTAATGTTTAATCTGAACCTGCCCTCTTCCAGTTTAAAGCCATTCCCCCTCGTCCTATCGCTACATGGCCTAATAAAAAATCCTTCCCCAGCTCTCCTGTAGGCCCCCTTTAGGTACTGGAAGACCACAATAAGATCCCCCCAGAGCCTTCTCTTCTCCAGGCTGAACAGCCCCAATCCTTTTAGCCTCTCCTCATAGGAGAGGGGCTCCAGCCCTCAGATCATCCTCGTGGCTCTTGTCTGGACACACTCCAGCAGGTCCATGTCCTTCTTATGCTGGGAACTCCAGAGCAGGATGCAGTACTCCAGGTGGGGTCTCACAAGAGTGGAGTAGAGGGGCAGAATCACCTCCTTTGACCTGCTGGCCACTGAGTTTTCTTGAGTCACCACAGTTTATGCTAAATAGAATCATAGAATAGTTTGGGTTGGAAAAGACGTTTAAAGATCATCTAGTCTAACTCCTCTACAATGACCAGGAACATCTTCATCTAGGTCAGGTTGCTCAGAGCCCCATCCAACCCGATCTTGAATGTTTCCAGGGATGGGGCATCTACAACCTGTTCCAGTGTTTCACTACCCTCATGGTAAAAACTGTCTCCCATATATCTAGTCTGAATCTATCCTCCTTTAGTTTAAAGACATTACCCCTTGTCCTACTGCAACAGGCCCTGCTAAAAAGTTTGTGCCCATCTTTCTTATAAGTCCCCTTTAATTATTGAAAGACCACAATAAGGTCTCCCTTCTCTTCTTCAGGCTGAACAAACCCAGCTCACTCAGCCTGTCCTCGTAGGAGGGGTGTTCCATCCCTCTGATCATTTTTGTGTCCCTCCTCTGGACCCGCTCCGACAGGTTCATGTCTTTCCTGTACTGAGGACACTGGAGCTGGATGCAGTACTCCAGGTGGGAGTATCTTATGTTCATACCCTGGAATCATACCCTGATTCCTGTGGAAAAAAAAATCTCTGATCTGGGTCAGGTTTCAGCCACAGACTTTGATTGTCACCATATGGTTCCTTGATGAGTTTCTTGTAAAAGGACCTTGCTAAATGCCTTTTTTCATACTTACTTAAATTCTGATTAGATTACACGCTCAGGCCAAAATTGGCACTTGGTTCCATTGCTGACACAATTTTATGTATTTTGTATTTCTCCTCCCCAGTTTTCTTTTGCAGAGATCACCACTTACTTCAGTCTGATTTATCCCAAATGCTTAAGCCTAATATGGAGTGGAAGCATATCATCACAAGGTGCATCAGTGCATGAGTTGCATTGGGAAAGGTGGTGGTATTTGCATAATTTCAAGTGTATCATCTCCTGTACACTGAATTACAGAAAATAATTTAATATTTGCAACATGTTGCAGATTGTATGATAAAGACAGGGATCACAATATGTCTTTGCCACTGAGGAAAAGATCTCAGCAGGTGACTTCATTGCTCCTTCACAGATCAGACATGAAAAATTCAAGAATAACTTACAAAGGTCAGATTTTATGGTTTATATTGCTTGGTCCAAATTGTGATGGAGTGAGAAAATAATGCTATGATGCAAGAGGCAAGAGTAAGAAGTTAAAGAGAAAGCAGGGAAATAATTCACTCTCCTTTTTCCCAGTTCTCAGGGTGTGGTGATTTTCCCTCTTGACAGGTCTGTGACAGATTTTTAGGCACTAAGTGTTCATGCAGGCACAGACTCTTCTTCTATGAGCTTATAACATAGGAACACCTGTCACTGGCCTAATAACATTCAGGAACCAAGACACTTCAGAGCAGTGAAAGTGAGTCATTTGAAATCAGAATGATCCATGGTAAAACTAATGGTAGGAGTGTCTGTCAGATCAGGCAGCCCTGACGGTGCTCCAATTAGCTGTGCTTGTAATTGATGTTACAAGTTTGAAGTCTGTTGTGATTCACGGTCACTAAAGTTCACAGCAGTGGTGGCTTTTCCATTTTAAGGGAAAGACCAAGAATTGCTTTAAAATACTTAGGACTGTGATTAATGGAATGGAGAGGTGACTGAAAACCTAATATTTTAGTAGACTGGCAGAGGTGGGGAATTAAAAAGGCAGGGGCCATACCATGCTGAACCTCTAAGTTACTTAATATGCTCAGACACCCTGTACCAACTACAATGGGAACGCTGTGCTGAATTCCCCTTTGGACATTTCCAGCCAATTGCCAGGCAGATTTTTGGCTGGCTGAGCAGTTTATTTGGCCTCTGAGTTTTAACCAGGTTGCATAGAGTCCTGTGGATTCCTGCTACAGAGAGATAGGAGTGCATCATAGGCAGTTTTGTATTTAGTTAGAAATATGGTTATCCCTTTTGACATAGACTTAAACACTTTATTTTAGCTGCTGAAGTATGCAGGATGTTAGCGATCTCCTAGGCTCTCAGACTTCTATCCCCACTGGGTTCATCTGGTACTTCCTAAGGTCTACATATACTGGCATAGTTGCTGCAGAACTCAGCCAAAATTCTGCACTGTGGTCTCCATGAGGGGCACCTACAGCACCAAAGCACAGCACAGCCAGAGCACGTAAGAGGGCCATGGCCCTTTTACTGTGCCTTAGGAGTCTGAGGAAGGCTTCTGAAGTAACCCTGCAACTTCTGAATTGCTTGTACATGCTGAGAGAACAATAAAGATATGTAGGGGGATGGCTGTTACTCAGGATTGTGTGATTATCCAAGAAACATGAGTCTTTGTGCCCAGTTTTTCACCCTCTTTCCAGCAGCAGGAGAGGCAATCTCATCGTTGAGTGCAGAACACTTCCCCTTTACTCTCTCTTTGTTATGTCTGAAGAGCCCTGCACACAGGCCTGTTCTTGGGATGTCAAAATCAATGCTGCTAATGCTCTTAAGAAGCTTTAAGACAAGCTTGCTACCCAAATGAGCTAGTTTAAAGGCAACTTGGTTGTCTGCACAATTTCAAATTACTACAATGTAGGCATATCTTTTCAGGTATGCCCATTCTCCTTTGCACATTGGAATGTATTGCTTGCTATATTATAATACAGTTACACCGTGTAGACATATGCTGGCACTGAAGTACCATAAAATAAGATTAGAATAGTTTTAATTTTATGTCTGAATAACAGCATCAGCCTGAAATCCTGCTGTGGAGTTTACAACATGGGCAGAGGTACATAAGGGCCTGTGAATATTCTTGTATTTTATGCCCTATAACTTCTCTCCTTCTGGTGGATCTCACTGAATGATTCTTAAATTGTGCAGTAAAATTTCCTTTTGTGTAAGTAGCAGCATTCTGTTCAATCATTTTCTGGAGAAAGCAGCATACAAAAGACAGCCTTTCCTAACCCCTTTCTGTTTCCTTCACCTCCAGGCCTCCTTGCTTCACCTTCAGTTTCTCTCCCAGCTGGAAAGAGGTTCTTATGCTTCTTTCTAATGTTTACTAACTTTGCAGTTAACAACTATTGGCTTCCTGCAATGCCCAGAGGATCCTAGTGTAAAGAAGGGTGATGGTTGAAATAGCCTAAGGGTGACCAAATCCATTTCCCTCATTTGGTATTGCTTCCTACTCATTCAACTTTTGTCCTTATTGCAATGAGAAGAAAGAATAAAGTAGACCCCTCTGGACTTCTGACATTTCCCTTAGCAAAGTAACTTCTCAGTAAGAGATAGATCAAAAAATAGCTTTGGTACTGACGTGCAGATTGGAAACAAAACCAAAAATGTCTTAAGACTGTATGACTGGTGGTATTACAAAGCCTAAAGGTAGGTGCCGAGCTCCAGAAGAAGAATTCACAGGACCTTTCATCATCCTCTCCTGTACTAAGCACTGGGATCTACACAGGCATCAAACCAACTGAGAGATCCTGTGGCAAGGGAATTGCTTTGTGAATCTTTCACCGTCGTGGTGTGGGTGCCTTTGACAGACTTGGATTCAGGTATCAACCCTCTACATCAGGATTAGGTGCTCTTGGACAACTGCTTTCTTTTGAAATGTGTGTGTCCACCCACCATGGGGTCTGTCAAGGCATGTCCTGGCAGCCAGGAGCATGGCATCTGGAAGGCACCAGACTAACCCCAGCTCCAGCAATCAGACACCTCCCTGGGGGCAGGGACAGGATAAGGCTGGGTCAAGACATGGACCCAGAGGTGGACACAGCTTGGTGGGGTCCATGGCCAGGCACGGAGACCAGTCCCAATGTGGTGTTCCTGGGGCAGGGGCTGATGGACCTGGGGGGCTGAAATGGGGTCCTGGGCTGTGGGAAACGTGAGGGAATCCTGGGGTGGGTGAGCAGGGACAGGCAGGTCTGTTGGTACCTTGGGGTCATGACAGTGTGCTATTTTGCACCCACCTTTTGCATGGTAGCCAAGTAATGAGGGCTTTCGCTGAAGGAGAATAAGATACAGTCCCACGCCTTTCCCACCCAGATGGGTGTCCATTCACCTTTCCCATATTACTGGAGAGTACCCATGTGTTTCAGCGCTTCCACTGTTTTTGTTCTCCATGGTGCAAAACTCAGTCTAAGGTGGCCAACTCTTCACATGTGCTGCAGAGGGAACCATTTTACCCAAGTCAGGCTTATGAAGCCCACCTTAGTGTTGGATCTGGGAGGCCATTTTCAGTACAGTTCTCTGTAACTTACCTACTACCATTTCAGCACCAGTTACTGTAAATGTGTGCATGTGTTGCGGCAAAATTTACACTGTTACACCACATCACTTTAGAAAAAAATGGTATTTGAAAATTTACATTTTATTGATCTTTTGTTTTCATCTCATTTAATGTCTGCTTTAGTGTGAACACCAGTGTATTAAAGCCACGGATGACATTGAAAATCATAATCTGTTCAGTATGATAAAGGAAGTGGGTATAAATTAGAGAGCTTTCTCAAAGTCATTGTTCAAAATTTCCTTATAGAGAAGTATATAAGTCAGTAATATCATAAAAAACTCGCCTACTTGCTAGTTCTGAAGAAATTGTGAAGGAAATACAGATTTAATTACTCCAGTGAGTTTGGAACAAACCTAGCACTGAAAATAACAGAAGTTCTCAAACCACTAAAACTTTTAAATAAGTCCACTCTGAACCTTCATTGTGAATGTAAACTAAAGGAGGGCCTCAAATGGCAGAACACATAATTGATTTAATTTAAAATAGTTTAATTGCATGTGAAAATGAAAAACATGTTTTGTAAGTAAAATGCATATTTGTATACCTGTCCCAAGTGATTTATCATCTTTTTAGGGGTAAAGAGTGAAAGAATGAGGGACAATGGACACAACACACAACAGGGGAAATTCTGATTAAGTATTAGAATGATTTTTTCACTATGACATTGGTTAGACATTGTACCAAATCGCCCAGAGACTTGTAATATCTCTAATCTTTGGAGATGCTCAATGCACAAGTCCCTGAGTCCTCTAAATTCACTCTGATTTGAACACCATCTGGACCAGTTGATACCCAGAGGTCCATTTGAACTTATATCATTCTATGGTCAGGGAAGATTCAGAGGACTGCAAGTGCAAAGAGGTGAAAATCAGGGTTAGTGGAAAAAGTTCTCTAGCAAGCTTTGGACGTTGACCTTTCATTCCATGGCATACATTATTTGAATGAAAAATGAAGTAAAACTATGACGCAACTGCAACAATTCCAATTCATACTACCCCAGTGACATGTAATGGATAACCATCAAAGAAACATATTTTAGGTGCTGAAGGCATTTTTATAAAGGCTATAAAGTAATATAAAACTGAAGAACTACATATTCTGCAAACAAAATCCCCCAAGACTAGTATCTCTGGGTGAACTGTTGCATACTGTTGTCATTCCTGGGAAAAGGAAGTTAAGTGATTTACTGGACAGAAATAAAAGGACCAAAGATAACATTAAAAAGTGTTTATTGCAGTGCTGAGGTTTACTCCTTACACAGGAGGTGCTGAGTGAATGAGAACTGAGGGAGCTCGCTCCTGTCAAAACTGGAGCAAATGAAGGAGACACCATACAGGGTCATGCCTTTGGTGACGATGGGTTCTACGCTTTCATAAAGCATCAGCCATGGATCGTTGGGGTCTTTAAAAGGTATCTTTAATTGTTCCACTTCATGAAACAAGTGGTGTGGTCTTTAGCCTGTCCTTGAATTCACCCGATTCTGCAAGCAGATCTGATTTGGATGTTGCAAAAGTGACAAGAACATGGAAACAGTGTGAGAAGGAAAATGTATCAGTAAATTACCGAGTGGCAGACTTTTCTGGCTCATTTGAAATGCTCCTGCCCTCCTCCTTCAGATTAAGTCTTAAAGTTATTGACATTGCCTAATGGCTGGAAGGGTTAATGCCTGTGTTATTGTTATTAACATATTTTATAATCATCCCACAGACAAGTGGCACAAGGTGATTTTTTTTTACAACAAAACAAAAACATATCAAGGAAAGCAAAATTTAATTAAAAATGTAACAAAGACTTTTTTGCGTTACATTTTGTATAGCCTCAGGCAATGATGACTTGCCCAATATAATTTTTTTGGAGTTTTCACAGCTAGTTTTTTTATTTATGTGGTTCTCCCCCCCGCTACTACTGAAGTAAATAATAATGTTAATATTAATTAATAATAATATTAATTTAATACTACTACTACTACTACTACTACTAATAATAATAATAATAATATTTCCAATTCCCTTGGCTGAGTCCTAGACAAAACCAGAAGTGGTTTACCATACTGTTTGAAAACGAGTGGAAGGTCTGAGGAAGAGCGGGGTTCTGTCAGGGCTGGCAGGGAAGCAGGTGGACGAAGTGGTGGCTGTGTTCCCTCAGGAAGGGAATTCTGGGAAAGAAAATGGGTCTGGAGAGGGTATTTCAACTCTGCAGATAATTCCTCTTCCTGGAAATGTCCTGCACTTTCCAAGCCCGACCATGTGGTCTCCCTCAGCAAAAACCAGCTAGCTATTTGGCATTTTCTCCAAAACTGTGGGAGATATATTTTTTTTAATATCTGTACTATTGTGCTATATATGACTCTGTCTGGAATTAACTGGCAACTGTTGTAATCTGTGAAGAAACAGAATTCTAAAACAAAAGAAGTTAGAACAAAACCAAGCAAAACGCTTGATGCAATAAGAAGTAACTACATTTGGGATTAATGACAGTAGAAAAAGATATCAGGGAAGTGAGAGACCATGAGAGAATCAGAGACGGGAAATAGAAAGGAAATAACAAACCCCCATCAATTATCTTTTAAACAATTTTAAGTGATGTCCATATGCTTTGTGAGATGTGACATGTACAAAAACAGTGGGATAGAGGTTACGTAAAGGACTGGATAATTTCCATGAAAGTAGCAGTAGGAGTCTGGATTTCATTTTGAGTCCCAACCTTTGTGTCTTTTACCACATCTAACCGATCAGACCACGATATAGCAGAAGAAATACGTTGGAAACACATCAGCCTTGCAGAGTTTATAAGTTCAGCTGAGGGAAACAACATGGCAGTATTTATACTTTAATTAGCAGAGGAAAATCACATCAAGTCCAGGGAGTTATGCCAATTTACACTAGCAGAGGAGTTGGTCCTTAATATTCTGGGATATTCTCACTTGAATGCAAATTTATAAATATTTTTATCAGTCTGTATTCTAGTTGTATTATTGCATGCAGTAAATTAAATAAACTGGTAATGTAATTCAAAGCCTATTATGAGTTCTTGTATCCTGTTAACTGGGTCTGAAAATAAGAAGCAGCTATTATGCAAATGTCACACCCTTGAATGAATTACACATTTTAGTTGATGAGTCTGACCCATACTTTACATAAGTGTCCCCACTTTTTTGTGCCTATTAGTAATCAAAAAGGTTTATAATATGAACATTCTTGCCAATCACCCGACTTATCCTAAAACACTGCAATATGTCTCCATTTAGATGTCTCAGGCATGTGTATATGAAGGTAAAAAGGCAAAAACCAATTCCTGGGTTCATAGAGTTTTATGCTTCACTTGAATGCAATAATAATGCACCCTTAATACTGATTTGTTCAACATTGACCTTTTTAGCATGTAAATAGATCATCTCCCTGCACAGTGCAATCAACAGGATATAGGGTGATTGATTCAGAAGAAATTGCCTTGAAAAGTTCAGGGGAATGCTTTTATGAAGAATTCTGCAGATATAGCATGGTAAAATATAACATGTGTGATGTGTTCATAAAACATGCAGTCTCAGTACTGTAGTCTCTGACTACAGAGAATGTCTGTAGTCAAATGGCAATTCAGTGTTTCTGTGGTTGTTCAGAGCATTTTTATTTGGAAAGAAAAGCAGTAAAGGCAAATGACTAATAGTACAAACTAGGTGATAAATAAATGCCTCTATATTGTATACATTTATAGATTAACTGACTGTGTCAGAACTGGAGAGGTGCGATCCTGTCAGAAACAAAAGATTTCCATGAGGAAAGACAGAAATAACACAAACATAGGAATTCTTTGTCATAATTTATTGCAAAAAAAAAAAAGTCTCCTAGCATGCAGATCCCTGGATTCATTCAGTTATGAAGTCTTTATTTCTCCTTGTGAAGGTAGCCTTAAAACTTTTAAAAATGTGCTTCGCACATCAAGGAACCAGGTTCAACTTCTGCAGTGTTGTTATTGTGAGGTAGGATGGAAAAAGGTTACTGAAATTTTGGTAGGGTCTAAGTTTTCTTTCCGCTCTGAATTGCTGCCTCTGTGAGTGTTTTGACAACAGCTGGGGTCAGCGAGCTCTGCTGCTAGAGAACATCCCTGATAGTCTCTGATACTTGTGAAGATAATAGTGTGTGCTGAGAGCAAGTCCTGCCTGTGTATTAGGGAAATAAGGAGAAACTGCAACACAAACCTACAAGTTCCTTGTATTTGCTCATCACAAATATCACCCCTGAAAAGAAGAAAAAGATTTACTTGGAAAAGGAAATCCCATTTTTCGATAGCTAGAGCTCCTTGGCGGTAGCTGCTCCATGATGCCAGATGTTAAAGCTGCTGGTGTCAATCAGTTCTCTTGTTGGAGCCCATGTTTCTGTCAGAATCATCACCTGAAGCTGACAAAAAGGCCAGTCCTCTGTGCTGGCAAAGTGGAGCAATTTGCTAGACATACCAGATAAAAAAATTGTATTCATTCTTCCTGTTAAGGTGAAGGAAAATCCCTGTGACTCGGAGGAAACCACAAGTTCCCCATCAGCTGAGACATCGTGGTGTCGATCTCTGACCTTGCATGTAAATGGGCCTGCATTTCTGGCAGACATGATATGTTGGAGGTAATATGCTTGTCGTGTTTTGCTGCTGACACCTCATGCCAGCATTGCATAACTTTATACCTCTTGTCCGTTTTGTCAGGAGTGAAAATGTAAAGGTTGAATTTCATCATGCAGTACTAAAGAAAATGAAGAACTATTCATGACATTCAAGTGCAGCCACAAATGGATTCGACTGCAAAACCTTTTAAAATATTTTACTTTAGTTTGTTAATAATTGTATGGTGAGCATTTCTCTGAAATTAGAAGGACGATATATAATATGCTGTCTTGCATTTAATTAGAACATTTTACAATACCACTTGTATGAATAGCTTCGGACAAAATGCAGTTGAGCTGTTCTTAATTTGGTCACTGGAGGACTGCCATTTTTTTTTTTCACTTACAACAATAGAAAGGGTGAAAAAAATGATTACAAAAGCTGCTGGCCCAGAATCTCAGCTATCGCTAAACAGCTCACAGAACAGCTTGGGAATGACAGTGTGTAGGCATATAAATATAGACTTTTCACTCCTGTGGATGTGTATGCCAGGATGGTCTCCATATTTTCCAGCCTCTATTTTTATTGTAGCAGTTACTAGATGTTTAAGTCCACCAAAATACTGGAAAAAATAGAGAAGGCAAGAAAACTGAGTTCAGCTAAAACCAAAAGACAATCTCCTTTTTTTTTTTTTTTTTTTAAAGCATGAGCAAATGAGTTGTAAAATTTCTATGCCTACCTGGGAGGCCAATAGGTACCTGTAATGAGCTTGGATGCATATTTTGTGTAATTTAAAAGTGAACACTGTACTAGGATGGAAGCAGCAAAAAACCCCACAAAATTCCAGAAGCACAGCACTGTATAGTATATGAGACAAATCCTTCTTCCTATAGCAAGATACATGGTGAAGTCAGAAAGAAATTATCCCACGCGTATTGTACTCCTAAAAGGGATAGTACAGCAATATAATACAAGTTTCTAAAATACAATTCTCTAAATTAGCTGTGTTGAAATACATTAAATTAGGATTTATCTAAAAGGATTCATCTATCTCTTGTAGCAGAATGCTTCTATGCAGAATGAACAATCTCCCTGGAGGGACCAGTTCTGCTTTTCAGTATCAAAAGACACCATGCACATCTAAGGACAAACCTCAGGAACTTTTGTAGTCACAAAGGACTGCGTAGCTTTGGGAGATGTTATGTTACAGTGCTAATCTTGGCAATATAACTAATAAAGTGCTTGTTTTCAGCATTTTCTAGCATTACTGTGCTCTGTGAGAGCCACAGATGTGTTCCTTTAATTTTTTCGGGAGCTCAGTTAATCCCACGTCTAATCTCTCACACACAGAAGCAGCAAAGAGGCTGAAAAGGAAACTGCATAATGCTGCAGTCTTCGCCAGAGATAAGCACCCTAATTCTCCTCTCTGTTACACTGACTGGATGCCAGTGTTACTTCGCTAACTTCAGTATAATTCCCTCTACTTGCCATGTCTAACTGGTTTGACAGAGTGTAGAAGCAAGTCCGAAGGGGGATGTTTGCAGGAGCTTTGTGCATTTGCTGTATTCCTCTTACATATTTAAGTATGTGGTCCGCTTCAGATATGTCCCCCACAAGAACTAGATAAGCTGGAAATGCCTCAGGTGAGCAGCAAAGAACACGTTTACCATTGCACACAGGTAATGCTATCACCTCTAGTAATTGCAAGCAAATTAGTCTAACTGTCTAAAACAGTGTTTCTTCTACTGATAATTCTACTTCAAATGCTTTACTCATCAGAAAGCTTTTCTTAATGACCAAAATTGACATTACTCTGAGACATTACCTGGAAGAACGTGCTGAGTCTATGAGGTATAAGTGACTTGAAGTGCAATAATAATCCCAGGAGAGTGAATGAGACAGGTTGATGTTCTGGTTAGCAGTCTTCTCTGCAAAATTTCACTTCACTGGCTCTTCACAACATTAGAACCTGGGCCCTGCAATGAAAACTAAAAACAGACCGTAGCCCTTTTCCCTCCTGTTTCGGAAAAATACCTGAATTGTTAAACAAAATATTTCATTCCTTTACCCTTGAGAAGCTGGCTGTGTTTAAGAAGCCAAGGCTGGGATATATTGCATATCTAAGCATCTTTATGCTACCTTGTCGGTGTTAGGGGTTTTAGTGTGATTCCAAGATTGCCAGAAAGAAAATAACCACTATGGGAGAGTGATCCTTTAAAAAAAAGAAGAAGAAAAAAAATAATTCTCGGTCGGACATACATTAAATGTTCTAGAGCTGTCCGACTTCATTGAAGGAATAATTTTTCTTGGAACAAGTGACAATAAGTTCTGCCCTTAATTAACCTTCCTACTGGCACACTGCTAGGCTGCCAGCAATATGATCTTCCTCCTTTTGTCTCATGCTCACCAGGCACCATTTATTTTATCTTATTAAGCTGACACGAATGCAAGCTGCTAACCATGTTATCTTGTGCTATTTTTCACTACAACCAACTCCTAAATTCCACTCACCTTTTGAAATTCAAAAACTAGGAAGAAATAAATACATCTAATGACATACGTTTGGGTTTTTTTTTTAAATGACTGCAAACCAGAAAAACACAAAATCTTTTCCCAAATTTTACAAGCAAAGGGCAAAAATTGAACGTGTCCTCTCTTTGAGTCGATACCTTAATATGAAGAAGGTATAATACGAAAAATATTGTAATCTTTGCCTAGATAGCTTCTGGCCATTGAATACACAGAATGTTGCCCACAGCAAGAGAAGTCAATTCAAATGTGAATGTTCCCTACTGAATAGAGCAAAGAAGTAGAAGACTGCTAATGGCTTTTGAGAAAGCATGTGAACAGCCAGTGTTTGAAGATAAAGGAAGAACAGTCCCAGGTCCTGGAAAAAACAACCCATTAATCAGTGACAGTAAATGGGAGGTTTAAATGAAGAAACATTTGGCAGACTCAGATGCTAATATGTGCAGTCTCCACAAGGCACCCTGTCTAATAGAGCAGCACAAATAAAAAGGTATTAAAATTGCTGTATTCAGGCATGTCTGTCAACACTGCAGTATCTTTTTAACTGACAACCATATAAGTTGCTATACCAGATCACAACAAATGTTCATCTAGTTTGGTGCTTGGCTTCTGGAGGTGACTAGCCCCTGTCTGGCTGGCCAAAATCTTCCTCCTCCCCTTCTGTTTTTGGCCTAGAAGCTATGTTGATAACTGCCTGATAAAAAAGCTAGTATAGAATCAGAGTGAAAGAAAAAATAGTTTTTTTAATGTAAAACACAAATACTTCTGGTTTAGTGGAACCAGAATTTTCTTGAGGATGAGCAGTACCGAGAGGAGAGAGCAGGTGTGCATAGAAAAAAGGAATCCCCTTGAGGTACAAATTTGAGGTAGTTAGTAATTTTTTTAATTCTTGAAAATGTGAGTAAAGACACAGTCTTAGGTTAGTACATATGGCGACATGAGGCTGTTATATGACATCTGTGAATGAATCAGAAGTGGTGTGCACTGAAATGTGGATCTAGCAAGCCATTTTGCTGACACAGTTTTTGCCTGTATCATAAACTCCCCAAAACAGACCTCTTGTTTAATGCCAACTTCAGGATTTCGTTGGAAGCCTTGCTCTCTTTTGATTCTTTTTGTTTTCTCCTTTGGACTTGTGTATACTTCATCCATGTCTTCAGATCACCCTGAGCCTTGTCATGCAGTGCTCTGTTTATATGCCATAACACAAAACAGCGTTCTGGGTTTCCGAAGGCGGTTAACACAGTTTTTGTAAACTTTCCTTTCAGTGCAAAAGGATGATGAGTCTTTGTTTCCAAAACATGTTTTTTTCTTAGCTATGTGAACAGAGGCCTTAAGAGAAACTTATATCCCATTTCTGACTCTGCTGGAACTGCTGATATCTTTATTGAGCTGTTGCATTGGTGTACAGGCCAAAACTATTAAAAAAACCAAACAAACCTGTTAATTTTCTGTTCAGCAGAAAGAAACAATTTGATTTGAACTTTCCATCACCAGAGCAGCTAGCAAGATTGACAGTGCTACAGTGTCTCAAAGCCTCAAACCATTAAACAAGAATAGCTGTATTTGTGTTAACATCTCATAGTAAAGGAACTCATGTTCTTACACTGAGTTTTGCAGTCAGGCCTAATGACTAGTGGTCTAGGCTGGAAATCAGAGCTCCGGATTTCATTATGTCTTATTCTGCATCTGTGGGTTTCTCTTGGGTAAATCACTTTCTCTGTGTGCTTTATTTTCCCATCCATAAAATGACCTTTGCGAAACGCTACAAAGTCAGTGGTTTCCCAGGGCTATGCAGTGCTATGTGTTATTACCGCAGCAAGTATGCTCTTGAACATCAATTGCTGGATTACTGTAAATGGGATGTGAGGGATGAAAACATCAACAGCTGGTGAATACCACACACAACTCTTCACATACAGTTGTGGAATCCTATTGAAGCCAGTTGTTACAAGTCTGTACCAAGTCTTTATATTTGGTCTTTGATCCTGGCAACTCTTACAAACAAAGACTTACAGCCCCAACAGTTTCATGTGAAAAAAAGGAAGTATTTGCTCACAGAGTTTCTCTTTAAGTAAATGTCAGACAAGTCAACATGTCAGATGTGTCTCTGAGGTATTTGCAATTGCATTGGGGCAGACAAGCTAATTTAAATCTGAGAATTAAATATTTGACTGTGGAGGGCCTTTTAATATTTGCTGTAGCTGATGGTCAACAGGAAGTGATGAAGCTTGTCTTGAGATAATCTTTGTTGTGACGGTGTATTTTTAAACCATAATATCTGTGTCAGGTTATGTTAGGAGAGATGGTGCTTAGAGGTATGGCATCAGGGTAGGGTGTTGGAGAGCTGGATGCAGTTTTGATTTTTTCACTACTTTTCCCATTTTGGTTACGCTGTCTCACTGCCTATGCCTCAACTTATGAATTGGGACTTGTCACGTGGATTTCCTTGCAGTGAGATCTACAGATTAAAAATAAAAGGAGACAAGATCTGCATGATATTGTTATTTTATAAACACTAAGATAGTAATAATAACAAAAGGTATTTCAAGTACATTCTGTACTATCCAAAAATAAGACTTGGCTTTGAAATCAGAAAAAATAAAATACATCTAGATACAGGCTGAAGGGTAAATTGTTGACCTTGTTCTACCAAGGAATACGTTTCCACCTGGGGTCAGGACAACCTTTTGCTTTCCTTGAAAAAATGAACTCCCAGGGGATTATAATAATGCCAAGGCAGGATGTCGCTTGGATTGAGAGATCTTATTCCCAAATGAAGAAGCACTAAGGAAGTGAGGATCATTTTTGGAGGCTATTTTGAGGGTCTATTTTATAGAGTTATCTGAAAAGCAAGTTGTGGATCATTAGCAGTGCTCCCTGTGGAATCAACTCTTCCTAGACTTACCACAGACAGTTGGTAGCTTAAATCTGATTGCTTGGTTCTCTCATTTAAAGCTGCTTATTCTTGATAGAAACTAAAGCTGTGACAGATCCTGAACTAGAAACAAAATTGGCATTCAGCCTGACAGTAAGTAAAGGCATCTGCAATCCATAAAGGTAGCAGTGCCAATATTGGCATCTGTCTTGTTTCTGGTCTCACAGCTCTGCTGTTGAGAGCAGCACACATTACAGCCCTGATCTCTGGCACAAAAATTGCTCCATTCCCTGGAAGAAAGGTTTGTGCTGTTGTGGTGCCAGTTTTTACAATGATGCAAGCTACTGGTGTTGAAAGGGACATAAAACGAACAGCTAGTATGGATTCCTCAGGAAACCCTTAGGAAATGTGTGTGGCATGTGGGCCTTGTTAGCTGTGCCATAGCAGAGGCACTGTCTGCTACGTTTTCAGCTATATCTGTGTACATCCACAGCTGCATCGCAGCGCTCCCTTCTAACAACTTCTGTTGTTATTAAGCTGTAGCAAGGCGAAAGCTGTCAACTTTTCTGTTTTCTAATTCTGTAGCTTTTTCTTTTCAACTTAAAATCAGAAATCCAGTACTTTCAAATCTTCTAAAGAAAAGAAACATCCCACAGAATCTAGTAAAACTGAAGTAGTAGTCAAAATTTTGAACAGTATGTTTTTTCTCCTTGATCCTCTGCTTCCAGTCATCATCCTTTTTCAGTCCATAATGATCTGACACTCTGAGGTTGGGCACAATACCCAAGGCCAATATGGTTTTAAAAGCTCTGGATTGCTCTTGATACATTTTAAAATAATTTTTATAAACCACCTGGTATCACCATCCCATTGCTTAGTATGATGGCTTGAATAAAGTCCACATGCTTATTTATTTTGAAAAGGAATCTCATACATTCAATGCAGCTGGAAGAAAAAGCATATCCTATATATTTTTATATCTTATAGTGGGGCTTAAATATTCTGTATGTCTGAACCAGAAGGCACTGTGCAAGGAATTGTGTGTTAATAGGAAATATTTCAAATAAAATTGGTGGTTGAATAGTCTGTTCTGGGGCTTGTAGTCTTAGGCTATCAAAGCTGCTAGACATTGCAATCTTTGAGCAGCTGTCTCCATTACAAGAATTGTCTCTAGTGCTTATATTTCCCTCTGAAATGCCTGCAGCAGTGATGACCAAGTGGCTGAATACTGCCCAATTTAGTCACATTCTGTGCCTTGTCAGTTGTCTTCAGTATTTCTTCTTACACCAGATATTGTCTCCTTCATGACAGCTTGCCTCTGTACAGGTTTTCCTCTTTCATGAAACATCCCTCTGCTTTTTTCCCTCATTTTTTCATAAATCCCTTTTACTACTAAATTTGCAAACAAACTTACACATTAGTGGGAAGATGCATAGAATCTTAGAATCATAGAATTGTTATGGCTGGAAAAGACAGGAGCAGTTGGGAGAAACTAAGGAGTCTTACATTCATAAGAATAGTTACAAGATACAAGTAGCCTTTTCTGTCCTGTGCAGAATCTGTTTGTTGTCAGTGGCTGCATGCTCTCTGTAGAGAGGTAAGTCTTGGGAATGGACAGGAACTCTCCTGCGAATGAATATTGTCCATCATCCCTGCGACAGCTTGAGCTCCTTCACAGAATGAGCTGGCTACAAATCTTATTTGCCCTTGCAGCAAAAATCAGGGTATCTGTAGGACGAATCATTTGTGTCAGCTCATATATACCATATCACCGTAAGGGTAGTAATAAAATGGGCAGGTGGCTGCAAGAGGTGGCTGCAAGGCAAGTGCACCATGAGCACGATTTAATGCTTAGGATCCTTCCAAGATTTCTTCCTTTGCCTTCCCTCCGATCAGTAACATAGCAGGAGGCACTCCATCAAGTTAGAAACGTGAAAGGTCAGGGAATTCAACATCTGCCCAGCCTGGCATCCTCACTTAAAGTACAGCAAATTCCTGCTACCTTGCTACAGGCATGTGGGGATACAAAGATCGTTAGATGAAAGATTAAAGCAAACAGATGGAGTTTTTGAGAAGGGTGATCGTTTCATATATTAGATTTGTCTTTCAAATGAAGCCTTCTGCTGAAGTAAACTGGTATTTTCGAGGATTTGTTTCAGTTTGAATTAACTAAATATAAAAAAATATAATTACTGCAGACTAGTACAGTATTACAGTAGGAGACTACTGTGGGTGGGAGCTGACAGTACTGAAACATTCAGGAATAACAAACGTAAAACAAGGTTAGAACACTCTTAAAAGTCAGTGATTGTAAAAGAGTGCTAAAAAAGCTCCATTTAGAAAACTATGTTCACCTTCAAATGTTCTTTCTTCAAAGGAGAAGATCATAGCATTATCTTGTATATGTTTTAAATCTGTTTTTAATAAATCTGAAGTTCTTTCTTTATCCATTTTCTTCAGGTTTTCTCTATAGAATAGTTACTGAAAGATTGAAACCATCCTGATGGAGACATATTGCAATAATTCACCTTCAGTTTTGTTGAATGTCTCCTTGTTCCTGGACAGTGAGGCAGACAGAAAGAAAGAGAAGAAAATTCAGATCTACCTTTTTCATAGTTTTCAATTTTATTATATATATTTCTTCTCTGCCAGTATATGAGTTAACAAAAGAAATTCCTAGGAAAACACTGAGAATTTTTAGAGCATATTTGCACATAATAATTAGAGATTTAATTTTTTAGTGTTGCCAGGTTGTTGTTTGTGGGGTTAGGTAAGACCAGATATTGTTGTAGCTTTCATAATGAGTCTGTATTTCAAAGGCAATTTTCTTCAAGTGCTATTTCCAGTTGCAGAGGTGCTATGTGGAGGTCCAAGTGGAGCCCAGCGTAATTCCACAAGCTGTTGTGTGTTCCCCGCGCTATGAAGTGCTGGACATCCTGAGAAATGCACATCTGACAGCCCTCTGCACCCATCCTGGGTCCACACCTTGATTTTTTGCATTGGTTAGCAATGATCTCCTGCTGTGGCTGCTTGGCAACCAACCAGGAAGCTTCCTTTCCTTCATTTCAATGTCACAGTAAGTGATGTCACATAACAGTAAGTGAAGATGTCCAGTTACAGTTCAGCCTTGTCCTTGCTGCTGCCTCTTGGGACTTAGCACCATCCAGCCTTTTCTCTGCCTCTCGTCGTTGGTGAAGCCAGAAGGAGACGAGCTGTTACTCATGGAGCTGTACAGCACTGAAAACTTACGCCTGTTTGCCTTTCCTACAACAGGAAGGATCAGCTTGGGTGGACAATCGTTGCCAATGGAAGAAAACATTTTTTTTTAAATTCCACCGAACTTCAATGATGCTGACATGAAATTTTCCCCAAACACGTCAAACATATATATAATGGAAAGCAAAGCAAAGACTAGCACTTAATGCAAATTCTAGGAGGAAACTTAAAGAAGGACTCAGAACACTGTGCACATCAGCACATCGCAGTGCATTCTTCCTTCATCAGAGCTGTTTTGGGAATGAAAACTTTTTGCTTGTTTCAGTTAGTAGTTAATTTTCTATGTCTCTTTTTCAATGGGACAGCTTGCAGGTTGAGCTGCTACTCAAAGTCAGTAAATGTGGCAGACTGGCTTCTTTTTATATCTCAAAGATTCATCTGCATTTCTTTACTAAGTGGTGTGCTCCAGGACCATTTGTACTTGAGGTGAACTTTGCAGCATCAGTCTTTTTCCAAACATTACACATTATTGCAGTTTTTGACTGCTGTGATTTAGAGATCTTTTTCTGGAGAGAAATTTGAAACTATAAAACTCTAAAGTAAAGGCTCTTAACATCTTAATAAAATGATATGCAACACACTCTTTAACACTAGCTCTTTAAAGAAAGATATGTGCCTTAGATAAATGAAAAAAAACCCAACAAACCAACAAACAAACCCAACCCTTAAGGAAGAAACACTAAATTTTCTTGGCAAAGAAGTTTCAAGTTGAGGACCTAACAAAAACTAAGCTGTTTCCAAACATTGGCCTCTCCAGAAGACAAATCTCCTTTGTATCTCTGAGTTGTTATTGTACATAAACCTACAAGAATTTTAATACATAGCAAGATCAGGGAGCCAGTAGATGCAGTTGTTTTAGCATGGTTACCGGGACATCAATCTATATACTTGGCTATCACTTTTTCAAACTGTCCCTGGAAGTACAAGCTCAACTGTGATTCCTTAAAAAATATGGCCAAGCAAGAGTATAAAAAGATACCCTGATCTCTCTGAATCTGTATCACATTCTGAGTTTTTAAGAGAGTACTTTCTTTTTCTTTTAGGGGCCAGAGGTGCAGGGCCTCACATTCTCCCTTCTGTATCCTTGAGGCAGGACTCAGCGTATGGCACTGCCTCCTCCTTTTTGCTACATTTGCCCTTGCCATCTTCTGACAGCGTGATGGGAATGGAAGTAAAGCCTTTTCCTACTCCTCTTTCTTCTTCCTGCACCTTGCCCTCCTCATCACAATCTCACAACATTTCTGTGTGCCACCACGGAGCAGGGTCACCACCTCTGCTTTCCAGCCTGTTTGTTTCCACGTGCCCTGCTCAGGGCTCATAAGTGCAGTAGGTGAATGAAGAAGGAGCCAGCCCAGTGCAGGGCTGCCTGCACCTGGGCTTCTTGCGTGTACAGGGAGCCTGGAAATCCTGTGGAGGCAGGGACACCTGCAAAAGCGTCTGTGGCAAGATGGAACACACAGGAAAGCTGTGAAAATGTAATGACATGGGACGGGATGCGGTGCAATGTCAGGACTGACTCCTGCGTCACGGGAGCCAGACGTGGAGGAGGAAGAGAATGGCCCCGGCTAATGCTTCTCGCTGAAGTCCTGTTTTCCAGAGTTGTGACCGGCTGAAATGGTGGGGTCATGGAAAAGGAAGATCTTTATTATCTTTCCACTGATTCACCATGCATACAGATTTTAGTGCAAAAAATATAACGTAGCCAGATAGAGCAGGGCTGCCTCGGCGACCTTTCTTCCCTGCAGCTGTCCTGGCCATGCTGCTGTAGCTGTGTGGCATTCAGACGGGGTCTGACTCATCTCCAGCAAGCTCAGAGCGTGGGCAGAGTATCACAAGGTGGTTTGCACCTCAACGTGCCAGAGTTTCCACGCTCATATGTCCTTTAGTTGTTTTGTGGTAACATATTTCAAGAGCCCTGCTGATGCTTATTAATATTATTAGGTTATTTCAAAGTTTTACAAGTTTAGGGAAGATTCTTCTAATAAATTTGGTGGAACATTGGAATTCTGCTGAGAATTAGTTCAATCTACAAATAAAGGAAGAAGGTGAAGGACGTACAGTAGACAGTTGTACAAAGAAAATAGCAAAATTAGATTCATACTAATTTAGAACATTCAGGTCTAGCTTTTCAGCTGATTGATTTACAGCACCACATTGAACATTTTTTATTTCTTTTTTTTCAAAGACAATAAATGTCTTAAACCAGAGATTTATAATGACTTGATAAGCCATTTGGAAAGAGGCTTGCCCATGTACAAGATTGCTAAACTGCTCCTTTACATAAATGAACCAGTTAAGCAATAGTCTGTCAAGAAATAACATTTTGTTATTGTTGTTGTTTTACTAGAATCAGATCATTTAGGAAAAAAACCCAAAAGTTCCAGAAAGACAAACTAGTGTCAAATACAAAGAAGTTGGCCAGCCAGAGAAATAAAGAGAAAAAATTTAAAATAAAAACCTTGCTTTTTAGGCAATGAGAGCTTTGTTTTTGTGAAGAATATTTAAAGGAAGATTTCTTTTTTTTTGCAAAAGTTGAGTAGAAAAGAAACAAGTAAGAGACATTTTGAAGAAAAATTAGTATTTCTATAGTTATAGCTAGAGGTTAATACCACAATACATCAGCATGCTACTGTCATTAAAATAGCATTCCAGATCTTTTTCTGGCTCGGATCCCAGCAATTATAATGATACTAGAATGCAATAGACAGACAGCGTGCCAAAATTCTCATTGGGTTTAAAGAGGGAGGAATTATATCCTTTGGTAAATGACAACGATCGTAATCTTGTGAAGAGACAGAAATCAGACAGCCTTGTGACACAGCTGAGACCATCTGAGCACTGAGAAAATATTCAAAGGCAAATTAAAGGGCCACATCTAGCACTTCAGGCCTAAGCAAAGCCCTGCTACCCTGGGTATTGATCTCACAGAGGAGAAAAGCTTTTTAACACATAGTAAGTGCATGGTTTTGTAGGGCAGGAAAATTTGGGTCAAATTCCACATACTTCTGGACTCATCTTGGATACTCTCACCCCTTTGAAAAGTAGAGAAGAGATAAAACATGAACCATGTAAGCAGTATGAACATTTTAAGTGAGAACACGCTGACGTGTTTCCCAAGCCTATATAGGATGCAATATAATATATGCTCAGGATCATCTTAATTTATAGATGGTGTCAAAAGTTAACCTGTAACAAAAACCTTGTTTCTATAAAATTCAACTCCCCCCCTAAAATTAGGCAGCTTTTCATTTTTAATAAGCCATAAAGACCCATTTAGTAGCAGAAAAAATCTACCAAAACCTAGCTGGGGTATAGCATAACTGTTCAGTTGCTGTTTCAGTTGGCTCAGTTCAGGGACAAGAAGCAAGCAGAATCGAGCTGTTGTTCTCATTACAATGTATTTTTCTCACAAGAGGGTATCCGTTGAAGTAAGTATACGACAGGTAAAATTACTTAAGTGTATCACCATAGATCTTCCTTGTTTTTCTTCTGCTGTTACCATCAATTATGAAGTGATGAATGCTTGCATAAGACACAGTACAGTCACTCTATTTTCCAGGACTAATTTTAAGTCACTTGGCCTGTAATATTTCACAAAGTTTGACACTTTCTTTTCAATGAGTAGGTTAATAATCATACAATAAAGCAATTTTTTATTATAAAAGTACGATAATATATTGCTTTTCCATGAAAATTACAAGTGGCTATCACATCACTTTATTGATTGTTATAAAATGATACTGGGCACGTGATGATTGATTCATTTCAGATGAAATCAAATTTATCTCATTTAGATTAGATGAAAAAGGAACAGATCCGGGTTCAGTTCATTCCAGAAAATGAAATTCAAAACATGTAAAATATGTATCTACTTTTAAAGGTGGTTTTATTGTTATTTATAGGGAGAAATAATATCATGGTGATTAAATTAATGGTTTCAAGGCAGTGATGAGAAAATTGCTGGTTTCATTATACTGCTTAAGTACTAGTAATTTTTTGAGACTAGTGCAGCTCTTCTCTAAAATCTTGCCCAAATGCATGAAAAGTTAGTGTCCCATGAATCTGCTGTTCTCTTACCAGAAAAACCATAAATAAGCCAAAGAACTCCCCCACGAGTGTTCTGGCCCACTGCAGAGACCAGAATTATGTCAGGGAGCTGTCACTGGGAGGAAAAAAATCATTTCAGGAAGTTCATGCCATGGGAGTCCTGGTTGCAAAAAAAGGAATGTGAAGTCTTGCTTGAAATTACATGGCGGCTTCTTCACTCAAAGCAGAGTTTCCCCTAAAGCACACATCCCTTTCCCTAGTGACCGTTTGCCATGGACAACGTGGCAAGGATACTGTTGTTTTTACTTCAATCTTGTCACCCAAAGGGGATAGGTGTTTTGCTAATAAATAATTTTCAGCCCGGGAAATCTTATCTTGCCAGATTCTCCAAACTCTTAATATGATCTGTTATAAGCAAGAGGCCACAGAAAATAAAAATTACTATTTGCATGAAAATTGCACGTGAGGTTGTAACAGTTTAAACTGTTTTCACTGACTGGGAGTTTTTTATGCTTCTTGAGATGACCATTTGCTGTGTCTATGTATGTACATACAACCCTGTTTTGCTTAATTGTCACTTGCTCTGCCTTCAGATTATGGAAATAAAATGGCATTACTCCATCTGTTATCAATTGCTGTTTGTGTATTTTTGGGTGCACCAGTATAACAAGAGTATACATCTGTCTCACTTGGTGCAGACTGAGAATTGTAATGTTCTATCAGTGCCTCTAAAAATGATAACATATGGAATTGTTTATATTGTTTAAGTATGTCGCCTGTGTAAGGCAGTAGGTGCCTCTCAGTGCATTTGTATGGATATAGGCATGGGTGCTGTCCTTTTATAATGAGTAAAAATAATGTGGATGCTCCAAAAAGCGGGACTTTATCTAAATAGCTTCCAAATAGCTGCAGAAGATTTCACTACCTCAGTTGCTCAGTCAAGCCCTTTTACAGAAATTACAACAGATACATCATCTGATTGATCCCTGCCCTGTGATCAGTCCATCTGTTCCTACTGAGAGAACAGACTTTAAGAAAACTGTGCCCTGTGATGGGACCTCATCCAGGGAACGGTGGTACGTAATCATGAAGTAAGTCTTTACTCAGCATTTTAAGAGGTTCTTGAAACCCCATAGGTAGGAAAAGGGATATGTTACGTAATCCCTGGACAGAACCCGCCATTGGTAAAAGTGAAGAACTCCCTGAAAATCTGTCACGTAGAAATTAATTTATTGTTACATGCAGTAGGTACATGCGATGTGTAACAGTAATGCAAATGTGCCTAAGAGTACCGGGATGCTCATGCAATGCTTCCAAAGGTTTATAGAGGAATGCCAAGCAAGAAAAAGAAAAGTAAAATGTCTGCTGTCTGCAGACATGAAATTCATA
Source organism: Vanellus vanellus (assembly GCF_965231255.1). NCBI lineage: Eukaryota > Metazoa > Chordata > Aves > Charadriiformes > Charadriidae > Vanellus > Vanellus vanellus. The sequence goes on along the minus strand of NC_138906.1, from coordinate 115,451,771 downwards.
TAAGCAAGAATACCAGGTTACAAAAAAACCCTAATTACTTATTCCTCAGCTGGGAGGTGAAAAGACTTATAAAACTTCCATTTTAAACCTAGGGCTGCTTTATTGATAGCTTAGAAGTTCTGTCTTCAAAATAAATGTTTGAGGAATGTTGTCCACACTCTTTTCCTTAAGCATAGACTGTAGCCTGTGCATAAAAACGCACAAGAGTTTGTTTGTCTGGATTTATATGTGCAGTTGCTACAATTATTAACTCCATTATGTCAATTTAAAATGGATAGCAGAATAATCATTTGTATATGTTGTTAGTTCTGCATCCAAACAGAGATTTATATGTGCATTTAGTCTTATGTCTAGAAAGCAAGCCAAAGTTACTAAATAATTTTAATAGCCCCTGTGCTATTAATAGTTTCTTTGATTATTTTGCTCTTGCTAAATATTCCTTTGTATATAATTTTATATGTGAGTCAAGATGTACAATAGAGAATACTAGGAAGATCCTTAGCTTATATAAATCACAGTAATTCCACTGATTTCTTGCATATGCGTGTTTTCGTGAGCTGAAATATTAGACCAATTTTTCTCCTGCTCCTGTTGTGCAGAGCTGTACAGCCATGCTATTATCTTTGTCTGAATTATCTGTGCTGAAGCTTGCCAGTTTACCTCAAGGTAAATCAAGTATCTTCTAGTAGTGAAGGACTGAGTCACTTTTTGTTATTTCCATAGGAACTGAAGCCACCAGGTTTAATTCAGCCAGAGTAATAAGCTGAATGAGAAAATGCAACTAAAAAACCTGTGCAAGTTGGCACATTTAATTTACATTTCAAGAGGAACGTAGTGTTGCTTTTGATAGTGCAATCATTTAAGCATGTGCTTAACTTAGAAATTAATCAGACCTGAGAATGTGGCAGAGTTTATATACGTGCTTAAGTGCCTTGCTAAATCAGAAGCCTCATCCTCAAGTTTGTTAAGTGATGTGATAAATCTAGCTGTCTTTTGTTCACAAATCACATAAAAACAGGTCCAGATTTATGTAACTGTACTTATTATTCGTAAGTATTTATTGAATAGTTTATATAGCAATATGCAGTCTAGCTCTGAATTGCCTGCTTTGGATACATATTTGTTGCAAGAGCCATGACAGCTATTTCTATCACTGGAAAAAAAAATCAGTAGAATAATGAATAGCTGAAGATTAACTGTTTCACATTTGAGTGATATGGATCTGATATATATATATATACACACCTTTGCCTCCCTTTCTTTCTCCTCTGCTGTTGTGATGTTCATGGTGATCACTGATACACCAAGGTAAGGATTCAGTTTAGTGGTAAGCAAGATGATGCAGACCCAATCTGTAATCAAATCCGTGCTACCCACTGCTGTTTTATTCTTAAGTGTTATTTCCACCTTCATTTTCATGCATAATGCGGCTAGAAGACTAAAATGTTTTATTTACTTTAATATGATAGTTTAGTAAAACTTTAAAATTCTCTTCACAAAAGAGTACTTAGAATTACTGAACTTCAGCAGAAATTAAGGGACTTGGTGAGCTTTCAGCAAATAAATACTAGGTTCCTTCGGTGGAAATAATGAAGCATGAAAGTACCAGGATCCATTTAGCTATGCGAGCCAGTCTGCTTCTTCCTTAGCAGGGAAAATGTTCTGCCATTCTTTTCATCCTTATGAATAATTTTCTCCAAGACAAAAATTGACAAACTAGGTCTTGTGAGATCAAATGGCTAATACATGTTGATCTGAGACCCGAAGCAGACTTAGGGCCCTTCAGATGGTGATACTCCTACAGTTTTTTTTTTAATATATTTGTGTGCTAGCCAATATACTTTAGCTATTCCTGAGGATTTCTAACTATGATGAGGAAAGATGTCTCAATAACTGAGAATGAATGTCGTACTTGGGAGATGTGTGGTCCAACGCTTATCCTGCCATGGGCTTTGAGGCAGTGATTCAGGCGCCTAAACACAGGCATCTGTTGCCAGTTCTGATGTCCTGGCCTCCAGCTGTTGATGCAGAAAAACACAGGTTGCCTGTGGGTTCTGTGTCATCACTGCATGCCTGGTGGACTTGTTTTGGACGTAGCTAGTAGTAGCCCTACATACCTCAATGAGATGTCCCAAATCTCTCCCCCAGTGTGACTTGAACAGGTAATTTAGGCATCAACTATTAAAAGCCCTACATGCAGGTCATTATTTAATGACACTTGCAAAAGCCTCTAGGTGTCTAACTCTACCGTACTACTAAGAAATGCTTCAACAATATTAAATATATCTTTGGGCACACTAAATACCTAAATAGCCCTCTAAAAATGGATCTTGCTCAGCATGTGGGTCTTAGTAAGATGCAAGGAAGCAGGGTCAGCAGCGTGGATCCAAGCTAGTATCTCTACAAGGCTTAAGGCAGTCTTGCACACCAGCCTAGACTGGTGGACACTGGTGAGTCCCCAGAGTGCATCACAACACAGTGGGAACACGTTTTTGTCACAGATTACTGGATGTTGGACAGTCTTTCTCTTACAGAGAATTGTTGTGAGAGTTAGACAACTTAGGAAATAGAGAGCAATAGGAACAAATATTTTCAAAATAGCCTTTTAAAATGTTTTGTTTCCACTATATCTCAATTAAGCCAGTTCCAGTTAGAGCCTCAGAATATTTTTTTTCAACACGCAGAGGAGACAGCGGTTCCCAGTCTGTGCTCATTAATCTCTGTCTTTACAAGAAGCAGCTGAGGGACTATTTTCAAATGTTTTGTAATATTTAAAGTAACTTGTATTGAAAAATGTGGTGTTTTCATTCCTTCGTATAAAGAGCAGTGTGTTTTGCCTTTATGACTTTTATCATGGTTGCCCTAGATTCCTAAGACAGAAGTGAAAGGAATGATTCATGTTTAATTTAGGTAACATGATATTTGGCCTTAATTATTCTCTTAAATATGTTTAAAAAATAAAATTATGATTAGAGTTTGATGAAATTTCATATTATGATAGGCTGAAGCAGTAAAACAAAGCCAGAATTACGTAGAGCATGACCTTTCCATGTATGATGTCTCCTTACATAAAAATAAGTCTCATCAGGCTGTGATTTAGATGCCAAGCCAAAGGATGGTAACTGTAATTAGAGGCTTAAAATGGCAAGATGATATATCCTTACATTAAGTTCAAATTGAAACCTTAAAAAAATCAGGCAAATGTTTGATAATTTTTCCATCCTATTTATACAGTACCCAACTAACTTATTTCTTGTTACTTGTCAGTTCTGCAGTGTTTTATATTATGGAAATATCCTCATTAGTAGTATTCTCAGTGGAATAATTGGGGTATTATGATTTTATATTATCTTCTCTACAACCAGGCAAATGACTGCTGTGCATTTCTAACATTAGTTTCGAATGTACTGGGACAATACAAAAAAGCACTATAAGATTTATTTATGTGATAGGTTTTCAAACCTGGGAGAAATAGATCATTTTATTTCCTGCAAGAGGAGTTTGAGGGAAACTAGAGCAGAGAATAAAATTTCATTAATCTTATGTTGGTACGGATTGTTTTAATTTAATACCATTTTTATGTCATTGTACACTTTGTAATATGATGGCATCTTGAGTATTTTTTTGGTAGCTGTTCAATTATTTTGTGGTTTGTAACGAAAATGCTGACACAGCTTTCACAATTTAAACTCAATTAAATTCAAATGCATGAACAGCATTATTCTAACAGTATGGATAGTCATTTCAGGAATAAGTTTAGACATTTGCCTTGGAGCAAAGCATGACTAATACCCATAAGCTAGCAGTAGAAAAAAAACATAGAGGCAAAATCTTTTTGACCATGGCTGGAGAGAGCAAAAATCCTGTAGTCGCAGTAACAGCCCTTCAAAAGGATACTGCAAACACAGTTTAAGACAGAAAAAAATCTGTAACCAATAGAGTGTTTTGGGGATAAATTGTGAAATACAAAGCAGAAGGGAAAAAGTCTCCTAAAGAACTAAAAAGCTTTACAAAGAAGGGATAAAAAATTGCTTTCCACCTCTGAAAGGAAGGTGGGTGCATTTTCAAAGCAATGCACTGAGCCATTCTTATTGACTTTAGAGAGGTCACATGGCTACATTTCTTAGCACAACTTTGAAAATCTGCCCCCTAATGTGCTGTAATAATTATCTGAAAACTTATAGCAAAGAATCTGAATTTTTGATTTTTCACTCATGTGCATCAGCAAGAGGATTTAGATACCTAATCATCATATATTTTTCGCATGGAAGTTTTTAAAGTGATTATATTCTGTAACAAGGCCTACCCAGAAAATGACACATGCAGTTTTTCTAGTTCTCAATCATTCTCTGCCCATTTATTTCGGTCGCCCTGGAATTCCCATTTCCTTCCCAACTTCCAGGCTGCCTTCTGAGCCATACAGCACATCCACAGAGAAGACGGGAAGAGGAGCATTCTTCCCATTGTAGTATAAAACCTTCACCTGACCTCCCCTTACCTCCAGCCAAGTCATACAATTGGCATACAGAGGCCAGGCCTAAAGGATACACATCCCCTTTGTCTTTCCTGACTTCTCACCTTCTTTCCTCTTCTCTTTCCCATCCCTCATCTTCCAACTTTGTTTTAAAATCACATCTTTTCCCCCTTGCTTGTTATCTGGAGTGAGGATCAAGAAAATAAAATGGAATTTTACATTATATACAAAATTGCCTCACCTGTGCACTGGCTGTCAATGAAAGAAGAAAAGCCTTTTAAAGAGAGATCGCCATCAGGAGGCTGAGACCAAAAGGGACTCATAAACACGTGACTGCTTCCTTTTGACAAATACACAATACATTTAGTAGCAATCAAGTATTGCCAGTGGAAGATCTCCAATTATTTTAAATCTCCTGTTGAAAAATAGTTTTCTTATGCAAAATTATTCTGCTTCTTTTTTTGAGACTGTCACTCTCATGATTATAATTCCCCAAGTCAATGTCTGTTATTTATATCCACCCTTTACTCCTGCTGTAAATGCTGGAGATTAGACATCTATTCAGTGTTTTCTGGAAACAGAAAGTGAACTGAAAGAACAAAGTCAGGGGTTTTAGTAGAGGGTTTTTTTAAAGTAAAATTGACTTTCTGTAGTTGCCGCATATAATTTTCCTGGTAAGTAGGCAGGGGGTTCTGATCAAGAGTAATGGTAACTGAATTTTTGCAAGTGTCCTTTTCTTTTCAGTTTTAATAAGTGCATATATACAGATCTGAATTTTGAGGATATTTTGCTTGGGACTTTGTTGGACTGAACTTTTCGTTTCACCATTGGACAGCCAGGGTATGACAGACAGGCATAGGTAATTCAATTCAGCCAGCCTCGTTGAGTGACTGACTGGCTCTCTGGTCTGACTCAACATCCTGCTATAAGGAAGCCAAAAGTCAAGCCCAAATATGTTGAAGTCCAACACGTTGTACCTCATTTCTGTTCTCCTTATTCTTCTAGCTTCCTTCTTGCTTTCCTCTTTCTTTTTGCATCAGGGGTGGAGTGACAGATAATTACAGGATAAAGTTGCACAACATCTGCCTGTATTTCATGCCACGAAACTTGCTCTGTTGGTCACCTCCCCCTAGAATGTCTTCTCATTCCCATGGCTAAGGGGTGTTACAAAATGTTAGCTGGTGAATCCAGACTATATTCAGTACCTAATATTATATTCTGCCCTCCAGCTACTTGTTATGACTTCTATAAATTGTAGGTTTACAACAGAGAAATTTGAAGATAAAGGCAAAAGGAGAAATAATAAATCAGTCATTAAAGGTTTTCTTTCTTAGCGGAATATATTTCTCTTAAGTTTTTACATAACTTCAATAATGCAAAGCTAAAGACCAAATTCATTTTAGGCAAATGTGATAGTAATTTAGAGTAATCTTTATTCTTGTGCAGTGAATAAGAACAAAGATCTGCTGTCTGATGTTGACCCTAATTCTAGTTTGGATCAGACATGTGCAGACTGCTAGATTTCCTAATGGAGCTCAAATCTAAATACTTAGGTCCCCTTTCCCGACAGTATAACACAGACCTCGGAACCAACACAGAGTGGTTGGCAACTTTTCTTTTTCACTTTGTGCTCCAGATATTTCTTGTTGTACCTGAAATAGCCTTGTATCACTGAAAAAACCTAAAAGCCCTGTGTTTTTTACTTATATCACAGAGTCACAGGGTTTTCAGAGTTGGAAGGGACCTCTAGAGATCATCTAGTCCAACTCCCCTATCTTTCTCAATTGTTATTAAACTGGCTACATCTCATTTCCACAAAGAATATTTAAGTGAAATAGCCAATCATAGTCACTGAGTACAGTAAAGATCAATGCGCAGTATATACTTAAGGACATTAAATTGAAATATAAAAATAAGGTAAATTATAGCTGTGGCTTTGGACAGACTCTACCACTGAGCTGTAACAGTTAAGGCTGAATTACAGCCTCTGATGCAAGTCTCTGCCACTGCTCCCTCCATTTCTGAATATTTCATCTTCTTGGTTGCAGTCTTGTGTCTGATTCCTATCCAAGACCAATTAAAAAAATTTAGAACTAAAGTAGTCCTGTTTTTCCTGAACACAAAGAGAGAGCTAAACTCCAACTTTTCCCATTATAAAAAGGAAAGAAATAATGTCTCTTTCTTGAGCGGCCTTACAGACAAAATAGCCCTGTGCTGTAAGATTCAAATACAGCACAGGAAGTATAAAAGCCCTTTCCATTGTTCCGGAGTAAATTAATTTTAATCTGCCCCAGTCCTGATCCTTTTTACCTGTGTCTTTAGAGCAGTCAGAACAGATCCAGCAGCAGAAGGCTCATAAGTTCCTTTTCCTGATTTGGGGCTATTCTAGGATTAGATCACACAGTCTTTATACAGGGCAGCCCTTGTTCTCAGAAATAATTCTTAAGCACTCCAATAGCTCTGCTATATGTGATTAAGGCTCATCAACACATATGAGGGTTGAGCAATTTTTCTTCTAATTGTTATCTATGCTTTAATCCTTTTTTAGTTAATACTCATACTATCCTTTTCACAGATTCTTCCATTTATATGAGATATTTGGATTTTTAATGGCTTATGCAAGAGGACACAGGATATTTGGAAAAGATTCTGGGTTTGCTGCACTCAGTGGCAAATCACTGATTAGCTTCAAAGAAGCTTGAATTAAAAATCATAGATCTTTGTTGGCACAGAACTCTGTTATATCTAACAGACCACGTAGCCTCCCTGAAAAACTCTGCAGATCGGTGCACATGGTTTTATCCTCTCTGAAGAAAAGAATATATCTTTCTGCCAAGTGCGTTGATCTTCAGAATTCAATACATTACACAGGTTTTAAGCACTGATTTTAGGTTTGTTTTACAGACTGTAAAACTTGAGACATGCTTTATCTTAATTTACATCTTTCTCAATGTAAAGTCCAAGTTCTCAACTTGAAAATATTTCTTCTCCATAGGAAGGGATATTTTTTCTTTTTATTTTGTGGTGGGTTTTTTGTTGTTGTTTTGGGGTGGGCTTTTTTGTGGTTTCCTTTGATTAGTTATCTGTCTTCAAGACCAGAGTCTAATTTGTATTCTCCTACTTTCTTCTCAAAACTGTTTTGTGGAATCTCATCAAATATCATGCTGAAGTCAAGTATGCTTCAGTCCTCTTGTATTATATCCACAAATCTTGTTTTTATCTCTCTGAAAGAGATTAGTTTGAGTTGAGCAGCTTTGGTTTTGTCAAGCTCACATAGTATTATCCAAGGTACTTAAACTATCTATCTGCTTTATTAATCAACCCATCCTGTTGTTGAAATTAAACTTTTCAGTTTCAAATTTCCCAAGTCTTTCTATATCTTCAATGGGAAAAAGTAGATGCAATAGATTCACTTTAACCCTGAAACACTACATCATGCAGATTTGTCATGCCATCAAACCAGCCTTCACAAATCTTATGTGCTAATTAAAGATGCGTTTCATTACATGCATTTGTGTCTAAAGGTTATTACTATTGTCAATGACTTCTCATTTATGGGAAGAAATCAACAGTTTATTTTTTAAGAACCACATCCCAAATTACTCTGCAGCTCATGCAGCTGCTTCCCTTACTGTAGCTTCCACAACTGGATTTTACAGAGAAAAACACAGTAGAACTGTACTCAGCTTTGAGGAAGTGCTCTCCTCCTTTGCTTAGATGCAGCGTTTCCCTGTGAGTTCACCCATGTACATCAGGCCTAATATGGTCCATTTTATGTAAAAAAAAAAAAAAAAAGAAAAGGATTGGAATGACTGCGTACAGTCCCAGCTATCCAGAAGGCAAATCAGCTGGAGATGCAGCACGGTAACAGTATGCCAGCTTCTGAGGCCAGCTCAGTCTGACGACAAATCCCTGTGGGACCGAAGGAGTCTGTCACTAGCAATGATATACAGTTATTGGCAGCAGAGGTAGCTTTAAGGTGCCTCCTACCTTCCTAGTAACGGCAGACCCGTTGCTGAAAGCACTGACATTTTTACACATTAGCTATTATGCAAAATTCAGATGGTAAGTTACCAAATTCAGCACTCATATTCATTTGGTTCGCTCTTAGGAGATTCTGCAAGATTCTGCATAGTTCCCCATGCACAAGTGTTAGAAAAATGGTTTGGGTTTTCTTTTTGGCAAATATTGTTAGGACTGATTAAAGTTTTGGTTTCTGATTCTCATTATGATGTGTCATAGCAATTAAATGCAAAATAAGGATACATAAATCATATGCTGCAATAAGCATGTCTCTAAGATAGACATCACACGTCAGTACAAAGATTTGGAAACAGAGGAATCAGCTGTCAAACATGTTAATTGCAATGTTCTCTGAAAAATGACTCTACCTCCGTCACCAAAAATAGGGCAACGTAATCTGTAGCTAAATAAATGGCATAATTATGTGTTTGTAGATAAGCCATTTTAATTCATTTTGGGATCAGCCCAGAAAAGACTTGAGCTCTGTCCTACTGCTTATGTCTAAGTCCTTAGAAGTTCATAAGACCAGAGGTTATTTTTGTTCTTTCCTAAATCAGTAGATGCTTCTTCCTCAAACAAGGTTGAACATGGCTCATTTAGTTCATGAAAAATAAAGCTACTAAACATAACTAGCTCTCTTGGCTGCAGTGAAAAAAAAATAACAAAAGCACATTAGGACAATCCCATCTAACAAAATAAGACCTTCTTTTTATCTGTCTTTCTCCTAAAGTTGTATTTAATAGCTATGCTTTCCATGCTGCAGCAAAGTGGTTATAAGAAAATAATAAAGAATATTAATGAAAGACACTATTTGGAAAAATTCAATATTGGCTTAGTTCTAAATCCCTGTTTTTTGGCAACTTCAAATTCCAGCATACAAAAATGTCAGTGACAATTCTGCAAAATGCCTCCCACTGGTCTCCACTGATCAGATGGACTATGATTGCAAGTCCACTAAACTCAGGAGGGAGGTTGGCCATGATCTTGGAGTACTAGTGCAAGCCACTGGGGTGATCCCACTCCCACTAAGTTGGTAGTGAACCTTTAATGCACTGCAAGGTCTAATATTGAGTCTTGCTCATGAGTGCCAGGTGCACAGGACTTGATCACAAAGACAAGTGGGGAGAACCAGTAAGGTTTTAAACACTGCCGTGAATAAATGCTTGTCCAGCTAAGAAAGTCCGTGGCGATTTCGTGCTGCAGAGAAGATGGCAAAGAAAAAGTAAGCACAACTATAGCGAGAGAGGATAGCAACTGCTAATATCCAGAGTGACAGAACAAACGCTGGATATTACTAATGACTTAAATAAATTTCTTTCCTTCCTTGGTCTGAGACAGGAGATTTCAACCTCAGCTCATCTGGTCCCAGAGAAGGTGAGGCAAAGGAGAAAATGGAAACCAAAATATCAGAGTGAATGTGAAATATCAAAGGAAAAAGGAATAGATAAATATGTGAGTACTGTAATTGCCTAATGTGAATACACATGTGTGTTAACTTACCACAGTTCATAGATTGTCTTTCAAAATTTGATACAAAAAAAGTATGTTACTCTCCTATAAACACCTCAATAAAATAAAAAAATATATTAATTCTAGCCTGTGAAAAGCCAATTGCTAAAATATAAGTAGATGTCCAGTTTAGTCAGAAGAACTAAAATTGTTCATCCTCCTTCTTCTGGCTGCTCTCTCCTCAGCAGCCTTCCTTCTTCAACCAGCTGGGTGAAACCCTGCAGCTCAGTTCCTCTGGCTCCTAAACCTCCTTTCCAACAGTCTGTCCCAGAGGAATTGCTTTCTTTTGATGGCAGTCTTTTAATAACCCTCCTAACAGGATAGTGAACAACTGTACTGGAATTAGGGGGATTACCTGATTCAGTTTCTGCAAAATCATACCACAAATGCAAGGAAAGTTTTCACAGACATGCAATTATGGGATAGCACATGCAACTGGTTGTCTGAGGAGGGGGACTATGCTAATAAAATTGGGCTTCATTTCCTCTTCATTCCTCTCTGCGATACACCCAAGCAGGCAGGAGATAAACACTTCCCTACAGTTGCAGGGAAGCTGGCTTTAGCTGCGCAACACAGTGAGAGACTCCAACACCTTAATCTTGCTGAGACCTGAGACAGTGCTTTGGACCTGATGATAATACTGCAGTTGGGAGAGGGGGAATCAGCTTTCCAGTCCAAACATTTGCCATTTAATGGAAACTTAAACATTTCTAAGGATGTTCAGCTCCAGGACTGGATCCAGTGATGAAAAAGTAGGCTTCCCATGTAAGTAGTGATATGCAGCGTGATACATCTTGCCTTCTGTTTCCTGTCTAAAGCAGACTATTCTTTCCACAAAATATAATGCCAACTGCTGTTATGATTTTTTGGCACATTCGCAGGCCTTTCTGTGAATGATATGGCATCGGTAATGTTATTTATGCAAGCTGCCCAACTAAACTCGAAATACCTTGGCACCCGTTGCTATACCAAAGCTCCCAATCAATATGTGAACATGCTGAGTGCCATCTGAAAACATAGACATGAATGTAGGCAGCCGACACATCCTTTTTTATGATCATATGTGTGCTTAGGGCAGGAGTGCCAGCAGACAGCCTGGCAGCTTGCTGCTGAGACTCAGAGAGATACCCCTTTTTCTTTTTGAATGTCAACTTTTCTTTTTCATTTTGAGGAGTACTTGACTATTGTGAAGTCTTTTTTAGAACATCGATGTATTGAAAAGCACCTTTTATTTGTTGTTATAATGCACAGATCTTATATTTTTCCTAGAAGAAAATCTTTTCCAAGACAGAAATTCTACTAGTAAATATTTTTTTGTCACTTGACCAACATTTTCAAATGTACAAAGTTTCAAAGAGTTTTTAAACAGTCCTGAAAAAAAAAAAGTTAGTAGATCCTGTTACGTGTGATATGACAGAGGAAATACTGTATTCATTCTGACTTGGGGTCATATTTAGATCAGGGAGACACGCAAGCCCTGTTACAGACAGATGTGGAATTGCTTACCCCATGCAGGCTAAACCTAATTCTGTCCTCTTCTGAGTTGAAGATGATTAAAAAGAATTAGGTCTTGACACAGTAGTCTGACCTCCTTCTTGCAGGATATGACATTAACTCTTTGTACCCACATAAAATTCTCAATTGCTTTTTTGAATCTTTTTCATTTTTAGGACAAAATGAGTTTGTGTGTAATGAATTCCTCAGTTTGGCTGCCCCCTTGCTGGGCGATAAACTATTTTGTCTCTTTTTTAAGTTTTGAATTTTGACAATCCTATTCCCCATGCATTAGGAAACTAAGACTTATTTGATTTAAAAATATTCTTAAAGCAGTCCCGGTCTTTTCAAACTCTTTGCAAGAGCTTTTTGTCGCCCAGTTATTCCTATCACTCTTCTCTGAATCTTATGTGCGTCTTTATTATGCATACTTTAAACATTATTCCAGACAGGAATAACAGAAAATCTACATTTTTGTTGCATATAAAAATAATTATTGTATTCTGCATACTATTGATTGTTCTGTTCCTTATGCATGCTTAGCATAATATTTGCTTTGTATCTGGAATTGTATAGTGAACAGGCGTCTCCGTTTAACTGACTGCAATGATGTATAAGATCATTGACATTAATGTAAAATCCTATAGAATGTATGAATGTTTAATTCCTCTCCCACTCGTCCCTCACACACTTCACATCACTGGTATTTATTGGTACTAAAATGCATTGGCCCATTGTTGTAACATGTTTAAGTCTTTCTCTGACTCTGTTACCCCATGACTACTTTTCCTAGTACCATGGAGCATCTTGGAAGTCAAAAAAACCTGTGGCAACCGAATCTCTTTTATATATAGGGACATGCTTTATCTACAGGGGGATGTTCAAAGTGTCAGAGAAGGTAGAAGAGAGGCACAGTGTTTCTTCTCAAAACAATGCTAATTGCAGCCTATCATCTCACACAGGCATTCTAATACATTACTTCTAATTCTCGTTTCAGCCAGGTACAGGTATAAAAATTTCTTGTCTCATGCACTTGAATGAGTAAGAGGAATTTTAAAAATATAGAAAAAACATTTGCTACCTGTTAGTTCTTTGCTGTAGCAACTGTGTTTGTTTAGATACTTCAAATTTTGGATAAGAAATAAATCATTTTAGTTCATTTGTTTCAGAACTCTGAATATATTAACTCCAGGACTAGTAGTTCATTGCTGCTGCTTGAGATATCTGTAAAAATGATTCCTGTTTCTCGTTATTTTTCTTTAAAAATGAAAAAAGGAAAGGACAAAGAAACCATTGCCTGTCAGCAACATGCTTGATTGTTGCTTGACTGAATATTGAGTGGGCCAGTCTCTTCTTTCACAGGCTTCCTACTTCTGTTATGCCACAAAAATATGAAACAATCTATGGAATGCTATTTAGAGTTCTTGGAATTAGAATCTGGAACACTTAAATTTGGAACAAAATTCTAAGTTTAAGGAATTCCAAGGCCTACTTATAAATATCCTGAGTTTTTGAAGTCAAGTCTCTCACTATATAAACCAAGTATTAAAATACACATGCATCATACAGATGCAGATACACATATACATATAAATTTACATTTACATTTACATTTTTACATATACATTTTTACATATACATTTTTACATATACATATACATATACGTGAATTTAAGGGTCTGAGATCTAACCTTGTCATTCAGCTTTGATAGTGTTAATGTCAAGGTGTATGTTCTAGCACAGAAGAAGATATCTGATAACTTCATGAACCCAAGTTGTGGTCATCTGTAATATTTATAAAAGTGTTACTATAATGCCTAAAGATAATTTGCTGTATAAGATACGGTCACTTGCTTTTGTTCCTAGAGCTTGGGCACATGCCAAAACCCCATGGTATTACAGCTGACTGTACATGAAATCTGTTGGCCACAAGTATTCTTACAATTGAAACCTTTTGCAGGATATTGTAGCGCTCCTGATTAAAAAAGTTTGTCTTTAACCTTTTCTTTTGTCATAGATTTACAATTGAGGAAAAGTAAGCTATGAGGTAATTTCTCTTCCTTTTTATGCAGATGTGAATGTAGAAAAACTCCTGATGAAATTTTTGTAGAAGGAACTAAAATATCAAGTTCTTTTTTTAAGATACAAAGCTATTAGCTTTTGATTCACAATGAAATTTTTATATCAACATTACCAGGAACTAAAATATCAAATGAAATAATTGCATTTTGGAAATACGGACTGTCTGCTTTTGATGTACAGTCATGTATTTGATGAACGCAAAACCCTTTTCTGGAGTTTTCCAGGCGTTTGTGGACCTAGAGCTCCAAGCATGGTTTGGGAAGCCCAGAGAGGCACAGGGTATAGGCAAGGATGTAGAATAAGGGGTATTTCAATGGTAAATTTTGCAATGAAATTTGAACCATCACTACTTTTAACCACGCACAGTGTAGCTGGAGTGAGAGAGAGTAGGTGGGAGAGCCAAACCTACTTTCACCCTGTTCGGGTTTTCTGAGTTATCACGTAGGGCTGATATTCCTGCACCCTAAATTCACTGAGCAAGATTGCCTGCGGGAGAAAAACCAGTTCCTCCTGCACACACTAGCAGTCCCCCTTTTACTAGCAGCCCCCCTTGTTTTTCAATAAAACATCTTATCTGCCAGCACTGCAAACAAGCAGAAGCGTTCCCTGCTCTCTGCAGCTCTCTCCCGGCTGCGAGAACTGAGCAACAGAGGGAAACAAATGCCTCCCGTTGCTTTGATGTGTGCCAGCCCCTTCCTTCTCCATCGCCATACCCAGCCTTAACCAGGCTACGGTAACTATCCTTGCGCTAATGCTGTCGCTGTTTGTATGACGCTCAGAATTGATGGCTTCAGGGAACGGTATTATACAGTGGAAATAGCTTGCAGCTTGGGCCTCAGCTGGTGAAACTAAATGCTGAAGTGCTGTGAAGGGTGACTTATTCCCAGTCAGCCACCTATTTGGTTTCTCTAAGGTCTTTGACAGATGAGCAAATCTTGTTGCAGAAGTTGGAGACGTTATCATCCCCAGCTGTCAGCTCGGCTATTCTGCTGGAGGTTACCACCTCCATAATAGCGTTTGCTGTTTGCAAAGAATCGTTCCTTCTAATTCATAGCCTGGCATTTTTCTCAAACTCAGTTTCAGTGGAAAATTAGGCTAAAATACTGGACTTCTTACCAGGGGGTGAGAAGTCCAAGTAGCTACAGCCTTCTCCAAAGCAAGAACTCTTCTGACTCAGCCATACCAACTTGAGACTGAAGGTTTCTCAAAATATAGTTTTGTGATCCATAGGTATTTTCAAATACTTTTTCTATCAGAATCAAAACTAAGGCATTTTTATTATTAAAAAAGTATCCCACATAGCTTTGTTCATCCTAACTTGAAGGTTAGGACCAATAGTACTAAGGAGTTTTGAAATTGTTTGCATTGTATTTTAAAAACCTATTTCACTGCTTATGGCTTTGCCATGCTAGGAAATGTTTAGTCTGAAATTCTGCACAATATAAGACTGAAGTTCCTTGGAAAGCTGTTTTAATGCAAATAGTTCTATTTTCCTGAAGCATGAGACAAAAGAAAGAAATATTTTGTTTGAAGACATTATGGAAAAAAATAATTCAGTCAGCACAAGTTTCCTTTTAGGATACCCCTTTTAGAGCAGGGAAAGAAATGCAACATGCAGTGGTTGTTCGTAACACCAGCATGTCTTCTTCTGGGCCCACGAAATTAACTTCAGAAAATTTGCAGATCTCAGAGAGGATTTGCTTGAGTCTAACAGCCAAATCCCCTGAAGTCATCCTTTCTGGAGATCACTGTAGCTTCACAACTGCTGTTGCTGATAGTTCGCAAAAACTGACCCTCTGGAAATTAGCTGGGCTGTTCTCAACCCCTCGCAGCCCTTATTTTGGGCTGTACTGCACGAGGGTCTTCACAAAGAGTCTGACTGTGTGAAAGAGGGTTGGAACTAGATGATATTTAAGGTCTCTTCCAACCCAAACCATTCTATGTTTCTATGATTATGATTATTATGATATGATTTAGCCTCATTTGTCTAAAATGGCTGAAACACCTCATTCAGTACACATGAAGATTTTGTCAAGAGAGAATAACATGTGCATGGCCACAGTGGGTTATAATAGATGCCCATTTGGTTCCTGCAAGACTGAGCTACTGATATCTGGAAAAGTATAAGAACCTGGATCCACAGGCACTGATAGGTGTGTACTCTCCCAGTGGTCTGTGGCTTAGAAATTTCTGAACTGACGAAAGTTCTGGACCCAGACCATATGTGTTGATTGATTTATTTAACTACTTTTTGAGTCCCTGTAAACTTTTGGCCTCTGCTATCTTCCATGGCAATGAATGCTATACTTGAACAGTGTGCTGTTTGAAGAATGATTTTTTCTTTGCTTTGAACCTTCCACCTGCTAATTTCTTGTGATGGCTCTTAGTTTTGTATCATGAGAGCTCTTAGTTTTGTATCATGAGAAGCAATGTCATTCTCTGTTTGTGTTTTCCAAGCTACTCATGATACCCTATACATCTGTCACAGTCCACTTCAGTTATGTTCTTCAAGGCTGAAGAATCCTACGCTATGTAATCTCTCTCCACCTAGTTGTCTTGCCTTGTAACTCTCCTCTTGACTTTTCTGGTTGTATAATATTCTTTCTTGAGATGAGATAAGGAGAGGGGAATACACAAACCATTCAAGATGAAGGAACACCACCAGGTCACAATGCCATATTCATGTTTTCTGTTCTTCACTTTTTTCTTCTCTTGCTGTTTTTTCCAAATTTGACAGTTGTTGGGTTTTTTTTCATTATTTAATACTGATCTGATACGTTAAACTGCTAAAGCTAGTCTAAAGTTTCTTCTCTAAGGGGCAGCAGCTAATCTAGACACTGTCAGTTGTATATGCTTAGAATTACTTTTCCCCATGTGCAATGCTTTATGTTTATCGTAAATAAATAACACCCTTATTGTATTGCTCAGTTACCCAATAACCTAATAATAATTAATAATTCTTCTCAGTTGGGTTTTGGTTTTACTGTGTTGAATAATTTAGTATCAACAGCAAAACTTTTGTTTTAGCTATTGATTCTGTCTCACAAAATCCTTATAGCTACAGGTTCTGCTGGAGAGGCAGTTTCTTGAGTGACTACTTTTTTGAAAAATGAGGACCTGTATAGCGAATGAGACAGGAGTTTGTCAGGAAGAAAAGCTGAGGTGTTATGCTACGTATATGTTTAGGGAAGAACATTTGCCCAACTTTGCCTGACACTTGATATCTTTCTTTTAAGGTAGTGGCTGTGCAAAAACATTACTTTTGTGTAGACTGAGTTGCATATAGTACATACATAGAGTTTTACATAACAATGGAGCCACTTTGTGTTTTACAGTTTGTTGGCTAAAATCTCCTCACAAACTAATGATGACAGAATTTCTGTGTTTCTGTTTTGTAGCCTGTTTACTCACTCGCTCTTGAAGCACTGAAGACACATTAGTATTTGCAGAAAAACTGTAGCTGCTTGGAGACCTTAAGCTGGATTTTCCCCTCCCCCACATATGAAGAAAACACTCTGATGAAAAAAAAAAAAAAATTATTGTCTTTATTGAATGTTTCTGAATTCTTGTGCGATCTGCTTGAAATAAAGACTATAGCTTATGAAGATACTTTCAAAGTAATTTCCATACTGCATAGAAATGATTACAAAAATAACATATTCATAATCTATTTAAAGATTTGTATTTCATCTTCTGTATTGTATTTATTCATGGAGATAAATAGTGTTTCGACCATAGGAAGTTTTTCAGCCTGTGGCTATTTCACTTGGGGCTTGATAGCTTTGTTTCCAGCTCTCTAATGTATCAGATAATGAATCCACCCTTAAAATCAGAATTCCAGAACCCTATATTTTTTCATGATTTCCATTATTTAAAGATGAAGGGTTTTCTAAAATTGCCAGAGGAAACCAAAGGCAGCATAATGTGTCACGTACTTCTCTTTCGCTTAACATAGCGTGCCACTGGCAAAACTCGAATACTCAATATGATATTTGAAGAGGGAGTTAGGTCCAAACGCTGTCTTTAGCTAAGGAAAAAAGTTTCTCTGGGTCTGCACCAACATACTGCTTCAGGCAGAGGCGTCGACACAGGCACTGGTGTGTATGTGGTTGTACACACTCTTTGCCAGCATGCTTCTGGCACAGTTTTGGACTGGGCCAACTGGCACACTCCAGGCAACGTCTGGGCATGGCTGGGGCATGGCAGGGGGGAAGGAATATTCTGTGTAATTCACCTGGATGGGGGAAAAGCTGGAATACATCTGGACATATGCTGTGCATTGCCAACTGTGATTCACCAGTACAGTGCTCAATTCTTCTGGATACTGAAACACCTCAGAGATCACTCCCCACTGCTTCAGTCTCAGCTGGAGTTCATGATGCCCTTTATGTGCCTATGAAGATTTGCAAACAGCCTTTTGGTTTTTTTTGCTTACCCTACTGAGAACTCAATATCTTTAAGAAAAAATCTCTGGAAACACATCACATAACTTTTAATGAAAGATGTTCTGCATTGTTAGACTGGTTCTGCTTTTCATGTGTGTGCTAATGCAAATATCACGCTTTTGTATGCTGTAAGATTACTGTTGTAATATAACTGTAGAAACAGTAGAGTGGTGCCATCTGTGATGCTGAGAATCTGAACGCACAGTGTTTATTCAGCTATGAAGAGTTTATTTTGCAAATATGCGTTTGAATCTCTGTAGAATAAACTACGTACAAAGTGTTTCATTCTGCCAGGTTTATGTTGCATATCTGATGCCTTCACTTTCCCACTTTACTTCTTCCTAAAGACCTAGGAGGGGACAGTTTGACTTCCCAGTGGAGGCCATGCTTCTTCTTAAAAGACTTTCAGGACTGTTGACTCTTCCTGAAATCCCTTCTGCCTCAGAGACTCTCTGATCCATCTGTGCTTTCCAAACTATAAGATCTCAAGGACTTCCCACCTCATTTCTTTGCCATGTTTCTTCTATGTGCTGGATCAGAAGTGCTTCTGCAAAGGTACTATGGTAGTGAACTGTAGTACCAATGAGATTTACTATGAGGTTACCAATGAGATTTTCTCTCATGGAAAAACTGGCTTTGCATGGCCTGAATGAGCATATTATCCGCTGGATCAAGCACTGGATGACTGGAAGGTCCCAAAGAGTGGTGCTCAATGGATTTAAATCCAGCTGGCGGCCGGTCACAAGTGGTGTGCCTCAGGGCTCACTGTTGGGACCATTCCTGTTCAACGTCTTTACTGATGATCTTGATAAAGACATAGGGTGTATCATCAGCAAGTTTGCAGATGACACCAAGTTAAGCAGGAGTGTTGATTCCCAGGAGGATAGGGAAGCTCTACAGAGAGACTTAGATAGATTGGATCACTGGGCCAACATCAATGGTATGAGTTTCAACAAGGGCAAGTGCCGGGTCCTGCACTTGGGCCATAATAACCCCATGCAGCGCTACAGGCTTGGGGAGGTGTGGCTGGAAAGCTGCCTGGCAGAAAGAGACCTGGGGGTTCTAATTGACTAGCGGCTGAATATGAGCCAGCAGTGTGCCCAGGTGGCCAAGAAAGCCAACGGCATCCTGGCTTATATTAGAAAAAGCGTGGCCAGCAGAAGCAGGGAGGTGACTGTGACCCTGTACTCAGCACAGGTGAGGCCACACCTCGAGTATTGTGTCCAGTTTTGGGCACCTCAATACAAGAGAGATATTGAGGTGCTGGAGCGAGTGCAGAGGAGGGCAACGAAGCTGGTGAAGGGCCTAGCAGACAAATCATATGTAGAGCGGTTGAAGGAGCTGGGACTGTTTAGTTTGAGGAGGAGGAGGCTGAGGGGAGACCTCATCACTCTCTACAACTATTTGAAAGGACACTTGTAGAGAGGTTGGTGCTGGTCTCTTCTCACAGATAATTAATGATAGAACAAGGGGGAACTGCTTCAAGCTGCAACAGGGTAGATTTAGACTGAACATTAGGAAAGAATTTTTCACAGAAAGAGTGATCGGGCATTGGAATAGACTGCCCAGGGAGGCGGTTGAGTCACCATCCCTGGATGTGTTTAAGAGACGTTTAGATGTGGTGTTGGGGGATACGGTGTAGGGGAGAACTTTGTAGAGTAGGATAGATGGTTGGACTCGATGATCCCAAGGGTCTCTTCCAACCTAGACAATTCTATGATTCTATGATTCTATGATTCTACTACCTATATCAAAACCATAAAAAATTGGCAACAAACAGTATAATTAAAAACTTAACCCAGAAATCCAAGCAGTTTTGTGTTTCTTTGGTGTTTTCTTGGCAAAATGTCTCTTGTTAAAGATAGACCTCTGGTAAACTGGGCAATAACATATTCTAGAATACAATCTCATGTTAGAGAAGCATTTAGAAATAATTTTTTTCCCTGATTAATTTCTAGGAATTGTGAGGTTGGGTTTTGGTTGTTTGTTGTTTTTTTTTTTTTTTTTTTTGTAGTGTAGCTTATCTGTGGCCTCCCTACAAGTCAGAGGAAAGAGAAATCCAGTGTTACATAGACAATTCAAAAGCCTGATGAGTTTGGCCTAGAGCCTGAAAATAATGATTGTGGGTGCCTACTATTAGACATCTAAACAAAGAAGTTTTACACAGCTACTGAGCAACTTTTATTGTTTTACCGAGTTTATGAATGCTCACTGTTGAGACATCAGAATATTTTTGTTTAGGGGAATAAATACATGTTTAGATCATTAACATTCTGAACCTTGGTATGAAAAACTTTTCCTTTGGTATTTCATAGGAATGATTACGTGAACAAAAATTTAGATACTCTAATATGAATAAGCATAATACCAAGAGAGTATATGAAGAAGAACAAAAAGGTTTTGAAATTTATACTAAAGGTTTCAGTTTTTTCTACATATTTAAAATTACAACATTATGACCTGGACAATAATTCTCTTCAGGGATTAAGTATTTTTCATAGAAGGTTTTTGTGCAAGCTTTGGTTTCTAAATAACCCGAGTTTCATTGTACCTGTCTTGCAGTTTCTAGCTTGGAAAGTGTGAAGTTGTGCTGATGTGAAATGGTGGTATTATATAATTCCCACAAATGGTTGCTTCAGAAGCATCTTTTTTTCCGATTCCTTTGTTACTCACTCTTTCCATTTTTTGTAATATTAATTTCCAGTAGGTTTGTCACTGCCAGTTGCATAAGCACAGGACAGTCCTGTCTTTAGCCCTGAACTATTCATTTTTTAACTAGCTGTTCTAGGATGTGTCACCCTCGCTTCCATTTGTTAATTAATTGTATGCTAATTAGAAGTAGCTTACTTTCCATCTATTATTCTTTTGGAAACAGCATATTCTCATAATTTCTAATTTACTTCTCTCCAAGTATCTTGCATAAATGCTGGGAAATGCGCTGCAGGATCATTTAAAAAGCAAGTAAACAAAATAAATCAGCCAAAATAAAAAATATGGTTGCGAAGAAGAAAATTAAGCATTAGAGCTGGGGAAAAATAAGCTTTTTGTTCTAAATGGCATCCAAATCTCAAAACATAATTCCTAAGGCCCGATCATACAAAGAAGGAGAAAGTGGAGAGAGCTTGTGGTTTTATATTGCCTGCCTGCTGGCTAAAAGAACTAACCAAATTTGGATTTTGAAACAATAGGAACTCATGCTTTTCAGTAGACTTTCTCCTCAGAGTAAAAGAAGAGCCCACAGAGAGTTGGGACTTTGTGTATCAAAACACGGTACTTATTTGGGACTGACAGCAAAAGCTCTAACTGGCCCCAAGTGAGTAGACAGTATGAACTGAAGTGAGAGAAAATCTACTGAAAAACAAATGCAAAAGGGAAAAATAATATCCCTATAATGCAGAGGAGGAACACAGCGGCAATACTAACTTCAGATTAAGGAGCCAGATGTGTCAGTTCTTGATGGACAAAAAGCATGCATAGAACAACAGCTCAGAATTGCTGGACATCTTGCAAAAGCCAGAGGAGAGGGAAGATGATGTTTGAATGGCAGATATGATCACAGATGGTTCTGACTTCTGAAGACTCAAATACATTTGCTTCCTTGCAGATTTTATTGGACAAGTTGAAAGAATCATTGCCAAACATGCTAAATTGAACTGAAGGGAACACCTCTCTTCCAGGAATCTCGGGTTCCACCTGAATTCCAGTTTAGAGAGAAGATAACTTTTGAACTGCAAAAACTATAATCCCAACTACCAAATCCAGAGATGGTAGAAGATATCCTTTGAAGAAACAAGTAAAACTGTCTCTGTATGTGTATGTAACACACTTCCTCTCCAGCACAGCGTGTTGCTACAATGGTGGGGACCAACAGTTCCAGTTGCTGCATTTATTTAATCTTGGAGACAAAGTTCAGGTAATAGTACAATAAACAGTGTTATGTTTATATATCAATGTTATAATCATAAAAACTTTCTTAAAGCTAAATCAGCTCAGATTATTGGTATATTCTTGAGGAATTGATTGATATTTGCTGTTTGTGCAATATTCCCATATAAAAATTCAGCTTCTCTAAGGGGAAATGTATGAGAGGTATCTTGATTAATTTTCATTGTATAGACTGGCAAACAAAGTTAGGCATTAATTTGATACACGGATTTCATACGAATCAGTTATTTCAAAAATTGTAAATTCATACTGATGACAAATTTCTACAAAGGTCAGATAGCAGCTTACCTGATGAGAACAAAAGATTAATCTTAATTATTTTCTTTTCTTGTAATTTAAACCAGGAGGTAAGAGTTTTCCACATCTCAGATTTTGTTCAAGGAACAAAAAATATAGGAAGAAACTTGACTTTTTTTCATTATGAAAACTAAAGACCACCCTAGACATGTCCACGAATCAGTCAAGTTGAGTTATCCCTCTATAATTGCATCTCTTTTTTGGCAGCCCTTGGTAATATTGCTTGGACAAGATAAAATGAGGTATGGCAGAACAAAGATCAGCACAAATAATGCAGCACCTGTTCCATTCAATCCATTTTAACTTTTTAAAGAGGAATTATGAGGACACTAATCCTCTGCCATCTAACAGCTGGGTCATATGGAGGGTAACATCAGTAATTGTCAAAGTACATCCTTAAGCTCACTTAAATGGTGTACACTGAGCCCCACAGAATTCAGCTCAGAAAATAGGAGACTATTGCATAGTGCAATACAGAGATAAAATAATGAAGGTGCTTAAGGATGATGTTCTGCTAGAAAAGAACATTAGTTTGTCATGATGTTTTACCTTAATTTAGTGCTTCAAGGGACAAAGAAATTGTCTTTGTTACATTGCGTAGAGAATCTGGACAAACTCTGAATAAAAATCACTTATGTATCAACAGGGCAACATAGGGGGAAAACATAGACATCTAAATTAATATAAGAGAATGAAAAGACTTCTACCTAACCCAATTAACTCCTTGAGAATCTAAGTTTTTTCTCAGAAAGCTGCTTCTCTGCCTGAAGTTTGCCTGTCTTGCATCTGAGGTGATGGTCTAAAGACATTTATTTCATTTAGCTTCAGTCACAGCCACTGTAGTCAACACAGCTTGACAGGTTTCAGGAAAATATCTTATTCCATCTTTAAAACAGGTAAAGGGTGGCTGTGAAACCAAGATTGCCAAGCTGGCTAAGGGATCCTTTCCTAAGTGCTTGTTCCTTCCAATATTTGACAATGTAGAACTCCCATATTGGATGTCCTACGACCCCAAGAGGCCTGGGTTAGCAGGAAAGCTTTAATTGTGTCTGGCACCGCCTGCAGCAACTAGTGCAGCACCATATCCAAACTGGTGCTCATGCCTTTTCCACAACAGCCTCGGTGGCAGTTCTGACCCTCATGGCTAAAGAGAACATCCTTCACTCAGGAAGTAAATCAAAGGAATGGCTAATTCTCCAACTTTCTTGTTGAACCTGCACTGCCCTGCAGCCTCAAGGCATAGGCACAGACACAGATGAAATGGGAAACATTGACTTTGTGGCACGGAGATTGGAGTACCCAGCCAAGGATGCCGTGACTTGAGTAAAGGCCTTTGTTTCTGGGGCTGTATATGCAATTTACATTAAAACCAAGAAGCAACTGTCTGCGAAGCAGAAAATGTGGGTGTGAATCCCATATACTCAAGGGACTAAGACCTATCTTGGCTGAGTGCTTTAATCAACATATGGAAAATGGGCAACCCTCCTCCGGTCATATCTAAAAGGACCATGAGGCATTCCTTTTTACCAAATATACAAGTGAAGTGTCCGAGTGATTTAATTTCTAGTTACAAATCTGTTCTCATATAGGAATCTAAGGTGTGTGTATAGGCAATTTGGGCATGTGTGTAAGAGGAAGAAAGAATTTTAAATACGCCCCTCTTTCCAGCATTTTCTGCCAACCAACCTACTTGTGTCTCAGGCAGTTGTCAGTCCCAGGCAGTCTCAGGGGTCCGCATTTCTCCATTTCTTACAAAATGAACTCAGGCATCTAAATCAAATTATCTTTTTTTTTTTTTTTCCATCTGGTCCCTTTCCTTCTGTTTCATTAATTTATAATATTTTCTTCTCTTCTTGTCAGGTGCTTTCTCCTATGAGAGACTTGAGGTAGAGAATTAATGTCAGGGAACTTGTGAAGAAGGTATTAAAGTTAATCTGCTCCTACAACGGTATTTTCAACATAAGCTCTGTAACAACAGTACCGTATAATGCAAGACAAGAGACGGAAATAACTGTGAAATTGCCTAGCATTTTAAGGGTCGCATTAGGTGCAAAGAAATATGGCAGGGTCTTACGCAAAACAGTGGTACTGGATACAATTAGATATTGCCAAACAGGAGAGAACATCTCTTATGAAGCTGATCAGAATTCATGACCTGCATCAAATAAAAAACTCTTTGATAAGAAGTACATGAACTCTGTACACAGTAGCCTTGAACAGAGTGCAGTTTTTGGCAGATATTTATCTGATTATAAGCTGTTCTTATTGAGCTCACAAGGTCACTGTCCAAATGAATTAATGTATTCCTGTCATGATTCAGGAGAATATTGAGTAAGAATCGTGAAGATGACTTTACATCTATCTTTGATATAGGTGTGACTGAACTCACCTCTTGTATATGATAGGACCGTTACCAGTTCAGGTCTGGTGTCTCCAGGTCAGGAAGCATGTTAATAGATCAGAGTGGCTGCAGACGAGACCGTAATTAGAAGCCGGGAAATGTGCTCTATAGTAAAATGCTTGAGAAGTTGCCGATGAGGAGGTTAATGGTGCACTTGACCAAAGCTAATGAATATTGACATGGAGGAGTGAAACCTAGATGTGCATCTGAGCCTAGAAGATACAAATAAAACTAGATCTAGTGTCTGGAGCACAAGAAATGAGCTGTAGGTTCTTGATTCTGTTGGCAATTAACCATGGGAAGAGTTTTTACAAAGCACTGTAGTGAATTCTGTCTCTTGGGTATTTTACCTCCACTTTGGCATCTGGGTTTCTTTGTGGTTTTTTTTTTCTTGAAGGGAAAATAAAATCAAATTTAGGAAGTTGTCTGACATCTGCAGCATGTCTCAAACTGCAGTTCTCAAGCTGGATTTTGGAAAATATTTTGGGGATGGGGATGGGGATGGGTGGGTCCCTGACAAGCCCACAGAAACCAAACAGGAAATGTGAGGAAGAGGAGGAGGAGGAAGAGGTGTCTGAAACTGGTTAGAGCCCACTGATGGAGAAGTGGGGTCTTACCAGAAAGGTTTAAATCCCTTAGCTTTCTGCCTGCTTCTCTAAGTTAAGGACGTCTTCCCAAGCAAATGCTCTTGGGGATGTGCAGAGGACGTACTTTCAGAAATGTGCCGATACCAGACAGGTTGATCGCACTGTTGCCTTCTGGCCTTCTAACTTACGTGCTGTCTCCCTCACACTGGCTTGTGTAATATTTTAATTTTTATTTATATACTAGTTATTGAATTTATTAATAAAAACACAACTCACAGGGAAAAAAATGGAATTCTGAGTTATATTTTGTAACTTTTGAATCCACTTTTATACATTTATTGATCATATTAAAAGGGTATTTTACAATCAGATTGATTTCTGATTGTAAAGTAGGAACTGATGAGAGAGTCTGCCTCCCCCAAAAGTTAATTTTTCTTGAATTTGTGTTGCAACAGTGAGCAATTTCTCAGCTGCCCACTGCAAGATCTCACAAATCATAACAGGATTTTTCAAGTTGAGAAGCTACACCAAAAGCCTAAATCAGTATTTCAAGCATGTCAATATATAACTTCAATTTCAAAAACACTCAGTATGTAGAAACTCCCACTGACCTCTGTGGAAGCTTCTCACTTCGGTGTGTTTTAGAATAAGGTTACTTTTTCAGATTCAATAATAAAGGAGAAACTTAATTTGTGTCTTGAAGTCTTAAAAATGTTGGCTTAGTTCTTATTCATGATATCTTACTCATATAGTTACAGTTCCTTGGCAGTTTGGAGGCCAGGAATATTTTTTTTCTTATTATGTGATAATAAAATATTAGGTTTTAATTAGAAAAAAAAAAAAAGTTTTAACACTATAAAGTGATAGAGAAGCCAAAAGAATAATTGACTGTGAAAGTAGCTCCAAAGTAGGTCATATGGCCAAAAGCAAAATCTACTTCTGTTGTGCTATCACATTTGTACAGAAGTGCCACTAGTATTAAGGATATTAAAAAAAAAAAATGACAAAAGCAAGAAAATTTCAAGTTAAATGACTTGACTTACAGAAGTGCTGAGTACCAACAAATCTGACTGAAGTCAGTAGGAGCTGCAAGCACTCAACACTGCTGAAAATTAAGGGAAATGTTATTGTTTACTTTTAGCTTATTCTGATATGTCTGGTATGATAATGCTAGGATTTCCAACAATGAGAGCTTGTGATTTCTGGTGGCACGGCACTGTACGAAGTCCCCATGCCTTACAAAGAAGTCTGACAATAGCATTAGCTGTGTGGGTCTGTGTGACATTTATTGAGACTGATGTCAAGGTCTTCCTGCATGCACATATTCCAGAGCCCAGCAGAAACCTTGGCAGCCTGTTCATGGGATTGCACAAGTCACTGGGCAAAGTAGAGGTTATGGGCACCTTTGAATGAAATTCCCCCCTAAGAGGGCTTCTTACCGTAGAAGGCTCATGGGGAACAGGCAAATACTTAATTAAACTCAGCAACTACGCCTAGCATAAACCTCTTACTGATCGTGACTGTTCGGAGAGAGAAAAGAGAGTATAAGAATGCAAATAGTCCTCCCCTAGTCTTTTTTGCTTCTTGACTGTGTTCCTCTGAGATTCTGTCTGTTAAAAACATTGTAATATTGCTGGTATCATCTTTTCACTTGGTAAAATTGGAAACTATGAGTCTAAGATGGTTCATTTGGAAAAAAAAAGATTTATTTCTTTCTCAAGAGTAAAAAAAAATTTGATATCATTTGAGTGATATAGAATAAAGAATAGGCAATAACATAAGAGCTGGGGAAGAGCACTCCTCTGTGTATACAATAGCCTCAAATCCAGAGATTAGGATCTCCCAGTTTTTATATATCAAAACTTCCAATAATGTGTTAGATGTGTGGAAAACCTTGAATGCCTTTAAGCCATCCTGAAAACAATTCAGCCTGGTCCTAATTATTTTCTCTTCTTTTCTTTTTATTTTTTTTTTTCCCTAGACAGCTGTGAGACAGGAATCTGCTTTTCCATTCTCACACTTCCCACTGCAAAAATAAAATAGGAGCAACATTGTTGACTATGCCATGTCAAATGATAATTTTTAAATTTTTTTTTAACTTTTGTATCTGAGTTATATAGAATGTCAAGCACTATCAACCAGAAAGTGAAAGATCTCACAGAAAATGTTGAATGCTTTTTCAAATAGTTTTGTTTGAATGGGAGTTTAATTGGAAATGTCTTGCTAGAGCAGTTGAGATTTTGCTAATTAGGGGGACAAAATCTGTACAGAAAACTCCTTTTAGCTGCCACTCTTGGAACTCAAGAATCAATCATATTGGCTCAGAGAAACACATTTATTTCTCAATCAGCAAATTCAAGGGTTGCCATGAACCAGCAAGAGACGTAGGATTACATTTAGCTGAACTTTGATATGACTTGACAAATATGTGGAAATTCACAGTGTGTGTTCACATTATTAGGTGGACTGTTTATAACCCTTTGATATTGCTTCACTGAAAACAGCTAAATAGAACAGATAAGCACATTTGAACAGTACAAAGCAGTTATCTAAATGACACCATATTATTACTTTTCCTCTATGCAGAAGACATCGGAGCTCCTTTATTAACTACAGAAAAATACAGAACCTTATTTATGTCCTGATCCCAGGAGGAGTAAGAGTATCCGTAATTGTCCGGGTGCCTTCTGTACTAGAAGATGACTTCAGCAGAAGCTTTAAATGCTCAGCACCTCTCAGTTTCAAGCCATTAGCATTCATCTCCCTCTAGGGAATATGGACTTATTACTCACACATGAAATGAGACACTGCTGAGGTTAGCAGCCCTCATAGCTCTTTCCAGCTTAGTGTCAAGATGAGTAAGTGAGACCAATATGTGTTTGCAGCCTAGATTAAGAGCATGCTTGAAGAGGGCGGTGCAGGCAAGGTGACAACTGTCCTGGGTGGCAGCCTCCTCCTCCCGGGCTGCCGATGTTGGTCTACGTGTAACGGCTCCTTTCCTGTATTATGTTCCCAATAAATCTGATAGGTGTGATGGGTCAACCCTGGCTGGATGAGGTGCCCACCAAAGCCGCTCTGTCGCTCCCCTCCTCAGCTGGACAGGGGAGAGAAATTATAACAAAAGGCTCATGGGTCGGGATAAGGACAGGGAGAGATCACTCAGCAATTACTGTCATGGGCAAAACATACTTGACTTGGGGAAAATTAATTTAATTTATTACCAATCAAATCAGAGTAGGGTAATGAGAAATAAAACCTAAATCTTAAAACACCTTCCCTCCACCCCTCCCTTCTTCCCGGGCTCAACTTCAGTCCCAATTTCTCTACCTCCTCGCCCCAGCAGCACAGGGGGATGGGGAATGAGGGATGGGGTCAGTCCATCACACGTTGCTTCTGCTGCTCCTTCATCCTCAGGGGGAAGACTCCTCACACTCTTCCCCTGCACGTGTGGGGTCCCTTCCATGGGAGACAGTTCTCCACTTCAACGTGCATCCTTTCCACAGAGTGCAGTCCTTCAGGAACAGACTGCTCCAGCATGGGTCCACCAAGGGGTCACAAGTCCTGCCAGCAAATCTGCTTCAGAGTGGGGTCCTCTCTCCATGGGGCCACAGGTCCTACCAGGAGCCTGCTCCAGCCTGGGCTTTCCTCAGGGCCGTAGCCTCCTTTGGGCATCCACCTGCTCCAGCGTGGGGTCCTCCACGGGCTGCAGGTGGATATCTGCTCCACTGTGGATCTGCATGGGCTACAGGGGGACAGCTTGCCTCACCACGATCTTCACCACGGGCTACAGGGGAATCTCTGCTCTGGTGCCTGGAGCACCTCCTCCCCCTCCTTCTTCACTGAACTTGGTGTCTGAAGAGTTATTGCTCTCACATGATCTCACCCCTCTCTTCTAGCTGCTGTTGTGCAGTTGTGGGGTTTTTTTAACCTTCTTAAATGTCTTATCCCAGAGGTGCTACCAGCGTTGCTGATGGGCTCACCCTTGGCCAGCGGTGGGTTTGTCTTGGAGCTGGCTGGCATTGGCTCTGTTGGACATAGGGGAAGCTTCTAGCAGCTTCTCACAGAAGCCACCCCTCTAGCTGCCCCACTACCAAAACCTTGCCACACAAACCCAATACGACAGGACAAGACAATACGGTGCAAAGGCAACCACGGACACCCCTCTGAAAGGAAACTCTTTGTTCAGCCTGAATCTGGGATATGACATTAGATTTAAGAGGGTGGCTGTCAAATTCAAATGGTCTTGTTCAATGTTGAAGAGTCACCATGGGATTGTGGGTTTAGTTTGGAGGAGACTTTTGAACAGGTTTTCATAGGGGATAGGTCCCATGTTTAGAGAAGGATTAAAACCAAACTGGGTTAGGCTGTTATGTGATGGTAATTAAGTAGTTCAGCTGAAGTTTGAGCTCTTGGGATGCTACAGCAAGATGAGAGAAATGGCTTAACTGATAATTTAGCGGAGTGACTTTCAGAAGGGTATTTGAATATAGGAAGAAGGTGTTTTCGCTGAGCTCTTCCAAAGGTTGTGCTGCCATACTTACACTGCTCTTACCATCAGTTCATGCCAGAATTGAGGCTAAGTATTTCCATCCATGTATTAAGAATACTTTCATTTTTTAGGGGGTAACTTACCTGTGCAGCCTGGGTTTGCACCTCCACAGGCCCTTGGAACTGCACTGGTGCGAGGAGATGGTCACAGTGCTGTTTCTGGGGAGCACAGTAACATTTCTCAGCTTGATACCCCCAAAAAAGAAATTGTCTCACTTGCAATACCCTGTATTTTGGAGCCTAGGCTCTTCAAGCCACCAGAAATCTGTTTCTCAGGTGCCTATACCATTGGGTATTTGTTGGTTTTGTTTTTATTTTGTTTTTATTTTTTAATATGCTTTTACTTAATATAGGAAGGATTACAGCAAATCATTTTATAAATCAGTAGCACAGTCATTGCCCAAAATCCTCCGTGCCCAGACAGTGAAACCATGAGGACTGCCACCTGCCTGAGTAAGAAATTTTGTTCTCAGCTGCTGAAATGATTCCTGACTGTATGTGCCTGCCACTATAATAAAAAGGAAAAGGAGGATTTTTAGAGCCCCTCTGTGGGCATGCACTGTTCAAGTTTCCAGCTTTTGAACTGTGGCCAAATATGTCCCCCAGAGCCTGCACACCGCGCTTCCCCAGAGCCCCCTCTCTCTCCATCACGTCGCAGCACAGAGAAGTACAAAAAGCACAGTCACTTTTCTTTTTATTTGCTCACTCTGTAGAAGGCAGGGGGCTTGCAATGCTGTGTCGAAATACGCGCAGCATTATTTGTAATCAATTATTTTGCTTTTATTTTAGTCAATGTTGTGGGCAACAATATCGTAATGCAATTTACAGTTATTTTAAGGCTATAAACCCAAAAATATCTAAAATAAACATTTTCTAATTTTCTCTGTCTGCTTTATCTTCCCAAGACATCAACTACAGGAGAAATACCTCTTTGTTATTGTCAGTAAACCAGCATTAAATTAGTATGATTCCTGAGGACTGTAATGAACTTTGCATGAAGAGAAGGCTGAATTACTGAAGACTAAAATAATAAATACGATTACTTTATTTACTTTATAGCACATGATCTATCCATTGAGTTCGCTTGTATTTCCTCCCACTCTTGAAAAATGATTGAACCTCGTGTTGAGAACACTGTATTTTAAGTTTCTCCAAAAAAAGCACAGTCTGGAATTCATATTCACATAAGATCATGGGAGGCTTTATATTTCTCAATAGAAAATTATCTCATGCCATTTTCATGGTTGTCTAATCTGAAATCATACAATCCATGTTCAAAGAACTGTGGGAAAGTGAAGTGACTGTATTGTAGTGCAGAGTTGAGATGAAGTGGTGAAAGAAACAAGAATCATATAAATAATAGATGAAATTGGTTCTTTTTCCAGTAAATAAGTGCAAGACAAAACTGATACTATATGTGCCCTAAAAGGCCACTGTAACTATGGCAACAATGACACATGTACTGTCTTCATTGCAGATTAGCCCTATAAATATGTAACTGATGGACCATACATGTTGCGTAATTGTACCGTAGCCCCTCTCTACCCATCTTTTTATTGCTGAGTGGCCTTCATGTCTCCTCTTTATGTTTTTAGAATCTTTACGATATCTCCAAAGGGAAAAAAAATGTTATAATGCATCCAGCCACCGTTCCTTCTCACTTCATAAGTCAAGACTATTTTCCAGCAGAGAGGCAGAATGTGAATATGTGCGTGTAGGTGTGTGGGCATGGGTGTTGGGCACGGCCACCAGCCCCTGTGCCTTTTAATTTCCCTGCTTTCAAGATTCTCATTTTTGAGACTCACCCCGTTTGAAGGGAACTGGTTTTCGGCAATATTCTAGTTTGATATATGTATTTGTACCTCACTTAGACTACAAGCTAGAAAGTGAAGGTTATTTTGTATATTCTCTAGCTGCCTTGTATTAGCTTTGGCTGCAATTGGGGAAAATTATACGAGATTTCTCAGGACATGTAATTTCCAGCTGCCTCAGAGCAAACTGACCTGTTCATACCACACATGGATAAAGCTCTTTAAACCCTAAACTTGCATGCCAGGAACCACAGGGGCACAAGGCTGAGAAGAATTCATACTATGTATTGAGTCTCTGCATCTCATAATCAAAACTTCTCTTTTATGGATCTATTCCTGTTCCTTGGTTTACAAGGACACATGCTTGTTTATCTATTTAACAGTACAGTTATGTCCCCATCCTACTGATACTGCTATTGCTGCCAAAATGTAAAATGTGTCCAATTTATAAATGCCAATAATTTCAGTCTTTTCTTTGAAATATGGATAAATAGCTGGTGATTTTTAAAGGTCAATTCATATTCAGAATTGCTTGACTTAATTACAGGGATGAATTTTCAAATAGCATTGTTCTTC
Organism: Vanellus vanellus; assembly: GCF_965231255.1. Classification (NCBI taxonomy): domain Eukaryota; kingdom Metazoa; phylum Chordata; class Aves; order Charadriiformes; family Charadriidae; genus Vanellus; species Vanellus vanellus. The sequence goes on along the minus strand of NC_138906.1, from coordinate 115,419,579 downwards.
ACCCTGTGACACACTGTGTAACACTCCATCATTTACATTGGAGGGAATGATTTTTTGTCCCTTTCTTGTCTACCTGTATTGTATAAATGAGGAGCACTTTTGTGGTTCACAAAGAATCTCAAAAGTATATAGTAGATATATTCAGTCTGTCACCCGAATTGTAAAAAAAGAGACTTTTCCATTCTTTAGAAAACTTATATTACTATTTGCAGTACCATCGCTGTCTGAAAACACCATTTAAAACAGAAGCATATCTGTCAGAAGAATGGCAAATATAAACAAAAATACACAAAAGTGGCATAGATCTGGGGGGTTTCTGTTTGACAATATCTGCCATTACTAAACCTGTAGTCATCTAGAATTGCTTAGAGTCACCTGATGCCTGTAAGTCTGGAAAAATTGGAGAAAACTGAAGGCAAGTTGCTTTGTAATAAACTTTATTAAAGTCATTTCCTAGTGAAATCCTAGATAAGAATCTGCTGCCTTGGAAGGACATATTGATCACTACTGTCCTCTGAATTGCTGCTGTATTTTCCGACTTGGCTGATTGCACCCTTTTGAAGCAGATGATCCATTAAGTCTGCTCACTGCCATTACTTGATGGCAAAGTGCCTTTACGTGACAGGTGAAGACACCCACAGGTGCTGCCGAATCCAATAGATACAGTGACAGGGTTTTGTGTTAATATAACCGCTAATCCAGTTGAGTCTCCAGTTAGATGTCTTATGTTCGTTGATACTGACATCCCAAGTGGATGACACTATTTAGTCATAAAATGCTCACATAAATAATTCAGCTGAATTTGGCATGGCTCACGCTGTACCTGCATAGGGTCCGTTGCAGCCTTTTTCATGTGTGGTAAAATTCATCCCAACACTGATAATACCTTAAGTCTCATCTTCCTAAAAATGTGAATTTAATTTAACAAGCCTGGTTTTACCTAAAATAAATGAAAGCATGTTTTCAGCACTTGAAATTTTACAAACCATTTCTTGCTAGACTGCATAAAACCAGTCCATGAATAGAACTGAATATTAGCATTTAATTGTCTATTTTTCCTCTAGCGTTTGCTGTTATGTGCTTTTATATTTTTTTTTTTCCGTTTTCAAAACTCCGGGTACTGAAATGGGACTCTGTGTGGGAGATGTTTGAGATGATAAGAAGATTTCTCACGTGACTGGCCAGGACAATTTCCTGACCCTGTTTCACAGGACAGCAGTGGCCGCTTGGCTACTGCCCACAATTTCCAGTGCCTCAACTGTGGACCGGCAAAATGCATCCAGTTGCTCCTCTACACACAGCATAATTAGAACAACTCTATCTTTTCTCTGTATGCCTGTAATGAACAAGGTCTCACCTTATAAGCTGTACCTGAGTAACAGGCATTTTAAAAGGAACACTGATGACACATAGCTCTCATCCTACTCTTCTGCTTTCACTGAATACCAGACAGGGTGTTTGTTCACTGGTCTGCTACATATTGCATGAAATAAGCGTTCATCACAACTGTTTCTCTGGGTTATTAATGATCAGTAAAATCAACACAAGATTTATTATGTTGTAACCATTTTACACAGAATATTATGAGCAAAAATAAACAAAAACTTACACAAGACATGGAAAAGACTATATATGTTGCAAGGGCTGGCTACTGCTACAAAAATCTGTATTTTTAAAAAGCTGTCTCACATTTCTGTTATTCATTGTGTATAGAGACAAATGACACTGAAATATATTATTGTAATAGTAGTTACTGGAAAATACCCCATTTTAGCAGTGACATTTTATATACTGTATAACATAATGTGATCTTTTTGATACAAAACAGAGAGCAGGACAGGAAATAAAATTAAAGGTGCCGCAGACATTTATATAAAGATCATTTGAACAGGAAAATTGGAATTCAGAGAAAATGCCCAATGCTGCTTTTGGTCTCAGTCTTTCAGTCCTGTATTCATTAGTCCATCTATTTCCACGAGAAGGAAAAAAACACCCTGTGGAGAAAGACCTTTTACATGGAGGCAATCTGAATTTCTGTGTGCCTCAACCAGCGGACAATTATAGGTACTTACAGAAGACAGCAATATCACGTTCTGCTTAGAAAACCACTTTGGAGATATGATGAGTGGATGGAAGTTGATATGACACAGCTTCATTTCTGCTCAAACCATCTCTATGAAAACCTAATATACACTAAACCAAATGATGAATACAGAATGTCTTCCTTAATGTCAAATCTTGATTAAATCATAAGAAAAGAGACCTTGGCAGTCTATTTAATGCTGCTGACTCTGTAGTCAGTGAAAGCAGCATGTGTAACACAGTTTGGATGCCATACAATAGACAGCCAAATATGTTGTTTTGATGTGTTTATAGACAGCTAAGCTCTCAGGGACGTAGTTTTAGGCACACATCTTAAACCTTTGTGTCTTCAAACAACATTAGGAAAACATTTTCAAGTACAAACATATTCATATAATGTTTATCACTGCATTGGCAAACTTGTTATGGATATACAGTTTCTATACACTGTATTGACAGTTTGCCATTCTGCTTGCTCTCTTTAAAGCTTCCCAAGATTATACTTTAGGGGATTAATAGGGTGGTAAAAAATTCTGAAGTGGCAAAAGCTTCTACGCGAGTTGCAATGTTAAGCCTAGAATTATTTTTGTTTTATACAGATTGGGAAGGGAAAATCAATCTGTCTTGTAGTCATAAAGACTAACATTTTTTTCAGATTTTTCGTTGCAGTTGAAAAACAGCTCTGTTAGTTCAATGAAATGGTAGCAAGGATTATAAACTAATCCTTTTTGATGAAAATGAGAAATATGAAATAGCACAATCATTTAGCAGTTAGCCATAACAGTTGCCAAATGCACACTGTTGAGACACTAAGGAGAAAAAGGGCACTCTCAGCTTGTCAGCTTTATGAGCACAGGTCAGAGACAGACAGCTACAGCCTCAGTGGAGTAGTTCTTTGGAGTGCTTAATGAACTGATAAATTAGTTTTCTTCCTTTGGAATATTCAACTTTAAAGAACACATGAATGTCCCTGGTCATTTTTACTGTATCAGCATTAATACGTGTTGCTGTGAAACATGTATACTTGAAGGAAAATGTTTATGTAGAAAGACTAAAGTTAATCTGAACTGCATTTCAGATGCCACCACCTGTAAACCTGTGTTTCATAGGTGACACCTCCTGAAGAACAGCGCAGCCTTAGCAAACAGAATTAGGACAATATCAAGATTATTTGCAATGAATATCTGCAGTACTTACCTTAAATTGTAACTTCTGGCATATTACAAGAAGTTTGCCTCATCACATGTTTTAATCTGAAGGCAACCAGCTTACTCTAACGGGCAGGACTCCTCAGAGGTTTACCCTTCTGCAGAGCCAACTGGCACAAGTGCTAATCCAATGTCCCCCCTTCCCTAGCTCTTAATGCTCCCCTGCATCTTGGTTTAGGGTCTTTTTTTTGGAAGGTGGGTGGAGCTTGTTCCTCCTCTCCCTTTCTATGTTCTGCTTCAGACTCATTTCACTGGTTTTGATGAGATTAATCACCAATAATATATGGATGAGAAAGTAATGGGTGAGCTACTCCCCCATACTCCTTTGCCAGTCCATGGAGAAGAACAGGCTACTTTACAGTTTGAATACAAATACCTGGCCTGGCTTTGGTGTCTACATTAAGATGGGATGCACCACATCTCTGAAGTACATATTTCTTTCCTTTGACTCCAGGGTGAAGCTATATAACAAATTCACATGTAGATGTCTTCACTGTAGATAAGCATATTTGATCAGAAGAATTGCACCCTTTGAGTGTTTTGATTAGAATGATAACAAAAAAAAGTCATGATGTGTAGCTCATGTAGTAATAAAACTGCAGATTTGGTAGGAAGCTTGGAAATGCAATCACACTTCTGAGGTCAGTTTAATTTTAGGGCTTCACCTTGTATCAGATAAGTCAATGGTAAATTTTTATGGCAGAATGAGGTCTTGCATGCACCCTGGGACTAAAATCTCTTTAGTTAATGAGGTATTTGGTGGATATGAAAAAAGTTTCTTTAGAAATCTGCAGGTGAAATGATTTAAGCCTCTTATATGGTCAAGGTTTTAATGCCAACTTGCCAATCAACAGCACTTCTGCTCCTATCCAGTGAGTACAAGTTGAAGCAGAGTTCACTTACTCCACTTGGTTGTGTTGCGAGAACTGGAAATTCCTGTTGTGAAGGGAACCACAGTGCTGTGGTAACAGAACAAGGCACTGTGTGCCACTTCTACTCATTTTGAAGGATGAAAAAATAACAAAGTGTCTAAAATAAGGAAGAAAATATATGCCTAAAAAGAAAACAAAGAAAAGTCATATCTGCTGCGATTTTATCTGTTTTAGTTGGATGGCAAAGTGAATTTATTGCCTGAATCTCTTCGCGAGGAGTTGACCGTGTCCGGTTGTTGCACTAATGGTGTGAATGGCATTCTGCTTTTCCTTTATTGTATATTCATAATGAAGTACTGAGACAGACCAGTCATGGATGGGGGGATATGTCTGTGGGCACCATACATGCAGACGCTTGAGAAGAGCATGTAGAGGAGCAGCTCACTGGGAGCTGTAGGGTCCTTTTCCCCTTCTCCTACCTTTTTTAGGGTTTCTTTGAAAGCTGAACGTGAATGCACAGGTCAGTTAAGACTCCGATCAGGCAAAACCCTCAAGTGCATTTATGTTGTATTTACCTGTGTCTTTTTTATGACTGTAGAGGAAGTGTTTAGTAGAGCTACATTTACAACCAGCTTTCTGAGTAGTATCCAGACCACTCAACTGAAAAAAAAAACCCAACAAATCTCAGCTTCTTCTCATTTATAGGGAGTAGAAAACTTATCCCATATTTGTTATATGATTTTTCTTGTCAGAAGTCTTTTTGTGAGTGTGTGTGTGTGTGTGTGTGTGTAAAAAGAAAAAAGAATCATCATTGCATCAAAATTAATTTTACCAAGTGAACAGCTGCTTCTGTCCCCTCACCTTTGCTTTCCAGATATTTATCCTGCAGTACATGCCTGCACAAATAACAGAAATAAAATTTAGGCTCATTATCTTCTGAGGTGGAACTAAATCACTGTAGCAGCACTAATCTAAATGAACACCATGGGGCAAACAGCAGTGAATCAGCAGACCTTTTGCTGCAGTAAATTTTTCTTTGTAAGCATAATATTGTTTTCAGGATGAAAGTGTATGGGTTTGTTTAGATACCACACTGTAAGGCACTTAAATTCTCAGATCCACATTAGGAAACTCAAAACAGGTACCATGTATTCATAATCCTTCCCCAAATGGTTCCGTATTGAGAAGCTCCAGGACAGGGGCAAATATGCATCAAGCTAGTTTGTGGAACTTAACACTTATTGATGCCGTGTACATTGAACATAAATTGCTTGAGTAATTAAAATGACATTGATGGCACACAGAAAAAGAATCCATTGAATTCTAGGAAAAGTAGAAATATATTTTCTCTCTAGCTATGTGATCTGCTTTTGGCACAAGATCAAGGTGTAATGTCCAGTCTTCCAGGGCTATATTCCTGACCACCGTGCTGTGAGATTATGGGCTTTTTATCCATTACCATATTACATATATAAAAAGATAGATTTAAACTAGCATGGTCCTATTGAGATCATAAAGCTGCAATGATGAATACTCTTTAAGGAGCTTGATCAATAACTAAAGGAATAAAATAGTTTCAGTGTGCAAATATTTCCACAAATTTTGGCATATGGCACATGGAATTGATCGGTATTAGGAATAACTCAGTTGTCTGATACTACACAAAAGTAATATTATACTTTCATTATATCCATACATGTATGTAAATTTTTCATCCTTCAAAACAAAAGGACTGGGATCTTGGGGCTCTATGCTGCAAAAGAGTCAACATTCTCCTTTGACTCAGTGGAGAAGTCCAACAAATGTATAGGCCTGCTCTTTGAAAAAAATTATGCTAAATTTTAACCATGCATTTTAAACTGTAGCTGAACTGAATTCAACGGATGTAAGCTATCCTCACTAAAGACACTGTCTTGAATTCTCAGATAACAAGAGGGCTCAACCACTTCCAAGATCAAGCTCTCAAACAAATTTTGATCCCAAAGACAGGAACAAAACACTCGTCATGACTTTCATTGTTTTTTTCCTCTCCTCTGAGCATTGCTATTTGATGTTTAAAGGCAGTATTGAGCATGAAGGTTTACATGGAGAACAAAGAGCTCATTCTTGACTCCAGGAACCTGCAGTCTTATTGATGAAAGGAAAAAAGAGAGCAAATGATGAAACATTAGCAAAAGTTTGGAGCAAGGAGGAAGAAGTCAATGAATTGGATAAGACTTTTCATGCTATAATGTGGTCTCTTTTTTTCAGTTGTATAGACAGGTAACGCTGGTTGGATGACTGTTGAACATAGGGTAGAGATGGCTTTACACTGTCTGCGATAAGTTGCTTCTTCATCACTGTTTTTAATTTTATGGGATTCAAGAAGCAACATTCAGAATATTTGCTGATTTATGACACCAGTATTAATCCTGTCAAGCTCATGAAGTCAGATTAATTTAAAAGCGGTTGTATGAGTGGTTTAGAACTGTAAATAATATATAGCAGCTAGGCTAATATTTTTCTGATTGTTTACTGCATTCAACCGCTATATATTCTAAATCCATTTTTTTCTGAAGATTTTACTCTGAAAACAGAAGGTTTTCTTTAGGAAGTTATTATTATCAGATTCTTCTTGTCATGCTAAAATGAGAGATTATGTGTGCATCCCTGCAATTTCTTTTTTTTTTTTTTATGTTACCACTGTCTATTGCTTTATCTGTAACACTGTGGTGACATTCTTAGGAAGGAGTTCTAATTGCTTTGGATTATATTTTTAATTGCTTTGTTTAAACCCATTGCACTGGTTTGTGGAATATATCAGGTGTCTTTCCCAAATACCCACATCAACAGCCCACTGAGCCACTTAGGAAAGAGTCAATCCCATTGTTTTCATCAGCAGTCTTGAACCTTCCCAAATTCAGCTCAAAATCTGACACTCCAAAGCAAACTTTGAGAGTATTAGAGAAACTAATGATGACAGTACCCTGGCCACTGCTCTTGGAGAGCTGGGTCTCATGTGTCAGTAGGTTTAATAGGGGTGGTGTGATTTCCACAATTATAACTTGTTTTAAAGGTTATTTTATAATGGTATCAATCCCTACTGGGAGAACATTCTTGTTCCTGTATTAATATGTTAAAATTTAATTGTTTTTATACTTGGCAATGTAATAGCCAGTTTTAAAATGCCATATACAGTTTCAAAGGTACAGAATGTTTGCAGTAAAAACTAACATAGTTTTTCTTTCAAACTCACAGCACTAAGACCAAATCAAGTAGTCAGTGTTTATAAAAACATGACAAAATTCAGCCTACAGATGTACAAACTTACTGTTTATTTCAGCAGGAGCTGCATAGATGAATCTGGGGGCGGGATATATTTGATGAGGGCTTGGCTGGTGTGAATAGGAGCCTTTATTACTCCCATGGATGTTAAATTGGAGAATTCAATATCGCTTCTGTATGGGTATGAGATTTTGGTCAGCATTTTTCATGTGTGTGAGTCCAGGCCCCTATCTTTATGATTTCTAACGCAGTCTGGAGGCCCTGTCCTGCAGCTGCTCAGCCCTTAGCTCCTCAGTGCTTTCCAGGAGGAGAACAGCAGGACCGGGGCCAGCTTGGATCCTCATGGAGGAGGATGCTAATTTAAAGCCTTTGGGGACAAACTTTAGCAGCCAAAGAAGATTCAAAGAAGAGATTAGGTATAGCTGCATACGTAGGGTCGGACACAGGGAGGACTGTGCTGTAGAGAGCTCCTGACAGAGGTCCTGGGGTAGGAGGAGGGTTGTTAAGAAGGGTCTGAGCTGGGCTGTCCCCAACTTGCAGGCGGTGGCTGGATCCCCCGTTGGGGAGACAGCAGTTGGCACATGGCTGCTGCAGCCTGCAAAAGGATGGAACAGCTGCAGAGTCGCGCTGCAGCCAGAGGTAACCATAAGGATTTAGTCCAGCTGTGAGCAGGAGGCAGAATTTCCCTTCAGGAGATGCATAAAGTGCAAGCTGGCTGAATTGCGGTTGCTCTGGAAACCGTCCTTTGAGTCTCTTTACTCTAGTAAGTGTAATTTCTCAATCATAACATTACACTAATAATGTTTTGGGTTTTAATATCCCTATTTAAAGCCAAAAGAGAAAGGAGAAAGCAGAATTATGACTGATTGCACATTCAAATAAGTGAACATACATTTACCTGAATATATAACGTGGTATTCACATTAATAACCACTGCACTAACCTTTATTCAAAGAACTAATTAAAATAATTGCAAATGCACATGTTTGATGGCATGGGTGTCTAACCAGATTTTTTAAAATGTCTTCTATTTTGCCTTGGGGTTAAGATCCATGCAAAATCCACTCACGAGCCCTGAAAAGCAGTCACAGTGAAACGCTGGAACTATGGGATATTTTAAGGGACACTTCCAAATCCTGTTTGAACAAAGAATATGTTTTTATAAACAAGCTATAAAAAGGACATAAATTCTTAGATATCATTTTCAAAGTCATCCATAGCTTCTTCTTTTTTCCTTATAAGAATAAAAAGCAATCTTCTTCTGCATGTCTTGTAGCTTTCACTGTTTTGCTGTTTGAAATAATTGTTCTTGTAAGCAAAACGAGACTAGTGGTTGTTCCTTTTCACACACAGAAGGAAACAGCAGTAGCATCAAAATGACAAAGCAATAATCATCAAAAGCTGCATGAGTTGGTTTGGTTTTGTTTTGTTTTTTTTTTTACAGTTGTTAGAGGGGATAAATCTTTTGTTGGAAGCAAAGCAAGGAAATATTCCAGAGGGGATAAATATCCATGGGAACATCTGTCCCCGAAGTGAATGAAGGCAGAAAGCGAAGACACCGGACAGGTACTGCTGGTAAAATTGGTTCATCGGTATTTAGGAGGGCTGATTTCTGGTTTTCTAAAGAATGGAGAATCTTAGACAAGAGGAAAGCTCATACTGCAGGAGGAGAAACTCTGACTTTTCATGACAGATTGGGTGGGTGACAGAGTAGTTGGGAGAGTCTGAAAGGCTTTAAAGTATCTAGCAAAGAGGATACATTGCAGCAATCACCAAACCGCAGCATCTGCTGTCTAGTAGATCCAAGCACTGAGGGCCGTCTAAGGTACAGCTGTATTTGTAGCACTTTTTATTGCTAGTGCCAAGAGTGTAGGTAGTAATCAAGGTGCTTTGGAGATGTCCAGGAACTGATGAAATATGGTGGGGTCAGTGTTAGTGAACTGGAGTGACACGTTTTTTTTTCTAGCTAGGGTTTATGGATAGTGATTACAGTTTGTTCTGTAAGGATAAGATTGGAGGAAAAGCAGTTACTGAATCAGACTCACAGCCAATTCAGAGTTACAGGGCCCAGATTCTGGTGCACTACAGCTCTGACTGGTAAAAACTAAAGATGAGGGAGCTGTGGGAAGCTGCTACAGATTACGAAACCTCAAGGCAGAGTAGGACAGCACAAATTAGATCTTGAACATCCATACCTAACACTTAAGGCAAGAAACATGTATTCTTGTGAATGGCTCCTTTGATATACTCCTGACCATGGTGGAGTTCCAGGCCAGCCCAGAGGACCATGACGATCTCCATTTGCAGAGAGGAGGCCAGCCCGCATTTGCTTACTGCCTCCCTGCTCAGCTACAATGCGCTGCCTGATGAGGATGCCCAAAAGAGGGGGAATGCCAACAGGAGACATTCATTTTGTGCAAGAAACTCTGGTAACACATTTAATAGAGACACATTTTAGTATGCTGAAGTTTTACAACTCTTTTGATGTCCAACTCTTTTATCTGAATATGTATGGGGTGATATCCTGAATGACATATTTGGTCACTGTAAATAATATGCACAAATTGTTCTCTGTAATGGCCATGCAATGCTGATAAATCACATTTCTAGAGATTTCTCTCTCTCCTTTTCACTTTCATGGATGTGTTAGTGTAGAGGCGATATGAACAAGTGAGCTTGTTTCCACTCAGACACTTCAAACTGTTTAACAATAAAAGTAAAGGGAAAGGCTGCTTTGGGTTTTCATGGCACTCTGCACTGTGCTGAAAATTAGTCATTTCAAGGACAGGTAAACATAAAGAAATGAAGTGATTCTGCTGATGTTTTGCCTCTGGTGACAGAAGTTTGGCTTTCCTGGTGTGCAGAGACCCAATATTTGGATTTTTGTTTTTTAAGGCTTGATATCTCAGGAAATTTAAAGCACAGAGTTGACTCTGACAGTTATTTATTTGTTTAGCTAAATAAACCTTGTCATAGAATCTCTAGACTTCAGAAGACTGTGTAGTAGTACCACTCAACACATGTATGACTTCAGGTGATTTGGTTAAGGAAAATTATCATGTTTAATGACTATTTAGAAAGATATTAAATTTTTTTCATTGTCCAGGAAAGAATTTACTTTTTTTTGCATCGTTCTGCTATATGTCTCTATAATCTTATCAGATCTTCATACTATACATACCTCTGGCCTTTTTCACTTAGATGTTTGTATGCCATAAATGACCTTGTCAACAGCTTCCCCTTTCTTGACCTTGGCACTGTGTCCCATCCTGGATCTTTCAGAAAGTTCAGAAGGCCAACTGTATCCTGGGCTGCATCAAAAGAAGTGTGGCCAGCAGGTCAGGGGAAGTCATTCTGCCCCTCTACTCTGCTCTCGTGAGACCCCATCTGGAGTATTGCGTCCAGCTTTGGTGCCCTCAACATAAGAAGGACATGGACCTGTTGGAGTGGGTCCAGAGGAGGGCCACAAGGATGATCAGAGGGCTGGAGCACCTCTCCTATGAAGACAGCTGAGAGAGTTAGGGTTGTTCAGCCTGGAGGAGAGAAGACTCTGGGGAGACCCTATAGCAGCCTTCCATTATCTGAAGGGGGCCTACAAGAAAGCTGGAGAGGGACTTTTTACAAGGACACATAGTGATAGGACGAGGGAGTATGGCTTCAAACTGAAAGAGGGTAGATTTAGGTTAGTTATCAGGGAGAAATTTTTCACTGTGAGAGTGGTGAGGTACTGGAACAAATATCCCAGGAAAGTTGTGGATGCCCCATCCCTGGAGGTGTTCAAGGCCAGGCTGGATGGGGCTTTGAGCAACCTGGTCTAGTGGGAGATGTCCCTGCCCATGGCAGGGGGTTGGAACTAGATGATCTTTAAGATCCCTTCCAACCTAAACCGTTCTATGATTCTATGATTCAAGGGAACCTGGTTCCTCATAAAAACTTTATGCCTTTGCAGCTGTGAGCATGCAGCAAAGTTTGCAGTGGCACATGGCAGGGTTTCAAAGCACAAGTTTTTGTTAGACAAGCAGAATCTAGTGTCTTCATCTTTATATCAGGACAGAAAAGCAAGCATGTATTTGTATGCATATGGAAAGTGTTCTCTGCTTCTTTAGCATCAGTATTTGAGAATCTCTCTTCCCCCACTTATGCCAAGACCCCGCTGCTACTGTCTTACACGTGCCGGGTGGGATTCATTTAATCTAACTGTAATATCTTAAAAACTATGCATTTAGATCCATTCTAAATGTTTTTCAAAAGTAAGTCACACTGAAAGTGCATATTTCCATACTCTATTGCAAAACATGAGACAATTAGTTTAAACACGTAGCCTTTGATACCTGACTTGTAGCTAAACAGAGATGAATCCCAGCCTCTGTTTTCACACATTCCATTTCCAGAACTGCTGTTTCTTTTAAATCAGTGTGTGCTTGTTTGTCTTTCAGGGCACCATTTGTATTTTTCTGTCTCTTAATTATGGTTACACCAACCTGGGGAGCCTAGGGGCATCTCTACAGAGTACTCCAGAGAGCACGCAGAGCCTGCACCACCACAGAGCTTCAAGCTGCTCTGTGTCATGATATCTCAGGTGACAGAAGCAGTACTGCTACCCTTAGCGCAGTGTTGCATCCAAGGGGGAAGGGAGTAAGCTGTGCCCTGCTTCAGACTGGTATCAAGGATACATTACTTCCTATTTTGAAGCAGACTCTATTGCCAGCATCTCTGAGTTCCATGCACTGGGCACCATGACATGTATGCCCAACAGTGGTACTTTACTCTCCTGTCTCTTCAGTCTTACTAAATCACAAGACAAAAGTCAACGGATACATCAAATCACATATGATCTCCGAAAAGCAACTTCCCAGTTCCTCATGTGGCGAGTTGCCACGGATTCCTCTGGAGTTATTCCTGACTTACACTGTTGAAAATAGAATATGCTGGCAGATGAGTGGGGGTGTAAATGATGCTGCTGCAGTTGATTATATTTTTACCTCTCTTGCATATACTGATTGATGTTTTCTGACAAAGTTTTTCTACAAAACCAAAATGTATTCATGGCTTATTAAGCAACCATGGAAGAGTCTACCCTGTTATTGCTTCCTTATAATGGTCACATATTAGGCAGTCTTCATCTGAAATACAAGCATCTGTTGGATTCCCAAATATATCAGTTTACATTGTGGTTTCTTTGATAAATAAATCTTGTTACTATGGGGTGGGTTTATCCGGGGAGGTGGGAAGTGAGCCTGCTTATTATGCTTTTGGCTTGATTGCAAAACCTTGTGAAAAGTATATTTATGTATCCAGCTTAAAGTCTTACTTTGGTCTGGGCACCAAAGAAAATATCAGTGCAAATTGAGAACCAAGAACTCGTATCCTTTGGGAAAGTAGTTACATGGAAATTTTTTTCATCCGTGATATTGATATTTCCAAAAGAAGGAAAACTTAAAAGATTTTTGATTCAGAACCATCAAAATGCTTATTTCAATTCTTTCTTCTCCCCTAATATCTTGAAAGGAATGTTCACCTTGGAAATTACTGTAGTAAAATCAAATTTCAAACATTTTAAAAGATTAATGTAGAAACAAACATGTTTGATATTATCAGAACAAACCAATAAAATGACTTTAACTTATTTTGTTTAAAATTTAGGAAAAACTGGCCCAAACCCAGGAAATTATTTTAATGCCAGTGCACTTTAAGATGGAAAACTAAGTTTATTTTTCTTCCTGTTCTTTCTTACATTTTTCCATTAAATTTTTAACATAGTGTTTTAGTATTTTTTGTTACAAAATAAAAGACATTATACTACAGCTGGAGTTCTTTTTGTTTCTAGTAGACTATTGGTGATTCAATCTAGAAGGTTAACTGTCTTGATTTTGCTGCTTTTCTTGTAATTCTTGAGGCAAAGCATCATTTTAACTTCCGAAAAAAATACCTAAGTGCAAGATACATGGAAACAAAAACAGAAACAGAACTGGAAATGGAAACAGAAATGGAAACAGAAATGGAAGTGGAAACTGAAACAGAAACAGAAACGGAAAAAGAAACAGAAGTGGAAATGGAAATGGAAATGGAAATGGAAATGGAAATGGAAATGGAAATGGAAATGGAAATGGAAATGGAAATGGAAATGGAAATGGAAAGCATGTGTGCCTCTGTCTGTGGAATGACTATTTTGTTCATATAACACAGTACTGGATCATGTCTCAGCAGAATAGGGAAGATTGTCTAGTTGATGAGTGTCACTGGAATGTGGGGGAAAAAACAGGTGGCAGCTTCCTATTTATCTGCTGTGACAGAAGACATGACAAAGTAAACATTTAAAGCACCACTGAAAGAGCAATCTTCCTTGTAGGATTAAAATGAAAATATGTCACCTCTCCCTCTTCCTGATGACTGAAAAGCCCCAAGTGGGATTTCTGAAATAAGATATCATGAAGGTGGGTCAAGTGGCTGGGTATTTCTAGCTTTTACATTAGTTTGTTATGAAATATCCTTATTAATCACAAAGTGGTATGGAAGTAAAATGAGTAACATTTTTTTTTCCTTTTAACTTGAATATTTAATACTAATTCCCAAGGCTACCATGTTGTGATGTGAAAAAAATGTGAAAATTATATGTTGCACAGTTGGAAATGGCCAGCAGAAAGAAAATGTGTCTTGACCCAAACCGAGGCATATCAACTAGAACTAACTTGTGACTGAATGTCAGAAAAGATATCATAAAATTGCCATTTTCCTTTAATCTTGCAAACAAACAGTGAACTATTTAGTCTGGAAAGAAGGGAGACCACCTTTACAATTCCCAGAGAATTAACTTCAGCGCAATGAGCAGGGGACTTTTTTGTCTTTTGCTGGAAGGCTGGTTTTGGAACAGGTATGTCTGATACTATGCAGCAAAGTATATGATAAAAAAAAACAGCTTCTTTTTTTCCCCTTTTGCAAGAGCTTAGACAGTTTTGAATGAAAAAGGCTGATGTGTTGGCTTTGAAGCAAACTGCATACTCATATAAAATATGGTTCTACAGGACTCTGAAAATGAAACCATAAAAAAGTGATTGCTTGGCTTTTCCTGACAGGATTTACAGTTGGTTTGCCTCCCTGGCAGGCTGCAGGGACAGCAGAAGCAACACACTCCAGAAGGGAGCAGGGTAAGATGTCTACGCAAGGAGGTTTAGAGAAGATCAGTTTCTACAGTAAGGCTTAGTGTTTCCCCAGAAAATAAAATTAAGAGAAAACTATGCAGCATCATAGTACTCATGCACCTTTGCAGTGCATAGGAGGTGTGGAAGACCACCCAGTTTGGGCTGATTTGTATCTCCCATGCAGCACCAGCATACACTTCCGGAGGAGACTCATCCAACTGTGTATCTCTACTCAGTGCCAATCCCAGATTAACGGTCAACTATTCTTTCCATGATATGGCAGGCTGCATTTTATTTCTCACCTGAAGAAATTTATTTGCCTGATATGGAGTATCAGATGGACAGTTAGTTTATTGTTATGGAATAAGAGGCCTTTTTGGGATAGCTCTTAGAATCATAGAAACCTAGAATAGTTTTGGTTGGAAGGGACCTTAAAAGGTCATCTAGTCCAACCTCCCAAGAAATGAGTAGGGACATCTTCAACTAGATCAGGTTGCTCAGAGCCCCGTCCAGCCTGACCTTGAATATCTCCAGGGATGGAGCTTCTACAACCTCTTTTCATATTGTTTTCTTAGCTTTATAAAAATTCTACACATAGAGGTACCTATTTCAAGAACAGATTAGACTAAATATAAATAACCATAATATTACAGTCATTAAAGATTAAATACAATTTATATAAAAACTTAGGTTACTGAGCCAGCCCTTCATTTCTAATAAAAAGGTTCTGAAATATACGGGGATTAAAAGAGAAAAGGTAGGAAAGCAGCATGCCTAGATTATAAATTTCAGTGCAAGTTGTCTTTATGTTTCTTTCAGCCAATGTTAGCGTTTCTCTCCAGCTTCTAAAATGTGTGTCATTTTTCTTTGATTTACTTAAATCGAAAAATTCGATACCTGAATTACAGCTGTTGCTTTTGTTTGTTAGTAATGCATGAAGAGCAGAGTCCTCTTCTCTCTTCCATAACTTTTTTTATTCTGCAGTGCTGACAATACTAATGCAGTGCTGACAATACTAACAGGTTTTCAGTCTGTCAGTAAAGTCAGGAAATGTGACAATGACTCTGAAGAGGAAAAAAAGCTGAGTGTGAAATGTAATTTTTTTAAGAGGTTTTTTCCAATGATGTGCCCTAAGGAAAACTGGGTTTATTCTTCGTACTTCTTTTTAGTCTGGAAGATAAACCCTAAAGGAATATTTTTTAAAGGAGAAAGTACAGAAATTATACTTATATATACTATCAAATAAAGAAAGAAGAAATTATAGAAATGTGGGGACAATGTACTTAGGAAACAAGAAGAGCCTCCATCCCTTAATGTGACTGCTGAGTTCCAAAGAGGATCAAAGTTAATCAGTGTAGCTGAGAAGCACTTGGTGAACTATAATAGTAGGGCATGGCACATCCATATCTAAGATTAACTGCCAGTAAAGATTATGTCTTCTATAGAGAATAAGTGTTCCATACAGATTATGTATTTTATGCTGAATGTTTCTTACACTGGTATGGTGGAGCTGCTTTGGAAGATTACAAATATTTTAACCTGGTTTTGTGCTAGAATTCATACATTAGTATTCATATTTTTCATTAATTCTGTTATATTTTTCCTTTTTTTTTTTTTTTTGAGTTTATAACTGTGTATGTAGGCGACTAAAGCTGAAAGAGATCAGATTCAGGAGTAACACAGAGATGGGCAACCCTGTGAAATTAAGAAGGGTGAGTGAAAGCACTCAAGGGACATGAGGCAGAGCAAGGTGGGAGTTTTCCTGAGTGGTGAACCAGAAGAGGCAAGACTATAATCAAGAAAGATCATAGAGAAAATACTATTTTCCATCCTTTCTTAAAAGAACATTAAAAATGTAAATTATTATAGCTGGTTACAGGCAGGCTTACGCAAAACAACAGCAAGACAGGACTGATCAGCGCGGCAGATCTTAAACATCCGCTTTGGCTTGTGGGCAGCTCATCAAAAAGAAGCTGTAAAATAGGTCTGGAAGTGAACGAACACCCCCTCATGTGTTTCCATTCTGAGGAGCAGCCTCAAAACCTGAGTGACAAGAAGGAGGGTGTGCCCAAGGGCACGGCGGGGAATTGGCAGTGCAGACTGGTGGAGGTGCCCTGTTACATCTCCTGCGTGAGGGCGGTGAGGGGTGGAATGGCCCACCAAAATATTGTGGAGAGAGGCTACAGGCTCATGCGGGCAGAGGAGAAAACCCGCACTAACAGCAGCATTGCAGAGGGATACCAGAAGGCTGAGACTACCTCTAAGCTGGCCAGAGAAAACTCACTGCCAATTTGCAGGGTCGAGGGACGCTCTCGGGGCAGTGAGCTCAGCTCTTCTGCAGAGGGGACAGTCTCGTGGTGTATCGGAAATGATACATACATTCAAAAAAATGACACTGATGAGGTCTGAAGGGAGGCCATCCGGTTGCTCTCAGCTGGCAAGATTTGATTAGGGAGCTGTGAGGAGGCTCAGGCTGGGAAGTTTTATAGCAAAGAATGTCTGACTCAAAAAATAGCAATGAACTGGTGAAAAGCTATTGTGTTGAGCACAGTGATTATAACAACAAGGAGGCTTTAAAGCTTTTTTTATTGTGATCACTTCTATATTTGCCAGCAAAACTCTGCACTACCTGTGATGACAGTTCTTGTCGTGTTTGCTTTTAAAATATCAAAAGACAATGTTCTTCATCTGCTGGTTTGAAAGCCCGGGAATAAAAAACCCTGTTCTCAGAGGCAATCTACCTTTCATGCTTTACGAAAATGAAAGTAGATTGATTTTTGTAGAGTCAAGGTCTCATGTATTACTTAGCAAGGGTGATGCCTGCCATCTGTGCTGGGACAGAGTCAGAGCCTCTGGGGTTGGCAGCACAAGCCTGGGCTAAATACCCTGTAATGGATGGTGGAAAGGGCCCAGACCTTCTTGGACCAAGCACAGGAATGGACCTATAACACCCACAGGCTACGTATGTCCTGTGGGGCAGCCACAGGATGCTGCTTCCTTCTAGAAATTATCCTAGAAAAAAAAAAATCCAGCTTCATTTTAAGATTAAAAAAAATCAACAACCCTTTAAAATTAATTAGTAAGGTACTGATTTTAAAACAGTTTAGCTGTCCTTATGGCATTTGTCTTCACATTACCTTTTTTTGTTGTTGTTCTCTTGGTAACTTATTTTCAGATTTCAGTACATGACAGCTTTTTATAATAGTAAGATGTAAATTAAAGATATCTTCTGGAGTAGGCCTACATATTGCTGCAGCTGGACAGGAGATTCTTATATAAAAGGATGGCGGGACAAAGGATTAGAATTTTGTTTAGCCACATTGTCTCTACTACTCAAAAATGAAGCTATTTCTGTTAATATTTCTACAACCATCTTTGGGACTATCATCTCTGTAGTGGAAAAGAGGCAAACCCATCATTGTCACTTGTAATATTATCTCACATCTTTCAGGGATCTCCAGCTGGGAAATGGGCTACTGAATTGACTTCACTTCATGATTTCATCTTTACTCTATATCAGACCCATGTGAGTATTACCAGTTTAGGAGGGGACACAATAAAACTGAAGAAAAAAAAAAAAAAAAACAAAACCCAAAACAAAAACCAAAAAAAGAAAGCTTTAAAGTAGAAGCTGAAATTCTGAAAATTAGGAATCAGCACACTAAAATATCATCTTCCAAATTCTTCCTTGATGATGCAGACACATTTCTGAATGAATGAGTAAATACATGCAAATGCAGAGATGCTGAAACCAAACTACATTTACCATATAGAATCTCCAAATACATCAGAGATCTAAAACATTTCCCTGGTAATATAAATGAAGAAAAGAATGGCAGTGTTTTTAGAGTAAAAATAATTTATCTTTAATTAGGTGTCACAACTCCAGAATTAATTTAGAGGTGTGAAAATAAGAATGATAACAAAGACTATGGCTTCTGTATGCAAAAGCTGTATAGTTATTACTTAATTTATGCCAACAGAATGTTGAAAATAAAAACACTGTATGTGAAACTGTGCAGTCAATTTAACTGAGGGGAGCACAGTTATGACCTTGTGATGGGAATGGGATGGAAGAGGCAAAAGGCAGCAAGAAAGTACTCAATTAGCAGTGTCTTTAGAACAGCAAGTCAGTGACAGGCTATCTTTTCCCCCGGTGTCAAAACAGTGATCTTTCATATTACGAGTTATTTCCACATGATAAGCAGTAAGACCATTGCATGTATGTTTAAGAGCATCTGAGATTTGTCAGCTGGGGAAGAGAGGAGGAGGGAAACACTTTTAAGGAGAAGAATTCACACATTTTAACAATGTATGGGTACTGGAAAAGGATATTAAGTCACACTAAGGCAGTTTTTCATTAATTGCAAAAGTGCAGCTTTTTTTCTCATCAGGATTTCATCCACCAATGGAAATGAGAAAGTAAGGATGACATCCTGAGACTACTGAAGTAAATGGAAACACTTCCAGTTATTTAATGGGAGCCAATTTTTTCTCATTGCTAATTTTATCATCAGAATATTTTAAGAGAGAGGACAAGACCATAGTGGAAATAGTCCTGATCTGACCTGAAGCATGTAGTAAGACAAAATGATGTTACTGTGTATGTGAAGAGGTAAGAAAACTTAATACATGGTTCATATAGTATTGCTTGCTAAGGTACATGGGTAGGAAATAATAGTGCTGCAAGCAAGTACAAGCAAAAGGTAAAAATCAGGTTTTGGAGGGGTTTTTGTATTGTTTTGGTGGGATAAACAGATAAATACAGAGAAAACGAAAATGGCTCATTCTAGTGCTGCTGTATAAGCTCTGAAAGGGCAGTTTCTTATGATACAAGGCATTGAAAACTCATCACATTATTTAGGAGGTGGTAGGGTTTGTTCTAAGTTTACTTTCCTGTACTAAATTCCTCATTGTGGGCACAGCTTTATAGAAAGTCCTGAGTCCTGGGTTAACCACCAGTAAAAATGTTCTCCTATTCCTAAGGTCCAGAGTGAGGAGAGCAGCAGCAATCCTGGCCTGCATAAGATCACTTATTTACCTTTTTAGGCTCTGACCACAGTGACTTTGGGTAATAATGACTGTCTTGAATATTTAAGTTGTTTTCTACATTATACCAGTGAATTAACATAGCAGAGAACTCTTTTGGACTCCCTACTTTGAGCTGCCCTTACCTTCTACGCAACTTGGAGCTTTTTGCAGATGATGTTTTCAAACCCAGAGAAAACGTGCTACAACTGAGTGCAGCCTTGACAGTTAAGACATCCAGTCTCTCCATATACATTTGGTATGATGCTACGTGGTTTAACAGTAGCATGCTTGCTCTTCAGATAATGTTTAATCTAGAAGGAAAAATGTTTAAAGCCGACAGAAAGTCCAGACAGGATTGCACTGTGGATATCAGGATCACTCAACAGCAGCCATTAGGCAGCCTTCACCCTTTCCCTTTCCATGTCAGTAACAGGAAGAATTATAGCCACGTAATGCTGTTTCAAAGGGAGATTTTCAAAGGGAAGCTCTGTCAGGAACAGCCTCTACTTCTTCTGTTTGACCCAAACAGGAAATTTTTCTTTCTTTCTTAAATCCTGGGGAAAAATCCCACAGCTGTTACATTCCCCAGAGGCTGGTCCAGGACTGTCCTGCTGTGGTGTAACCTTCTGCTTTGGTTTCAACAGTGCCGCGCCTGTGAACCATGATAATTTTACCAGGTGTTTATGTCCTGCCATTGAGATTAAAGACTCAATTCTTTCCCAGCCATTTCTCTTCCCAATTTGCTGAGGAAAAACTGATTACTCCCTCAGGCTAAACTGGCATCTATTATAGAAACAAATGTAAAAATAAGGTACAGGTAGCAGATCTTAGTAGGCAAAGTAAAGGCTGCTGAACAACATATCTTAGAGAAACCTGGCAGCGTAAATAACAGAAACTGCAAAGATCTTCTGCCAGGTCATCTGTCTTTGGCTTGCACTTCAGCAAAGCCAATTGCACTGCTGTTCAGTCTAAACCTGTGACGTTCCTCAAAGAAGCCACAGTCAGTGGATAGAAAACCCAGGGAAAAATAGGAGCAATCTTTGTTTCCCTTTTCTGCTGAACTGGACGGAGAAGTCTGACATATTACGGGGTACAAAGCAATTCTGTGAGGATTCATTCTGAATATAAATGGGTCGCACTCAATCTTTTCCAGTATCCTCTAAAGGCAGAGAATGAACATTTTCCTTAGCACGCCCAGCACAGAAGCAAAGACACTTTCCTTCACATCATGTGGCTTTTTTTTTTTTTCCTGAATTTTGTTTCTTTCTCTCTATATATTGCTGATTTCTTTCTTGATTCTCTTCTCAATATGATTTTAAAAATGTAAATTGTACTTTGCATCTGACATAAATAGTATATCTATATCATTGCCCACTGTTCTGGTAAGACACGTTGCTTTGTGTGCTGAAGGTATATAAGAAAGTAAATCTCCCTACATTCAATTCAGTAGCTGAACTCTTGTCATGATACAGAACTTCTCCTCTTAGAGTGCTGTTGAGGGTCCCTTTGGATAAAGAAAAATGTCAGATTCTTTCTTCAAAAAATTGCAGATCAAATTTGACATTTGTAGGACACCACAGCCTGTCTCTGATGTGTGCCTCTGTCCCTCAGCCACGGAAATGTTTATCCCTGTTTGTTTTGCAGTTCATGTTTTCTCACTTACGAGGATGTCCTATATTTCTACCTTTACAGGCATTATTATGCAAGGCTGTATTACAAAACCACATGACTTTTTGTGGAAGAGATTAGGAAAAGGATGCACAGTCTGATCCAAAGTCAATCTTGACTTCACTTCCACAAATTTTAAAAGAAATCTGGGTTGTGGTCCAGAAAGCAGCTCGAACATATATTAATATATTTTTATTAACTCTTTTAGACCGTGATGCAATTTAGCTACCATACCTATGCAGCTATCCCTACTGAGAAGGGTATTCGAAATATTTTATCAATATTTAAGTATGAGAAATGTATTTTGATTAAAATCAGGCATGATTCACAACCCTTTTACATAATACCATATTTAATGGATAGTTCAGCTAACTCTGCCTGTCTTCAGATTCACTTGAAATATCATATGAGATTTCTGTATAAAAACAGCCACTTGGAGACTCTCCCTAGAGTCCTTAACAGCTCTCTGACTTAGCCAATTAATATGGGTCAAATCATAAATTTTATTAACTTCCCCCTGTCATCTCTTAAGGGGAACCCAGAAAAGCAGGATATTAAAAATGACAGTTTGTTTTCTTCTAGTTGCCTCTTTCTAGTCCCAAGTCAAAGCAAAACCAACTGCTATTTAAAGACTCACTAAAAGCACACAATAAATTTTAAGATTCATTGGTTCTGAAAATTTCATTTTAAAAAGAAATGAATTGGTTGGTTTGTTTACCCCTTCTTATATCAATGAAATCTTCCAAGTGATGATTGTTCTGATTTCTTATCTATTGCTTACTCACTGCTGTTAAAAACAAGATCTGGTCTTGGATGGATGACCCATACAGTCACTTTTAGCTTTTAAGATTCGTATCTTTACTCCCTAGAGAGTGCAAGTAGCCTTGCTTTTAATCTGTCTCTGAAAACAGACTTAGCTGTGAAAATAATTGCAATATAACGATCTGGGCAGAAGAATTCAAATAAGAATAAAAAGCAGAAGGTGGCAGACTATTAAGATGTATGTAGGTGTTTCTATCAAATAAAGGTAAATAAAAAAGACAACAAATATTTGTGTAGCATGATCGTATCACACAGGGGCCACTTAAATAAGGCTGTGACTTATCACAGTCATTGTAGTGTAAAGGAGATTTCAGTCCTGTCTTTCATAGTGTAACATCCTCTTGTATCATTTGAAAATCAGCTCACTGCCTGAAAATTTGTGGCTTAGCCACAAATAAGCTGTTATGCATAAAAAACACAGCGAATCTAAAAAAAAAAAAAAAGGTTTTCAAGAAACCATCAGGCATTAACTTATTGCTTATTATTAACTCTGTTTCAGTTTCCCTTGTTTCCTGTTTATTTTTGTGTTTCTGGAATTTCTAAGATTACACTAAACCTTACATGACCTTTTTCTGGTCATTATTTAGCAAACGGCTTGGCAACGGCTTGGCAAACGGCTGTTTTCAAGTGAATTATTTCCCTGCTTGAGTCACAACAAAAATTTGGAAGAAATCTATGGTTTGTGCTAAAACTGCAGGGGGTGTAATCACAGGGCAACCAAGGTAAGTTGCCCTATACGGTTTTTTTATGTTTTTGGCCAATAACTTTTAAATATTTGGCTGAGACAAAAGTATCAACCGTTATTCAAAATTCTCTTGAGAGGCAAGGACCCAGAGGGAGTGGGTAATTCACCTTATATCTTCCCAAGAGCTGGTCCAGTGTCTTCAATCTAAAATGGCGATTCCAGTTCTTTCCACTCTCATCATTCTCATCAGCCCCACCATATTAATGCTTTAGAATAATAAATAACTTATCAGTCAAAAAACGGAAGAGCTTATTCACTCTCCATTCTGAGGGTGAAAATAAAAAAAAAGAATATAGCATTCTTTTTTCAAATAATAGCGTCTGAAAACTTCAAACAGGAAAATGACTATTCAGGATTCAACATTTTTATTCAACAGATTGATGAGCCATGAGCCATGCTCCCAGGGAAAGTCTAGAAGCGGTTCTTTCAGGAAAAATGAACCACTGCTGCCATCTTATTTGTATCATTTAAAGTTATTCTAGACCCAAGATCCATATTATCAAAAAAATCAATAAGAGGCTGAAAGTACCAGTATGAAATTAGAGAATAAAAAAGTGCACAGACCTCAAGAACTTTGCAAGAGAAGATTTAGTTTTTAATCAAACCAGAAAATCAATATGAATATTACTACAGAGCATGATGGAATACCTCAAAATCAGGCTTATGGTTAGGCTAAAGATGCATAAAGATGGAGAATTAATTTGCTGAAATATCCTTTTGAGATGTCGAAACATTTAATTATTTATTTATAAGAGAAAATACGATACAGCAGAAATATTATTAGAAGAGTTAGTTGGATTTTCTCTAACTTCGTACATTAAAAAGTCAGCTGGACTGACTAAAGGCATTATCTAGGTTCTTCTTGTAGGCAACAGAGAGAAACAGACCCCTCCAAGGGATAACACACCACATGGCTTAGTCATCTGTTTCGGGGTGGGATGAACACGTAGTAGCTTGCTCTGCTTACTTTGTTACAGGTGTACTTAACAGAGTTTAAGAAGCCTAATCCAGCATTTTTAAAAGCACGATATCATTTTAGGAAACGTGTCCACAAATTTCATCATGAAACAAGATGTTAGTAACTGTCCTTAGGTGAGCTCTAGTTTTGCTAATAGTTAAGATGCTATGCTACCAGATGCATGTTTGCAATGTAATGCTGCATAATATAGCATAGATGTGATCTAAATGTATATGAAATTGAGACGATACATGTATCCACGTTATACACATTCAGTGTTCTTCAAACGATCATACACATGTGTATACATAAGTGTGCAAACTTTTATTCCTTTTCGTGGTATGGGAGGTAAGTGACTGGAAAAGGTGGAATGATTATCCACGTTTAAAAGAAATCTTCAGTTTATGTTATTTATGTTATTTCTGGGTTCTTTTTTTTTTTTTTTAATAAGGGTTAAAATCTAATAAAGCTCAATAGAAAGAAATAGGAATTTTACTTTTGAAAGAGCAATGGGTCATGGAATTATATATCATTTGTTACAGAAAAACATGCTTGAGCTAATTAAAATATTTCAGGCTCCATTAAATCCACCAATATTTTACACAGGACCAGAGACATTTCTGTAGTTGAAGGCAATCCAGAATGCTTATGGTCTGTAAATATTAAATCTGATCCAAAAGTTCTCTTCATAGCCTTGCATGTGCATCATTTCTGAAATATCTTATAAGAAAAAAAAATTACAGCTTCCCAAGGAAAGAGGATCAAAATTAAAACATCAAATTTTAACATTTCCAAAAACATTCTTTAGAAATATACTAATTTTTTTCCATTAAAATTACATTTTTAACAAATGCACACTTTAAAGAAGTAGTAGATGCTACATTTCGTTAAAATAAATTGCTTTTCACTTTATCTTTTACAGTCATATTTTGGAAAAGGTTGACAAAGTTAAAAAACTGTCAGAAAACAAAAACATTTCTACCAAGAGAAGCAAAACCAATTTTTTAGTAGACCATGCACAAATACTGTTCGGCAGGTTAGCCATTTGCATTTTAATCAGCCAGTAATTACCTGTTTACCTGACTCAGTGGTTTTGGGAAAAGTTAACCGCTTCCTAACCAGGTATTTTTTTCCTGATGAACAATTATACTCTACCAAGTAAGTGTGTGGTTAGGGAATTCTAACATACGTGAGTGCTGGCCTCAGTTTCCAGCTTAAATCCCTGTCATGGATAGATTACAGAATCACAGAATCAGAGAACGGTCAGGGTTGGAAGGGACCTCCGGAGATCATCTAGTCCAACCCCCCGCCAGAGCAGGGTCACCTACAGCAGGTTGCACAGGACGGCGTCCAGGCGGGTTTTGAATGTCTCCAGAGTGGGAGACTCCACCACCTCTCTGGGCAGCCTGTGCCAGTGCTCTGCCACCCTCAAAGTAAAGAAGTTCCTCCTCATGTTAAGATGGAACTTCCTATGTTCAAGTTTGTGCCCGTTACCTCTTGTCCTATCACTGGACACCACTGAAAAAGACTCCTCCCATCCCCCTGGCCCTCTCTCTTTAAGTATTTATAAGCATTGAGAAGATCCCCCCTCAGTCTTCTTTTCTCTAGACTAAAAAGACCCAAGTCCCTCAGCCTCTCCTCATAAGAGATATTCCAATCCCCTAATCATCTTTGTAGCTCTTTGCTGGACCCTCTCCAGCAGATCCCTGTCTTTCATGAACTGGGGAGCCCAGAACTGGACGCAGTACTCCAGATGCGGCCTCACCAGGGCAGAGTAGAGGGGGAGGATGACGTCCCTTGACCTACTGGCCACACTCTTCTTGATGCACCCCAGGATGCCATTTGCCTTCTTGGCCACCAGGGCACATTGCTGGCTCGTGGTCATCCTGTTGTCCACCAGGACTCCCAGGTCCCTTTCCACAGAGCTGTTCTCCAGAAGGTCAGCCCCCAACCTGTAGATGCCAGATTCTTAATTGCTCCTCTGTCCTCCTTTTCAGTTTGTCTTGGGACACACAGGGAAACTGCTGTTCCTCAGCTCTCATCTCAGATACCATGGGACAGTATCTTCTGTAACCAGAGAGACCTTTTCCAGCCTTGACCAAAAGCATGTACTTCTAAAAGGAAGTTGATCATCCACAAGTTTGGGAAGAAGACAGGAAACAGACATACCTCACCAGTCTTCATACCATTATTTATTTTGTTTTTATTTTATTTTTTTTTTTATCTTTTACAAAAAAGATACGCAGATTGACAAAACCACTAAAATATACCATACTTCTGTAACGTAAGACTGACTCGGTGGACAACATAAGTACATACATGCAGTGCAACTGGGTAAGTGATAGATAGTATTTGCACACAATTTTTAGAGAAAGCCATGTAAGAGGACTCAAAGAAAAGATACGTCTTGTATTATTTATCAATATTATCCTACCTCAGATGTCCTACGTTAATTCATTAATAGCGTTTTTTATAGGGTGTTTTGGTGCTTACTACTGGCCGCATTTGCAATGAGCCTTGCATTCATCCCCAGCCAAGTATGTCAGCTTTTCTTCAAGTAGAGTTTTTCTGAATTTGGATCTTTATGGTCAAGTACTGGAAAGTTATTTTTTTCTTTCTTTCAGTTTCTCCATGTACCATCTTCCTTTCCATTAAATACATTTGAAGGTCTGTTACCTGAAGTTTTAAAGAGGATTTCACTGAGAACTGATGAGAAAAAGCCTTATTGTAGTCAAATTTACTGGCCTTTTCTCGTATTCATTGCAAGGAGCAATTGAAGCGAAAATAAGAGAGAATGCTCTTAAGCTTCACAGAGTCATGGAAGCGTTATCAGGAAGGGACCCCTGGAGGTCATGTAGTCCAGCTTCTGGCTCAGAGCAGGACTAGATTGAATTTGCCCAAGGAAAAGTCTTTTTTTTTTCATGTATGCCACTGTGAATCCAAAGTTATCCTACAGAAAGATAAATTTGAAACTAAAGTTTCAAACACTCTTCAAAGATGTGTCAAAATACTTAGGGTTATATTTAGATTAAGAACAAAATTACTTCCTTCATCTGTAAAACTTCTTTTAAGAGCAAAAACTTCTTTAAAGTTTTCTGAAAGCAAAAGTGATCTCGAGAACACAGCATTTCTCATTTAGGTATTATTAAATGGAAATCCCAACTATTTTATTTAACAATGCTAACTACAGTATGAAGTTACATTTTACAATGTCAAATTTCTATTACAGGGTAAACGTTTTGAAAGTAGAGTTCAAACCAGATGTTTTGAAGAAGTAGGTTTCTATGGTAAAATTTTATATAATCGGTTTTTATAGAAATAAGACAAATATTCTTCCTGAAGAATTCTTCATTTTACATTTTGTTTCATCTAACAGGCTTTCAATGACTGTCATTAATTACTAGTGGGATGGAATTCATAGATAAGAAAAATCCATCTCAAAACTGGAAACTCCACATTTAGTGACACGCTATTTTAGTGTGTGGGTGGCTACTTTTTAAATTTTGTTTTCAAGTTTCTTTTCAGTAAGCCTCTGTGCAGATAGCTGGAAAAGTTAGAATTCCTGCTCCCTTTCTCCACAGACACAGATAAATAGGGTGTCTTATTAAAATACATTATTGTCACACCAGGTAAGTGCTTCCTACAATATACTCGAGAATGTATCAGCAACGTTACCAGAAGTAGATGTTACCTACTGAGTTACTTGCCATAAACATGAAATCTAGCCCTCAGAAAGGAATGTGCTACCATGGTTCCATGCTATAGTGGAATCCAAGTCTGGAAGACTCCAATCTTAAATACGATAAAGCTGACGTTGTTGCACTTGGCCAAATATTTAGGTAGACCACTGTTTCAGTAAAATTATGTTTTCAGTGAATTTTTGCAGTTCCCATTTCATGTTATGTACTGTAGAAAACGCAGAACAGGCGTGTGTCTTGTAGAACTTATGTTAGTGTACTGTGCACACCAAATGTAAAACAATGGCCTTTGGTATCCATTCATTCATGCAGGTTTTACAATACTGATCCTCTGCTGATTCAGTAGGGTAGTTTAGGTGTAAAATGAAAGGATATTTCAAGTCCCAAAGCAAACTCCGTGTTTTCTAATGTATTGGAAACCTGGGTTAATGTGAGCTGGTACTGTGTCTGTCAAAAGAAAGACTGTTTCTACATAATGCAGCTGCTATTCTTTGGCAATTTTAAAAAAAATTAAAGTAATTTTTTACATCTTTTTCAAGCTTTCACTTATACATGTGATGAAATAACGAGACAATAATTTACAGAGATGGTTATACAGAAAGTGAAACAAAAAGATGATATTTTACTGTCAAAAAATTGCCAGAAATCACTTTCTGATTATAATTGTTAGATGTTTGTGAGAAAGGTAAATATTTCCTGGTAATAGAACCATGAAGTTTTTTTCCTTTCCTTTTACCAAGAACTACAAAGACACTGAGTATTAGAGACAGTTGCAGTAAAATATAAAGTATATTCAAACTAGGCTACAGAAGAAAAATGGCAACATTGTGTTACTAAAAATGTTAATCCTCTACATAGTATAACTCAAGCAAGACAATCCAAGATGCTTGGTAGAAAACCACAATGTGCTATTTATAACTATGATGGGATTTTTTAAAAATTGCCGGAAACTAAATCTTTCCTTTATTGAAAATGAACCATAATGCCATGTGCTAATTTTTATTTTATACATGAATATTTGCAGAATTGTATGCTATTTTTTGTTCTTTGGACTAAAACACTCCACCACTCTCCTGCTTTTGCAGGAGAGTAGATGCTTTTGCTTTCTAATGTGTGCATGGAAGGAAGGCAGGAAATACTCTGCTAGTGGTTATAGAAATGTAAAAACTACCATCTATCCAATACATTCCATGGGGACAGGATTCCTAATTAAAAACTATGTACACATTCTACCTGTGAGGGCTTGGTATACCTTTGCCTAGAAGTTGATGTCAAGGCAGAAAAAAAAGCATTTTGGTTTTTTTTTTAGGAATTTAGGCACCAAGATAAGCTCACTTAGGTGAAAAAAAAAAACCTCCATTAATATTTTGTAGGTCATTTTCTGTCCTTATTTCTCTTCATCCTTCCTGCACAAGCTGATAACGCTACTGTGAATGTTCAAATCATTCAGAGTGACCCGATTCCCTTAAGGTGTCATGAGAGGAGATGTTCCCACAGTTGGTAAGTGTCAGTGGCAATCCCACACCAGGGCTGGTTCCATTCCCTACCTCTCCAATGCCCTTCTTGGTCTGAGAGCTACCGTTTCACCTCAGCTTGGTGAGACCCTGTGCTCTACCACCCAGAGAGACGTCATGGCTGTCAGCATCGTTCTCAGCACAACCTAGCAGCTTACAGTTAATTTTACCTAAATGGAGCATGTAATTAGAAATGTTAATACAGTCACAGTGTTAAGATGTTTATAATAAAACTTGACATTCGGAGTTTCCAAGCTGTATCTATTTAAGGTTTGCGTTGGCTTAGAACTTTTTTTGTTGACTAGCAGACGAAAAATCTTCAGACTGTGCATGTTTTATCTGTCCTTTGTAGTCAGGACTCATCTCAGGCAGAAGTCCGCTCAAACCCCTGTGTTTTCCTCAGGACTGTTTCCCTGCTTGTTTAAACTAGAACATTTATGAACCAGTATTTCCGCAATCAGCAGAACAGATGTAGCCTGGTTATCATTGGGTCTTTATTTTCTGATTCTCTTATTGATATAAGCCACGTCTGAATCTTTTTCCTTGTTTGGGGCCACTGTAAAACTGCTGTCACTGGCATCAAATTATGGTTGAGCCAAGGCTCTTCTAGGGTGGGACTGCTGATAGAGTCTTCCTGTTACCTATGGGGTACCCTGTATAACATCTTTGGCCCACTTTGGCAAGAAATCTGATGAAAACTAGGTAAGTAATTCAAAGTTATGAGCTGAGAAGGAAGAGATAGAGACAAATGCCAATGTCATGATTGCACAATCCTAATGTCTTCAGGAAAACTGTAGATAAAAGGGACCGTAGACAAAAAATGAAAGAATGTGTCCTTAATGATGGTCATTTGTTAATGGATGTGATTGTAGCCAGAGACACTGAAATACGTGAGCAGAAGGAACCCTGTCTAATATATAAATTTCTTTCAAGGTGTCTGGAACTGTTACTTTTCCTAGGTTTAAATCCTTGAGGCCTTTGCCTTTTTAAAGAATTTGAGGTGTATTTCAGAGGGCTTATTCTCAAACATTTATCAAAGAAAGGACATGAGGCACAACCAATTCTGTGACCCAGAAAATTGTGTCAGCTTGGGGTTTGGGCTTTAATTTCAGTATCCCCCTAAAACACCCCGTGATCCTCCCCTTACCCAGGTCTTCATGTAGGGAGATATTCTTTGTGTCATTATAAGCTCTTCACCAAGCTCAGCAGCCTGAAGGATATTTGTATTGCTCCCACCTCATTACCAGGGAACACTTTAAAGCTTTAGATTTAGGGCTATGGCAGGGAAAAGTCCCCAAAGCTCAAGTGGGTCTCAGCTGACTGACAGTTACTGGAAACATCCAGAACTGCTTTTTAATGGGAGCTGCAGGGCAACTGGGTCTTGGTCCACTGACAGCCAGACCACCATCTCTTTCTGAGCTCCCATTGATTTCTGTCTGGTTTTCTTTTGCATAGAATTGTGTGCACAGAAGCGGGAATTAGGGGTCAGTCAGATGTGGAGCTGCAAAGGGAGCAGTGCATGAACACAGGTGTAGCTGACAAGCTGCAGATCCCCAGGGAACTGATGAGACCAACATCACCACTGTTTTGCGGAGCATTGCTTTCACCTGACTGGAGCACAGGGAAGAGCTCTTCTGAATGGTGCATGCTGTCCTATCCAGCTGGGTGGAGAGGTTCTGGGTTAATTCACGGGGTCACCAGAAGGGTGACTACCATGGTGCTTCACGCTTGAAGCATAATTGTGGCATTGCTCTCATGCTGGTTTTGAATGCATCAGAAATAACTTGACGTACATGAGCAGATTTATGATACTGTGAGAGTGGAAAATGCTTTCTGTCTTTGAGGAGACGTCGTGCAGTTTTGAAGAGATGAGGTATGTACATATCTGTGTGTACATGCATCTGTCACTAGATGACATTTATACGTTTAAGTATGACACAGATGTCATATGGACATGGTTATTTATCTACAACAAAATTACATAGTCTTATGAACTCAATTATCTTATATCATTATTTTCTAGTCCAAATATAATTTGAAATTTCTACTTGATCACTCTGAGAAGACTAAAAATTTTTCTTGCATATGTGTCTGTAATTCCAACTACTTTCAGTTAATGGTACCATGTATGGAAAGGGTGAGCCTGGGTTTACAGGCTATCAGAGTTGCAATCAGCTCAGTTTCAGTATTATTTTTTCATTAAAAAATGAACACTGAGCTACAGGAACTGAAAGTGAATTTTGATTTATTAGTCTTTTAAGGAATTTAGAAACAGATTGTCTGCTTCCTGAAAGGAGGGATCTAAATATCTGCATTCCCATGTTTTGTGCAAGGCAGCTCAGGATTCTGCTCATGGACTGTCCCAAATGCTTAGCACATACTGCTTCCTGAGTTACCTCTGCTGAAACTGTTTTGCATGAGGAAATACATAATGGCATATAATTATTTATACATCACCATTAAAAACATATTTTCAAAGTAGAGACCAGAAAAAGAATCATAACTGGACCTTTTAAAAATTCTTGCAAATACAGGGGTGACACCAGTGGGAATAAAATGGGATCTAGTATGCACTGCATTGATACATAGCTTCCACTTTATTTTGTTTGTAAAGTGTGTGTGGACTGACCCAAAGTTAACATAATTAACTCCTGATGTTCACAATAAGACATGAAAAAGGGATGCTGTAACAAAAAAAACATCCTTCCCTGTGCTGTGCCTGTGTAAGGAGGGGGGGTGATAACATAAAGTCCAGGATTGAATTGTCTCACACCTTCGTATTATTTCTTTTTCTGGCTACAGTCCCTTGTCCTGTATTCATTTTGCTTTCACTCTGCCACAGTTCTTGAGGACATAAAGTATATTGACCATCTGATAGACCATTATTTTATTGTGAGTTGTTTTCCTTTTTCATGAAAGGCTGTTAAAAGCTTATATGATCTTTATTATTCTTTGTATCTTTAAGAAGCTCAGTGAAGAATTCATATTCTGAGCAGAGGTGAGGCAAGATTTGTCAGGGTAAATAATTTATTTTATGAGATCATCAGTTGTAGCTGAAGAAAAGCCTGGACATTTTCTGGTTCATAAAACCTCCCACTGTGCTGCTGGTATGAAAGAATATCAGTAACTCATAAAAGATTTCTTTTTTTGTCTCTCTGCAAACATCATCTTATTTAATTATGTAGCCCTTCAGAGCTACTCCACTACACGTTGAACACTGGCTAATTAAAAGGCTGAAAATTCAAACCTTTGTGCTAGGCTTTTGTGGGTTATAAAGGTGAAAAAAGAAGGAAACTTGGCTCACGCTGCCCCATCCCCTGATCTAGCTGTGCAGTTTCCCAGGGCAGGAAAGATAAAGGAGATCACAGTTAATCGTTTGAGCATCTGTGGCAGGTTAGATGCAGGACAGGCATCACTGAGCAGAGTCTCACGGTAGAGGTTCAGGCTCTGCTGCTTTCCATAGGAAATCGGATTGTTATAAGGTGCAAAAGCTGCTGCAAATTGCGTGGTGGAGACTGTGGTACCCCCTCCCAAAACCAGAATGAGAAGGAACTTCTCCAGCTGTCCTTTCCTTCCCTTTTACAGCACACAGCCCACACATGCACTTCTGATTTTCAGTCTCAGCTCATGAAGGCAGTATAAATTTACAGCTATTGAATGGCATTTAAAGATATTCAATAGTTTACTCAGAAAATGTTTAAATGTTTTTCTCCCATGGCTGCAAGCAGTGACTTTTCCATTCTAAACTCAAATGATGCGCAAAGAAGTGACTGCACAAGTGGGAACGCTGTCAAGAACCTCAAGCTAACTTAGAGCTCGCTGGCTGAAATATTCAGTACCAATCAGTTGAGCCCAGTCCTGACATGGCAGGGTGCAAATTTCTAAAATACAAGAAATAATATGTGCTGGGTAGGGGTAGCAGAGCATGGTAAGAACGCATTTTTCTTCCTTGTATTTGAAATTTTTGCAACAGAACATTACATTTTAGCATAATTGCAAAGTTTTCAGAAGGAAAAAAAATGTTTGAGACGTATTCTGGTTTATGAAAGGCAAGAATTGAGTTGCTTTGGTCCCAACTGCAGTTTTGTTGTAGGAAAGAATTCTAGCACCTTGTGCATGCATCATGAAAGGTCATTAAAAGAGTTCATTGTGGAAATGTAGGATGTCTTACTGCCCCATCTTTTTGTCAAATGACATTGTTTACATACTGATTCCCTCCTCAGGGATATGCCTCTTTCGGCTAGTTAAGGTTGGAAAATTCAACTTTCTAATCTGCACCTTAAATCCATAAATGATAGTCAGGGTGAAAATTGATGCTCCTGTGAATATCTCTCTATATCCCACAATGAGACCCATGCATTAACCTTCAAAGATTTCTACAGTAATGGATCAGAGTGCTTTAAACACTTATGAGTGATCTCTTTTAACTTCATTAATGACTCTGCTAATTACATAGTTAATCATGTCATCTTGAAAGCTGAAAAAATAGATAACAAACCCTGGCTCCTTTTTCATAGTTTCATTGATCTTTTTAGTTGCACTGTAAAGATACAATAGGATTTTTTAAAAAATCAACTATGTTCAAGTATGTTTTGACCTTTGTAGAGGAAAACAATTGCTTTTATGGCAAGGAAAAAAATGGTATTTGTCTTTCAGAATTTCAGGCCCTAATGCTAAGATGTATGTCTGTTCAGAAGTTCTTGCATGGGTTTATTTCCAGAGTATTTCACCAAAGATCAGGGCAAAGCCACCATCACCTTGGGAGAACAATAAAGCAAATGAAGAAAAGGCATTGAATCAAGCTTAGTAGAGAATGGGTCACACAAAGAACCCCAGTCCTGGCACAGAGGGAGTGTAGAACAGACAAGGTGTTCTTCTCATACCGCTTTCTCAGGTGCTTTTCTTTTACTAGACCTTCGCTATCCAAGGGATAGTCATAAAAACTGAAATAACATATTGCCTGACCTGCCATCCCGGAACCTCCCTCGCATTTGTGGTACGCCTGGGTGTACTTCTGAAGATACGTATCAATATCAGTATAAAATCAGTTTACCATAAAACATGTAGTCCAACCCCACATTATTCTATACATAAAACTAGACTAAAAGGAATTTGTTTGCTTCTTGTTTTCTTATTGTTTAGGTGGTAGTGGAGCTGCACATGCCACGATGGTTTAAGAAAAAATAAGGAAATTATGCTTGTTGACATGCTACCAACTAGAGATAGGCTGAAGATATGCCTATAAATAAGACCAGATCAGCAGATATTTCACCAATGGGAAGGGCCTTAAATTGATGATACCTTTAACAACCTGCAGCAAAAGGAGTACCTGCAAAACAAAGAAAGCACCAAAGGAGTATTATTTTTAACAGATACTGTCTCCTTCCTTTTATTAACACAGTTGCAATGAAACCCTGCTTTTCTTAACCGGCCTAGTGTTTGATATATTGTCAAGATCTGAGCACAGCATGCCAAGCTAGGCTAGTCCTAGTAAAGATCCTAAGTATGGGGGCAATTTCTAACTAGCAAAACACAAAACAGAAGGCATGAAGAGAAATATTTGTACCTTGATCTTACAACAGGTGTTGTGCAAGCAGCCATTTGCCACACTTTTCAGACCAGATTCGCTGTTGAAAAGACTCATGAAAACAAAGAGGGGGAAAAGATCCTATCCACGAACTCATGTGAAGAGCCCAGTATTAGGCACCTACACTGTAAAACTCTATGTCTTTCCTCATGTCTACATTGCTGCCAAGGCCATGGTCCTGTCTTTTATCAGATGGATAATCATAGATATGCCAAACATCTCTATCTTCTGAACCACTCATTACGTTCACGATACAGTAATTAATGATGGTCCTCTGGGCAGGGGGACTGGGCTGTCTTGTATTTTCTGCTCTGAGGTCAGATTTCTTGTCTTTCTGAAGGGTTAAAACAAACCCAGGAAATATTAGTTCTGTTCTGGTTAAGCTCTGCTTGGACCTTACTTGGGCAGAGACAAGAGAAGTAGCAGACAAATAACACAAATAAAATAAGACTGGGTTTCACCCATGATGTATCAGCCTTAAAAAACCTTCTTTCCAGTCAACATCAAGTATTAAAAAGGCATAAATAGAAATGCTGTTGCTCCTCAGGTTTTATCCTGAGTATGGATTTCTCTCAAATATTATCTTTTGGTGTGCGTGTTAGTCATTTCTCAGATTGCTGGTTGTTGAATTATAGTCCATGTAAAAGTATGAGAAAGCCTTTTCATTTAGTAGCAATTCAAGCTCCAAGTTCTAGGGGGGGAAGAACAACCTGGTTAGATACCAGAATCACGGAATCATATGAAGTCTTGAATTGGAAGGGACCCATAAGGATCATCAAGTCCAACTCCGTGTTCTTTGTAGGACTACCTAAAACTAAACCATATGATCAAAAGCGTTGTCCAGACACTCCTTGAACTCTGACAGGTTTGGTGCCGTGACCACTTCCCTGGGGAGCCTGTTCCATTGACCAACTACCCTCTCTGAAGAATCCTTTCCTGAAGTCCAATATGAACTTCCCCTGACACAGCTTCATTCCATCCCCTCATGTCCTATAGTTGGTCACCAGAAAGAGGAGATCAGCACCTCGCCCCTCCACAGTCCTCCTTGAGGAAGTTGTAGACTGTCATCCCTCAGCCTTCTCTTCTCCAGGCTGAACAAAACAAGTGACCTCAGCCAATCATTGTAAGTTTTGCGCTCGGGGCCTTCCAAAATCTTCATCACCCTCCTCTGGACACACTCTAACAGTTTGATGTCCTTCTTATATTGAGGTGCCCAAAACTGCACACAGTACTTGAGGTGAGGCCGCACCAGTGCAGTGTAGAGTGGGACAATCCCCTTCCTCAACCAGCTATCTATGCTGTGCTTGATGCACTCCAGGACATGGTTGACCCTTTTGGCTGCAAAGGCACACTGTTGACTCAGTGAGTCAACTCACTGTTGACTCAAACCCCCAGATCTCTTTCTTTGGGGCCGCTCTTCAGACTCTTGTTCCTCAATCTGTACATATAGCCAGGATTACCCAGTCCCAGGTACAGAATCTAGCACTTGCTCTTGTTAAATTTCAGCTTTCACTTTTTTTCATATTTTTTAATTTTTTTTCTTTTGTTTGTTTTTTATTAACTTGATGATATATTAAAAATCAGGCCAGTTACAGGGAAGAAGATATTCATTTTAATAAAACCTGAATTTGTTTTAGAAGGGTAGGATCTTCAAGATAGAAAACATAAATGTAAATCCAGTTCACTATGAGTTGAAATTACTTGTTCAGCTAACTCTCTAGGAATTCACTGTTTGGATAAATGTGCCTTAGCTTGATCTACTGTCTCAGAAGTCAGATACCCCGGTACACCTGGCCCTTAAGAGACAAAAAAGGAACAATAGATGAAATGAATGATACAAGATTTACAAGGCAGTCTGATTACTTTTGGAAGTCCTGATGATACTTTCCCAAAAGGCTTACTTATTTTCTGAAAATCTTATCAGCTCCATCAGTTTTTGTGGTGCATTTTATACACTTTTGAATACTTCAGATTACTGATTTTCAATAGATCAACTGCATCTGATGATCTAAACTAAAATCAGAATGAAGGTTTTTCTGATTTATAGAGTTCAACTCGATGAAATTGGTGGGTGCTGGTATCTTCCAGCTATGATTTATGTATTTCCATCTACTGTTGGTGAAAAATAGCTTTCTTATTGCCTCACAGACTTTGGAATAATTCACTCAAAAGAAAAAAAGGGAAACTTCCACATTCCTTGTGCATCTAAAGCTTCTGCTCATTTTGGGTGCACTATGTAGGGAGCATGCAAACACTACTGAGTAAAATTCAGATGTAATAACCGGTTATTCTTAAACATTCCTACAGCTTAGAAAACATTTTACACCTCAGAAATTTGAGCTGTGCTTTTTAATATCTTAAAATGCCTAAATGTACACATACATAATCAGAATGAATAAAAAAGAAAGAAAAAAGTAACCTTTACACCTGTATTGACAACAAGCTTATATATAAGGACTAGCTCTAGTTTCCAACTCATCAGACTATATATTTGAAATATAACTGGACGTAATTTTTACTCGACTGTGCTGGCATGTAAAAACATCTTAAGTAAACTGGAGAGTAAAAGCAAGGAAATTCAACTCTATGCTTTCAAAATTCATTTAAAATTCTCAACAAGCAGTTAAAAAATTGTAAAATCAGAACACTTGAGAAAAATTACCTTGATTTTACTGTTAAGTGGTTGCTATATAATAGGTTTATTCATTTTCCTGAAGCAGAGTCTGATTCTTTCCTTGTATTGTCTTTTCAACGCAATCGTGGGCGTACGTCATGGTGGGAACATTTGAGCTTTGAGAAAGAGACTGTCAAAATAGATACAAAGATGTTTTCAGAGACAATTTAAAACAGTGAATACTTGAATCTTGCTCTATTTGAATCAAAACAAAGTAAGCAAAGTCTTCAGAGTTTATTGACGCTATCAGTTCATCTGAAATATGTTTATACTAATTACTTGCTTAGAGTAGGTTTGTTTTGTATTATGCTTGATAAAATGAAACACGTCTCTTGAGATGAAGACAGGCTGATGCTACCTCCAAAGAAGTAAATGATCCTGAAAGATAAGTTTGGTTTTCTGTGCCTCAACCTTCCAGATTGCCAGCGAAAGAAAGAGGATAGTCGCTAGCCCTTGTTGCCAGCTCTGTCCACGGTGTACGGGCAACCTGCTAGAAGACCTGGTGTATGCCCTTTGCTTTCCAATTACAAAAGAGGGGAAGTGATACTGTGCCATTTGTAAAGTACTCTGAGGCATGTGGATGACGGTCCTGATTATCATTAGTACTTCCACTCTCCAAGATGTTCTGCTGTCTCTTTGTCTGACTAAAGAGTATTTAGATGAAGAAACAAGTTAAATTATACTGCTATTTGAACACAATATCTCATCCTTTAATAATTTTATATGAAAAATATTCTATATTGGTGATTACGTATGCAGTGTACTGAGTTGTGAAGAAGTATTTCCAAGAATGCAAAACTGTGGTTAGAAAATTGCTTTGCCTCAGCTGAAAATACTCTTAATTCAATAGACGGGATACTGAACATAAATTATATCAATAGAATGTATTGTTCTGGGAGAGGAGACTACACCAACTAGGAATATTGATGTGAGTAAAATGAGATTGTCGCTCTTCCTGACATAAATGTTATTTCTCTTGAGAACAAACCTCTATCAATATACTTTAATAGTTATGACCTCTAGCAAATAATCATGTTATTGTCTGAACCCAATAGGCAAACATAAAAGACAATATTCTCCTTTGTTTCACAAGCTAAGTGAAGATTCTAGTAGAGCTTCTGAACTGGTCTCACTTTATTTTAATCCCCCAAACTTATTTTGACTCTCTACACGTCAATTCTTAATTTTTATGTAGCTCCTATTTCTTTAGATTTTAGCTATTCTTTCGTTTCTTTCAATTGCTTCTTTTCTTAAATTCCTCATATTTACATAGGAAAAATAGTTTAAATGCCAAGTCTCGCCTCTTTTTAATATTGTGTTAATAGAAACTCTCTCGTAAGTCTCATTGCACTGCTTTCAAAATCAGTGCGTGAAATTTGTTTGTTCTCAGCCTTGTAAATTTCTCTACCTCTCCCTTCTGCCTTCTGCATGTTCCATTCCATTTTTCTCTTCTGCTTTATCTTTCACAAACCCTTTTTACTGCAGTGCAGTGAGCCTGCTTCCAACACAGAAGCAGAGGCTGAGCTGTGATTCATTTATCTCAAAGGTGGAGTCCCATATCCCCTATAGCTTCAGTTGCCTGTAAAGTAATAAGACTAATCAAAATGCTGCTTTCATTTCCCCCAGTTACCCATAGTTCCTCGGGGGAATGAAAGGCATCCTAGATGCGGACCCTCAGCTGTCAGGAAAGGCCATGGGCAGTTTTGGGCACCAAAGAGCCGTGTTGTTCACGCAAAGCGTGTTACGGGTGGTTCTACAGACCCTAGAACATATTTTGTTGCTGAGAGGAGACTCAGCAGTGCCATCAAAGGAAAGGATCAAAGGAGGGTATATATGCTGGTAGTTTAGGTAAGGGGAGATCAAATACGGGAAGCTTACTTGTGAATAAGATTTGGGGATTAGGTTGTCAAGCCTGCTTCCACTGATGCTGTGGAAAATATTTAGCTGGTTTCCTCTGGGGCAACTGGGAGAATGTAAAGTGTTTTTAAAAATTCCATCTTTGATGAGAAAAAATGCTACACACTGCAAATTATTATTGTCATTCTCTGTTACTGAGGATTCCCTAGAGGCACTGCAGCCTTAAGTGGCAACTTGTTTGAATGAGTGCTGCTGCAAGGACTGAGAGAAGCATCAAAACCCATTTGAACCATTGAGTTACCTGACTACTAGAAGGGACATTGATAAAACAAGACAGCATTTGAACATTGGCTTGGTGTTTGAATATTCACTGTGTTAATACACTTCTTTTTTTTCCAATAGAAAATAAAAAGAGCAAAAGAAGTATGCCTCTTTCTTTTAGCCGGAGTAAATTGTATTAAGACGGCAGTTACCAGCTGGTGTCATAAGCGATCACAGTTCTTGGTGACATAGAGTCTCAGAGATGCATGAACACACTCAAGTGGAGGCTTACTCAAGCTTCTCCACTTATATTCAGGATCCAAAAATGAAAGAATGGATTCTGCAGTTATTGATCAAATAAGGATCTGACATGCTAAATTTGTTGGATGCCATTTTTAATCAATAGAAACAAACAAACAAAACTTGTCAGAGGCATGCTGGTATCACTTTCCTTTAATTCTCTCAGAAAATGTGAGTGAAAAGCATTTCTGCTCAGCAGAATCCTTGATAATTTTAGGTACGTGAGGCATGTGGTTGAAAAAATGTGTTTGCCTTATCCACCAGTAACACTTCGTTTCTGAGACACAAAATCTCAGCTCAGGGGCTGTAATTATCTATTTATACGTCAACCAGCACAGCAGCACTAAATGTGGTTGCAGTTCATCGCTGATTATAATAATGACACTGATCAATCTTTTTGCAAAGTAACTAGAAAAATGTATTTGTTACAGGAAAAAATTGTCACTGGTAGTCTAGGTTAGGTAAACAATACATCAGCCCTGAAAAATCTGGTAAGGGAGAGCGTGGAACATGCACTCAAGTCGAAGTAAATCTTTGTGGCATAAGGACTAATCCATTTGCTTCCTGCCATCAGCAACCTTCCCTCTTGCGTTGCCTGTCACATTAAATATTGACACCTTCTGCTGAGCAGTAGAAATATTGGGAGCCCTCTGTCTGGGTCTGTTTGAAGAGACATTATTGATATAGAGTGTGCAGCACATTTTTTTTGTGTAATTTAGGGGTTTGATTTTCTCATACACAAGTATTTGCACAGAAGGGAGACAGTCAAACAGCATCGTCAGCTGTCTCTGAAGCTGCTTTAGGTCTAAAGAGGCCTAAAACTGCTCTGAAAAGGTCATTCTGACCAAAGAATCAATTCAAGTTACGGAGACTACAGAAAACTTCAAGATGCAAAACTTTAACAGAAAATGTATGCAAGAATAAGGAAATTCTACCAATCAGTAATTATTTTGCCCTTGTGTTGATTTTTGTCCACTTCCTTTCAGAGAAAATCCGGAAATAAAGGTCCATCAACATAGAAATATCCCTTCTTGACAGTTCCAGAAGAAAACACTGATTTTTTTTCAATGTAAAGCTAAGACAAAAAACACAGTCAAATGCTCATTTTGTAGAATATTTTGAGATGTTCTTTATTTTGTTGTGCTTCAGAATAAGGCTTATTCTTAACTTATTCTAACTTATTCTTAACTTATTCTAACTTATTCTACCTTCTTTATAGTGGGAGTCTAGCAGCTCTAGGTCTAGCCAATGCCTTTGTTAGCAAAATTTTCCTACATAAGAAGTTGTGTCACCTAGTTGATTATAATGCAGGATTTCTAGTCGTACTCTAAGCAAAAGTACTTATAATATTGCATGTAACACTCTTACTGCTCACATTTCCTGTGCCATTGCTCTGATGAAATTACTTACACAGCTTAACTTGCACAGAGACTTGGTAAACTGATAGAAAGGTTTGTACATGAGATTCTATCCATATTTAGGCTGTGTCTCATGCACTAACATGCCACAGAAAACCAGATACAATTTAAGCAGTAAAAGGCTAAGATGCCTCTTCACTACCTTTATTTTTTACAAATAAGAAGTCAAGCAAAGGTAGCGAATGAATGGTAATGGATTTTGTCGATTGCCCATGGCGCTCTTCCAAAATAAGAAATACATTTTTAGGATACAGACGTAACGTTTAGGTGAAGGACTATCATCCGTCTAGACTTTGGCTGAATTAGGGCCAAAGGTTTTGTACCCTATTAAACACAAGTATGAAATTTTGAATAGGATATCAGATACCAAAAATATTCGGCACCGATGTTTACAAGGTTTAGACAAGATGGCCTGATTTAAGCCTACAGACATATTTTCACAAGTGCCATTTTGTGTGAAGTCAGAAAAATGTTTAAGTGCTTTAAGAAAGTGAAGTGTTACATGTTTAAAACTCATCTTTGAAAATACATTGATAATCCAAACCAGAAGTAATTTATTCAAAGTTTTAAAAAACCCACTAAAAATAGAATCTTGTTGAAGTTCAGGGTTACTACAATTTTTTGTAAGATAAATGAACTCATACAAAAATGGCACAATTTCCTCAGTTAATTGAATTGTGATACAAATGCAAATCAGAACTTTAACAATGTATTAAGACAAATACACAAATGCAAAGACTTTCCAAAGCCCATTATTTACTTAACAGGGTCTATCATGTAAATGTGTAATTAGGGATTTCTTAGAAAGTTGTCTTTTTTAATTGTACCTAATACAGCATAATTGTCTATTAAGTTAATGAGTATGTAGGGGTTCCTAAACCTGCAGATTTCATCGTTGCTACGTGTAAATAGTAAAGCCACATGTTCAAAATCATCAGGATTATACTGAAAACCTCATCTAGACAGGATGTTACTTTTCCCACTTAAGCAGCAGCTATTTTTGCCATTAATTGGAATACCCAAACTGAATGTCTAAAAGGGGATTGACCTTTAAAGGGTAAGAATAGGGACATTTCTTTTCAAATTAAATAGGATACTCTAAATCATGGGCACATAAAATCAGCAATAGCTTTTGAAATCTAGGTAATAATTTTTCATAGATACTAGCGAGACTCTTCCATAGTGAGGTCACATAAACTGTGTCAGAAGAGTTAAATAGTGGTGCTTCACTCACTTACTTAAAAAACTAGAAGGGAAGAAGCATAGCGTCAGAACTATGAAACCAATCAGTTGTGAAATCCTTTTCCTCCCTCTCTCTGTGTTCAGTGATGGGTGATTAGTTTATATGAAATCTCTCTGAATCCAGAACTGATAGCAGATGTTGTGCTTAGCGAGTGTGATTGCTGATATAAAAGGATTTACTCTTATCTTCTCAAGCTGGCCGCAGTTCTGTCTTGAAATACCATTTCTGCCCTGAGAAAAAGAAGTCTTGAGGAACGCAGTGTCTCCTCCCCGAAAACTGGATACCAGCCCTCCCTTCCTTTTGTGGCTTCGCTGTCATGTGTTTGCATCTGAAACTGTTTGGGCATCTTAATCTGATGCGAGAGGTTACACTGGGGATTGCACTGGAAAACATTACATGGCTTCTGAAAGACTATTAAGTATTCTGATGTTTCATTCCAATCTCACGTGTAGGT
Organism: Vanellus vanellus; assembly: GCF_965231255.1. Classification (NCBI taxonomy): domain Eukaryota; kingdom Metazoa; phylum Chordata; class Aves; order Charadriiformes; family Charadriidae; genus Vanellus; species Vanellus vanellus. The sequence goes on along the minus strand of NC_138906.1, from coordinate 115,376,784 downwards.
ACTGTCTCGACTGTTTTGCATTGATTTTCCAATTTATTTAAGAATAGGAGATACTTCCTTTTCTCAGATCTGGTTGGAATTTTACTTTGTGTCATAAATGGCATTTCCAGGACACAAACATTTTAATTTATTAAGAAAGGGTTATTTTATTTTGTCTAGCAATGCCTGTGCTGATAGCTATGTTCAAGAAGCAGTCAGATTTTCCTTTGTTATTATCTCTCTGTGTGCCAAACAATCCATTAGTAAAAAGCACCTTTGAGCCATCTTGTGCCATCGACCTTTCGAAGCGCTTTGAAAGTGCATTGAAATCAACAGGGAGTCCTGTTTAATAGGCAATTGTACTGCCTCAGGATATATGCTAAGAGCTGCACTATTTTCTCGGATGAGATAAGCAAGAGAAAAGAAATTGGCACATAATTAAACAATACAGTTCTTTCCATACAGTTTGTTCAAATTAAAGCAGTCCTGTTGCTCTGGATGGAGTTTTGTTGGGTAGGCGCAGAGGAAAAATCAGGAAAAGAGGGGGACCTTGGATGGCACTGCTCATAGCACGTGAACAGCTTCCAGAAATGTTTTTTTTGTTGTTGTTTTTAATCAGGAAGTGAAGGGCTGGCAGCTGGTTGCCGTGGGCTATAATTCAGCAGAGCACTTAAGCATGTAAGCAAATGAGACTTAAGCAGGTCCTCAAGGTGCTGATTCAGCAAAACCTGCCCCTTCCCCTCAGCAAATCTCGGCATCTTGATTGCAGATAGATGGTCTCTGTTACTGTGGTGACCACACACCTCGAGCTCTCCAGCCTACTGTCCCTCAGGAAAGGACTGAAAGGTAGGCTCTCCTTTAACAGCCTGGTGATGGAAGTGGACAGAAAGGCAGGGAAGAGAGAGATTTACGTCTCTTGCCAAGTTCTCACAAAGCCACATTGAATAGCAAGCTCGTCGAGAGGCCAGGCAGCAGCACAAACACTGCAGAACTTTCTCTCCCTCACTTTGTTTAACCTGAACAGGGGCTTGGTTATTCATGGCATTAAGTCTCCAGCCAAGCAGGGTGGACAAAAGTATTTGCCAGAGCTTTGTGTCGACCAGAATATTCTCTGTGTTACCAATGAGTGAAGCACGGTGAGATTATGTTTCCTTATGTGCTACTGAAGATAAAAGAAAGCTGCTCAGAGCCTTCTTCAATGTGAGCAGAGACTTGGTATTTTCTACACAGCGGAAAATTTTGGTAGAACTTTCCTGCACTGGAAGGCAGACACAACGACAAAAAGCTTTATTAAGTACTCTGAAAGGATCAAAGTATTCTTTAACAATAAATATGTAATTTGAACATCTGATGAGTGAACCTTGTGTGGTATGAAACAGCCCAAAAGAAACCTTTATACAAAATGCTACTTCGGATTTATAAAACGTATGGAAAGTGAAAGTTTCTAACACAGGTAGGAACATTGTGTGTCTGTTCAAAAATGCTTTGGAGCCTAGGTTTAGTGTTTCAGAAGCTGAAACCACTGAGCTTAGGGACTTTATCAAAAAGAGACTTGCCGCTGGTGCTGCACATGTCGGTGCCAGATGTCAGTATAGTTCACAGTGCGGAGTTGGGCACTTTTTTCCCCACACACCAAATGGGAACGGCACATGAGACTGGGCTGCAGAGAACCCCTGTGGAGACAGCTAAGATGAACAAGGGGACAAAAAGACAGTGTTAGGCCTGAAACTGCCTGTGGGTGAGCAGAAGCTTTGGAGTTCAATACAAGCTTGCAGCAATTTAGTGGGGAGACCTCAGCAGCCTTGGAGTACCTTGGAGAACAAAACCTGCAGTTCACTCCCTGCAAGCTTTCAGTTGAAGATGGACAGCCCTGCAGGGTCAGGAGAGCAAGCAAGGTGACTTCTTTCTCCTTCTCTTCATAGATGCAGGGTGGATGCCACCCAGCTGATCAGCTCTCTACGCACCGAAATAGTCATCTTACTTAGTATCTACCTATTCTGTAGTGTTTTTTTCCAGCTCTGCCCAGGAATGAGGACCATTATCCAGTAGCACAATTTGGCTTACAGTTACCGATATTTGAAAGTTTTTTAGAAGGACTAAAGAAGGACTTTGAAAACAGCATATTAAGTTTTGAGGCTGTTCACACTGCACAAAACAATTCTGAGGAATTTTCCTACCCGAGGTAGAATCTAACAGGATGTGATGCTGTATGACTGTGTTTTAGCATATCAATATCATTCGCAGACCAGGTTAACAAATTCTTTTTATGAGCTCGTTGCTTTTGTTACCTAAAATGTCTTCTAGACCCTGCCTATTCAAGACTTCCGAAAATTCATTTTATCTTTCACTCTGATTGTTAGTATTACTGTGCCAACAAATTATTAGAATGCCAAATGGAAATGAAATATAACCCCTTATAGATGAGTTTGTAATATAACCAGTGATGTGCATGACAAGCTTGAGGGATGAATGAGCACAGAGATTGTGAGGGATATTTTATGCCAGTTTCCACATAGTACATCTTCCTTTTAATTCTGATGTGTTCTTTGGTGATATTGTAATGGATGGCAAACCTAGATTTGTCAGGTTGTTCAGATTAAAACCAAGACTCAATTATTTACTTAATGGCAATGAGAGAAGCACAGTAAAAAAAAATAAAAAATGATGGAGTACTACTTCTCAAAAGACTTGACTGTGAAAAGTAATTAATTTTTTATAATATTCAAAAACAAAAAATGCCGAACAATCAATAACTGATTTCGAACATTTAAAATAATAATGATCTCATGCATGATAATTTACTTGTAAGAAATGAAAACTCATTTTTCCTTATAAAAAGAATTGTAAACAGGACATCTTGGAGTAAGGGCCAAAATTTTAGTCTCCATCCCACAGTTAAGCTTATTTATATTATTAATTAATGCCAGATCTAACAGGTACTTAACCTAAATGTCATTCTCTCTATATGACTTTCATTACAAAATGAGAGTTTCTTTGGTCCTACAGTATGGTACCTATGTATAAAGTTTCAAAGCCCTAAAATGTTTTTAATATTGATTCTTTGTATATTAGTCCTACTTTTAAGAAAAAAAAACAGTGCCAAATAACTGCAAAACCCCCTTTAACTAGACTCTGAAGGTAGCTTTCTTCCTCTGTGGACCTATAGATGAATCATCTTCTATAGGACCATGCTCCTGTCCTGCCAGCAGAAGGAATATGACTGCCTTGGTCAACACTATCCCCTCTGAGTCTTAGCTGTTGGTAACTATAACAGGCATTTAATTTAAGTCAGTAATTGAAGAGTTTCTGGTCCAGATTCTGGACCAGAGGTGACTAATTGCAAGCATCTGGATGCCACCTCCACCTGCCTTTGGTGGTACATTTTACCTATGCAAAAGAACTTGTAAACTAAGACAGTGTCTCCCAGCAAGGCAGAGAGGTGGTCGGGAGAAGAACCAAGCATTCATCAAGAAAAGTCAAGGGGATTTAGAGATAAAAATGAAAGAATGAGACAAATATTAAGATGTTGGGTTCTTAATTTTCACCTGTGGGAAAAGTTTTACTTCTGTAAACTCTCTGTTACAAAAATCTTTCATCATCATTCATGGTTACAACTGTACACTGACATATAGATATATAATGTCCTTTTAATTTTTTGTTCTTTTACTAATTATTCATTTCCACCCTGCCAAAAAACTATGCTATCAAGGAACCTTATCATTAGGTAGCAATCTTTTTGGAAATTTAATTGGAGAACTCTAATTCTTAGGCAGCTCAGAGTGATTCTTTCTGATCAGTTTTATCATGTTCCTCTCCACTGAATTGTTTCGCAACAGTTAACTGTTAGCATACGAAAGCATATGGGCTAGATAAGGTGACAGTGAGGTGGATTGAGAGTTGGCTGTGTGACAGAACTCAGAGGGTTGTGATCAGTGGCACAGAGTCTAGTTGGAGGCCTGTAACCAGTGGTGTCCCCCAGGGGTCAATACTTGGTCCAATTTTGTTTAATATATTCATTAATGGCCTGGATGAGGGGACAGAGTGTATCCTCAGCAAGTTTGCTGATGATACCAAACTGGGTGGGGTGGCTGACACCCCAGAGGGCCGTGCTGCCATCCAGCGTGACCTGGACAGGCTGGAGAGCTGGGCAGAGAAGAACCTAATGAGGTTCAACAAAAGCAAGTGCAAGGTCCTGCACCTGGGGAGGAAGAATGCAAAGCACCAGTACAGGTTAGGGGCGGACCTGCTGGGAAGTAGTTCTGGGGAGAAGGATCTGGGGGTCCTAGTAGGCAGTAAATTATCCATGACCCAGCAATGTGCCCTTGTTGCCAAAAAGGCCAATGGAATCCTGGGCTGCATAGTGTGGCCAGTAGGTCGAAGGAGGTCATTCTCCCCCTCTACTCGGCACTGGTGAGGCCACAACTGGAATACTGTGTCCAGTTTTGGGCTCCCCAGTTCAAGAGGGACAGGGAACTGCTGGAGCGAGTCCAGCAAAGAGCAACTAAGATGGTTAAGGGCTTGGAGCATCTCCCTTATGAGGAAAGGCTGAGAGAGCTGGGACTCTTTAGCCTGGAGAAGAGAAGGCTGAGGGGAGACTTTATTATGGCATACAAGTATCTAAAGGGTGGGTTGAAGGAGGATGGAGCCAGGCTCTTTTCAATGGTTCCCAGTGACAGGACAAGGGGCAATGGGCACAAGTTAGAACACAGGAAGTTCCGTTCAAATACATGGAAACACTTCTTTACGGTGAGGGTGACAGAGCACTGGCACAGGCTGCCCAGGGAGGTTGTGGAGTCCCCTTCTCTGGAGATTTTCAAGCCCCGCCTGGGTGCAGTCCTGAGTAATGTGCTGTGGGCAATCCTGCTTTGGCAGGGGAGTTGGACTAGATGATCTCTAGAGGTCCCTTCCAACTCTGAAAATTCCGTGATTCCGTGATTCCATGAAACTCTTCTGTGGGTGATTACCTCTGTTTTGTGGATGGGAGAACAAAGCAAAAAAAGTCACTAGGAATAGGAGTTGTTTCACCTTGGTTTGTTGCCTAAACAAATCAGGTGTATAGCTGAAGCTGGTTGTCTAAAGTTCCTCTCATGAGCATTTATATTAGATGATTTTAGAGTGATGTAAATTGTCCTCTGGGCAGGCCTGACTCTCTCCACTGACTCTGGGCAGAGTTTAACGGAGGACAGCCCTTGCTAAGCAGCTTGTCTAAGATACAGACTGGGGGATGAACCTAGGTGCACTGGGTACAAAATAAGCGCATGGTCCAGGAATTGGCTCAGTTTTCAGTGTTTTTGTGAGTGTTACCATACAGGCTGCATTTTAGACGGTGTAGTTAGGAGGGTTGGTTTCTATTTTCAGAGTAGAATAGATTTTAGGTGCATTAAAATAGTTGCCAGTTCCCACTGGGATTAGACCGCAAGAACTGACCCAGAACTGGATTTGTTGTCTTTAAGGAGATCCAAACAGTGACATGCACGAGTGTGGGATGGCAGAAAGATGGGAATACCTTCCTCCAGCATGACAACTCATAACCAGGGTCTGCCTTGGCGACAGATAAGGTAGAAACTTGCCCAAAGCAGCAGGCAGCTGGGAGGAAGCAATGAAATAACCGTAGCTCCTTTGCCAAGTGAGAGCCCATGGAAGCCAGACTGGCCACTGCTCATGGTGAGGTTGTGTTTGGTGTAATGACAGCTCCTGAGGAGGGTGGCCCTCCCAAAGGCAAGAGGATCCTCTCCAGCCCTCCTGTCCTCTTAGAGAGTTGGGAGGGGAAGAAAAAGAAAACTGAAGTCTCCATGACCCTCTTTCCCTTAGGTTTTCCCCTCATTCTCTATCCCTGGTCAGCCAAAGCTCATGTTTTCCCTTTTCCAATCAGTTTTTCCAACCCTTTTCAGAAACCTTGGGGCAGGTCTGTAATCAGTGAAAAGTTTATGTCTCTACAAGTAGTCAGTGAGAAAAGGGGAGTCTATTATTCACCACACAAACACAGAACAATCTCCTCTGAGGAGCAGAGAAAACTGCCAGTTAGGGACAGTTTTGTCATCGTCCCTGGAAAAAAAAAAAAAAAATCATGTATTAATTTGGCAGCTCTTTTGGATGGTCATTTTTCAGTCCATAACTCATTAAGTACATTAGCTGTTAGTACTGGTAGTTGGTTAGACTGTAGCATTACAACTTCATTAACAGGTACTTAAATGACAGGGGTTTTGATTTGTTCAGTGACTGGATGATTTAAATTTTATGATCAGGAGAAGAAATCCATTAAAATGATAGAGAATTTGACTCTCACAGGGAAGATGAGTGTAGCTTGCAAAGAAGTAAAAAGACAAAGGCAGGCAACAGGATGATAAACTTTTAAAGTACTTCCAAATTTCCCTTTTTTTTCATACATGTTATAATTGCTATGAAAATTGGATTATCTTAATACTGCTGGGTAAGGTCAGGTTCAAACTTTCTCTGTAGTCACAGACAGGTAAAGGACTGCTGTTGGTGGGCAGCATTCATGTTGCCTTTAGAATACAGGAGTAGATGTTTCTGCCGGAGCTGTTTTAGAATTATACCCATGTTACATTACAATGGCTAAAATATACCAATCCTACTGAAGAGGGCAGTTGCTTTTCTTTAATGAACTGCATTAAAGTGATTAATAATCTCTTGAATCTAGAAGAACACTTCTCTGGCAACATACTCCCCATTCAAAACATTTTCTTAAAATGTCTCAAAGACACTTTCTGGTTTTCCATATGCTAGGGGTACACACCACCTCATCCACTAATCACCACACACAGAGCTGGCTACAGTGCAAAAAGCAAAGCCCAGTCCCAGCTACGAAGAGTGCAGCCAAGTAGCTTCTTTATCATTCAGCCATAGAATCATAGAATCATAGAATCATAGAATCATAGAATGGTTTAGGTTGGAAAGGACTTTGAAGATCATGGAGTTCCAATCCCCCTGCCATAGGCAGGGACACCTCTCACTAGACCAGGTTGCCCAAGACCACGTCCAGCCTGGCCTTGAACACCTGCAGGGATGGGGCCTCAACAACCTCTCTGGGCAACCTGTGCCAGTGCCTTACCACCTGCAAAGTGAAAACCTTCTTCCTAATGTTCGATCTGAACCTGCCCTCTTCTAGTTTAAAGCCATTTCCCCTCGTCCTATCACTACATGCCCGAGTAAAAAGTCCTTCCCCAGCTCTCCTGCAGGCAGTCGATTGTCTCCAGACCAGCCCTCCAGCTGGGAGCTGCAGCAAAGTTTCTCACTGATGGGTTAAAATTTCCTGTTCGATACAGAATAATATTCTTCCCACCTCAGGACTTTCAGCACAGTCAGCAGCACACATGTGCACATCTTCCTTCCATTGAGCTGTAAAGCACATCTGGGATGCCTGTCTGAATTCTTAACTGTGAAGATATTGTAACAAATCTTTGTGGACCTTTGGCACTCAGTTGTGCTCCTTAGTTTTGCCCTGCATGCCAGAGTCTTGCTTGTTCTCCCTGGTCATTAAAAGATGTTTTATCTCTCTTTTTGACTCTGTCAAGAGCTCTTAAAGTATCATGAGTGTCTTCTGTGGGGACGTACTTAGAAGAATTAATGATTGATTGTGATGAAATACAAATTTTCCTTAAAAAGTACTTTTCATGAGTCAAGTTATTAGTTACCACGTTGTAGAGGATTGTAGAGAGTTAAAAGGGTGCAAATGTGGTTAAACCAAGTTCAGTCTATAATTTTAATTTTGTAGATGTTTTTCAAGCCTCTTTCAATATTGATCACATAACAGAAAATTGAAAATGCAAGTGTGTTCGATCACTTAGAGTCTTCAAAAAAGGAAAAATATCAATTCTATTCTTAAGTCCTTTGAGTGGCTCCCCTGAGATGTTATATCATTGTGTAAACAGTCCAGACTCTCTAAAGCACCCCTTGCTAATCATTATTTTATTCCTATTTTTAAACTGCCATGAGGGAAAAAACAAACAAATAAACAAACAAACAAAAAAACCCAACAAAATCTGAAGTCATACAGACCTGTAAAACCTGTCAAAATAACATTGTTGATCACTTTATTAGAAGAACAGAACAGAACAGTGGTGGTGAGTGGAATTCTGTATGAATGTACTCACTTCTTTGAGAATTATTGATTACCCCAGAATGTCAGAATTGCGAATGTATTTGAATTGAGGTATTAGCTAACTAATCTCAGATCAATTGTCTCTTAATTGAGAAGTCTTGTAAGCAAAATTATAAAGGAACATTTTAAATAGGAACAAATACGGAAGGGGAAATGCAAGGGTAAGGTTTTGGTAGAAGGGCAGAAAGCTATTCTTTTACAAGGAAAGAAGTTTGGTGATAATCTCATGATAACAATTACAAGTTATAATAATAAAAATAACAGAACATTTATTAAAAACTAAACTATTAAAAACTAAATACTGGAAATAGAGGGGAACTGGTATTATTTAGAATGTATTAAATGCAATACAGAGAGAAGTGTAGCTAAAACCAGACAAAAACCCATGTCAGGAGAAGTAAGGATAATACTTTTTGAAGGTATATTAGGAATGAAGAATGGTGAAATTATTCACAAATGATGAAAGCAGCATATATGTTCAATAAATGTTTCTGCTCTTTATTTGCAAAATAACAGAGTTGTGTGTTTTGATTTCAGAAGATGACTATACACTTTCCAATTTTCTAGTACCCAGGAGAGATGTGAGTCACATTTAGCCAGAGATAGATGTCTTAAATATCAGCCAGTTTTGATAAATTAAATCCAATCTGTTTGAGATAATCTTTGGTCTTTTAATATATCACAGAAATTCAAACAGAAGCATAATAATTTACTTACATTTGAAAAGTGCAAGGACCTGAAGAACTGTTGGCTGACCAGAGGAGAAGGTTGGAGCTTGGTAGAAGTGTTGGCTGATGACAAAATCAAAATGTAAGGGTACAGCATATGTAAGTCCTTCATAAAAATTTTGTGAAGAATAAGTCCTATTTTACCTCCCACTGTAAGAGAAGATCAGGTTCATGACCACCTGAGGAACATGAACATACCCAAGTCTATGGGACCTGATGAGGTGCACCCCAGAGTCCTGAGGGAACTGGTTGATGTAGCTGCCAAGCCACTCTCCATGATAGTTGAAAAGTCACGGCAGCCAGGTGAAGTCCCCAGTGACTGCAAAAAGGGAAACTTTGCACCCGTTTTTTAAAAAGGGTAGAAAGGAGGACCCTGGGAACTACCAACCTGTCAATCTCACCTCTGTGCCTGGGAAGATCATGGAACAGACCCTCCTAGAAGCTATGCTAAGGCCCATGTAGGACAGGGAGGTGATTCGAGACAGCCAGCATGGTTTCACCAAGGGCAAGTCCTGCCAGAGCAACCTTGTGGTGTTCTATGATGGAGTAGCTACATCAGTGGACAAGAGAAGAGCTATGGATGTCATTTATCTGGAGTTCTGTAAGGCCTTTGATACAGCCCCCCCCAACATCCTGCTCTCTAAATTGAAGAGATATGGATTTGATGGGTGGACTGTTCAGTGTATGAGAAATTGGCTGGATGGTCGAATCCAGAGGGTAGTGGTCAAGGACTCAATGTCCAGATGGAGATCAGTGACAAGCGGTGTCCCTCAGGGGTCTGTACTGGGACCAGTACTGTTCAATATCTTCATCAATGACACAGTGCAATTGAGTGCACCCTCAGCAAATTCGTGGATAATACCAAGCTAAGCGGTGCAGTTGACATGCCTCGGGGATGGGATGCCATCCAGAGGGACTTAGGCTCAAGAAGTGGGCCCGTGTTAACCTCATGAGATTCAACAAAGCCAAGTGCAGGGTCCTGCATATGGGTCAGGGCAATCCCCAGTATCAATACAGGTTGGGGTATGAAGGGATTGAAAGAATCCCTGAGGAGAAGGACTTGAGGGTACTTGTGGATGAAAAGTTGGACGTGAGCCAGCAATGTGCGCTCACAGCCCAGAAAGCCAACCATTCCTGGGCTGCATCCAAAGAAGTGTGGCCAGCAGGCAGAGGGAGGTGATTCTGCCCCTCTACTCCACTCTTGTGAGACACCACTTGGGGTACAGCATCCAGCTCTGGAGCCCTCAGCACAGGGAAGACATTGACTTGTTGAAGAGCGTCCAGAGGAGAGCCACAAAAATGATGAGAGGGCTGGAGCACCTCTCCTATAAAGACACGCTGAGAGAGTTGGGGTTGTTCAGCCTGGAGATGAGAAGGCTCCAGGGAGACCTCATTGTGGCCTTTCAGTACTTAAAGGGGGCCTATAGAAAAGATGGGGACAAACTTTTTAGCGGGACCTGTTGTGATAGGACAAGGGGTAATGGTTTTAAACTAAAAGAGTGTAGATCTAGACTAGATATAAGGGAGAATTTTTTTATGATGAGGGTGGTGAAACACTGGCACAGGTTGCCTGGAGAGGTGGTAGATGCCCCATCCCTGGAAACATTCAAGGTCAGGTTGGATGGGGCTCTGAGCAACCAGATCGAGTTGAAGATGTCCCTGGTCATTGAAGGGAGGTTGGACTAGATGACCTTTAAGGTGTCTTCTATGATTCTATGATTCTTTGAGGTTAGAAAATTGGTTAATAGCAGCAACATGATAAACTTTTATAAGTTTGCTATTACAATTAAAACATCAGTACTTTAGACCACTACTAAAATTCATATTAAACATATAACGAAGTGGCCAGTTGAGAGCTATTACCAATGTGTAGCTGCCTTGAAACAAAGGTCCAGGGAGAATTAGGACGAGCCTGACACTGAGCATTTTCATCAGTGAAGGTGTGAGTGATAAACATTGCCCAAAGTGTGACCATAAATGCTACAAGGACTTGTGGAAGACCAGCGTGAGACTCATCATATAGAAAGATCTGTATTTCATGGTAAGCCAAACTCCGTTTTAAGCACAGAGGAATGTGAAAATCTCAGTTTAAGAGTAGCCAGTACCTGTAGGAATGGGGACGGTGCACTTGTAAGGAGTGACTTAAAAATGGTCTAAGAGTCCAAGGGAGAAACCAGTCCAGTTCCTGATTGGGGATGTGACAGAAGGGTTGAATGCAGCTCCTGGATGAATACGCAAGGGACTAATGAGTAGGAGGAGGGAGATAATGCTTTTTTGGAGACTGCCACCATCAAAGACTTAGAAGGATTTCCCCATACAATTCTGATGTGCACATTTAACAAATGATTTCGGGGAAAATGATTGGGAAGAAATTTTGTGATTTAAATGAGGTAAATTAAAAAGCTGGACTGAAAATTCACCATGGCAGACATAAGCTAAGAGATAACAAACAATTGATGAATGCAGAGCACCAAATTGTTGCTTGTATTGTTTGATTTATAGAACTTGACAAAAATTCCCTGTGAAATGCAGTGAGGTGGTTCTTAGCTTTGCAAGCACATTTTCTACAACATAAACCAGTCAGTGTATATTCCCCAGACTAAGAATGGAGAAAGGCTAACATTTTCTGTTATTTATTTTTAACTGCATTATTATTAAACAAAACTGAAACAGCTACAGTATTGTTCTTAGGAATGCAGAATTTAGCACTTGTTGAAATCAGCACAAATATTCCTACTTCTCACCTGTCTCTAATTATTAGTGTGGTACAGAATTAACATATAAAGCAAAGAGTGAGGTCCAGGTCCATAAGTAAAGCTTCTAGATGTTATTATAATGCACATAACAGCTAGTAATAATAATGAAGTATGATCCCTTTAGCATTTCTTTGGAAAATAAACTGTGATTTTCCTGCCTCCAATATTTTAAATTCCTATTTAAATTTATATAGGGGGAATGGGATAGTTATGAAACTGTTTGTTCTTATTCTCATACCCAGTGAACAGTTTCCACAGTTAATAAGCAATAACATCACATAATTCAGTGTAATTGGGCAGTTTTTCTTTTAATAGATTTTGTAGGACAAAAAAAAATTCCACGGAGAACTGCTTCTCCAATTTTCTTTTTCTTTTTTTTTACCTAGTATGTGGAGAATCTCTCCTCAGGAGTGCACCCTTTTAACAGAGACAGTGATCTAGTCCTTGTATTCCAGACACCCAAGTCTAAAAATCATTCACTGTAGAAGCTGCTTTCTGCAGTGTCTTTTTTATAGCCCTTGTTTAAGAATTATACATGACTTTATTTCTAAGTGAAGCAAAAAAAAAGAAAAATGTAGTTTTATATTTCACTCCTGAAGAGGCTACTTTCTGAATGTACCCTTTCTTAAATTCAGTAGCACATCTCTAGTTTAGTTGTACTCCTTTTTATCTGTTTGTTTATCTAGATGTGTTTAACTAGATGGCCCAAACAGTGATTGTGTAATGAGCTATATAATTGATTTAGGATATGGACTTAATAGCAGGCAGGTGGTTGAGGTAACCTATTATTACTGCAGAATTAGATTTCAGTAATGCATTCTCTGTCCTGTTTTTTCCAAGAGAACAATGGGTTGAGTAGCTGGTTGAGTAACTATTATCGCAGATGTTTTACGTGTATCTAGTGGAACTGGGCTCAGATAATACTTAGGGTATGTCCAATGACAGATTTGGTGTAAACAATGAACCGAAGCATTGTGCCTTAGCATTTAGCAAAGTAATTGCCCAACCTGAATAATTCAAAATAGGCCATCACTAAATTTAAAATGTGGATGATAAGCAGGCTGTGTAAAATTGCTTGGATTCACTATTGAATTACCAGGTTGTGGTTGGTGCTTTCTTTGAGGAATATGGCTGCAGTGGCCAAAGTGGGCCTGATTCTATAATCATGGGTATAAGGCTACTTGCAGCAGGGATAGTTCTCATACTGAAGTCCTCAAGTGACTGTCACCTGGAACAGAAGAAATTATAGTGATTTTTTGTCCTGTTGCAATTCCTCTCTCTGCTTCAGCTCTGTTCATTGCTTTCAAAACCTCTGCCCCCCCTATGCTGCCTGACACCCCAACTTCATACCTATGTGTCCACCCACGTAGGATTTTGTGTTCAGAAGACTGCTGGATATCAGTTTATCTATAAAGTTCAAAGTGGATGATTCATTCCACGCTATTGTGCTTGAAAAAAAAAAAAATCTGGACCTATAGCAAAATAATAAGATGAAAATATTTTCATATGTATTATACTACTTATTTTCCACCAGCATATACCAATGAAATAAACACATAAGTCTTTTTCTCTGTTTATTCTATTACAGACGAGCTGATTTGATTGTGCAGACACATGTGCTTATCTCCTCTGATTTTCTAGGAAACCATATTAAAAGCGCTGGAAGCTAGAAGTGGTCCAGCTAGAAGCTAAAGCATTGAAATGGTGTGATACATAAAAGAACTTACACCTTAAGAAAGATTTAAGGTTTTCTTTTTGGACCTCAGTGCAGCAGGTTCCTATCATAATGATTTGTACTAGAAGATAATAATTAATGGAGTAATATAAAATTTGAAATAGTAGATAAGAGGCTATAACCATACTACAGATGGCATTCGTCTCCAGTATTTGTTCACAAAGGATGAAAAATATCCAATTTTGAATACAGATCGTTCTCCAAGTAAAAGATCGCAGTTTAGAGGATCCTTCTGCCACTTTTTTCACAAGCCAGCTAGAAGAGCTGGGATAAGTAGATACCTGATATACAGCATTATTCTCCCACACCCAGCCTGCCGCATATGGTATTATATCGCCTGCCCCATCAGACATCTCGTTAGCGGTCTGGTCTGACCATCACCATGGTAACAGGGAATAAAACCCATTTCTCCAGCAGTGCTGCCCAGCAGCATTAGGTAACGCACGTCGCGTTTGGTTCAGCTGCGAGCGCTGCAGCAGCCAGCACAAAACCCTCATCACCCTGCACAGATCCTGCTTCTCCCTCCCCAGCTCCAGGAGCAGCGGCAGGTATTCCCTGTGACCAAAGGAAAAGCTTCTGATAACAACCCCTTTAAGGAGCATGGGTGTCATCACTCAGATTTTTGCGGGCACATCTATGTGATAACAACAACTTTAATCTCTGTGCTGTTGCCCTGTGCACCCGTTCCAGAGCTTGCACCTCTCCAGCTCCAGCGCAGTCTGCTGTAAGTGGCCAGATGCCACCTCTCTCCAGCACGCTGCCTCTTGGCAGTGCTCTGCTGGACCAGACAGCATCCTCTTGAGCTGAGCTGCGTTCAGTCCTTGGGCAGTGTTTCCTCTTCACCTCTTACTAATGATGATTGAGGACTGACCAAAATCTGTTCCTTTTGATGAGAAGGTTTTAACCTCTTCCACAGCTTGCAAGTCGAGTACAAGTATTTTTTTCTTCCACATCCAATTATCTGGGTTGCTCTGAAGAACATTTATCTTCATATTTTGGACCCACTAGGCTACTATTTCCAAACTGTACAAGAATTTACCTTCAGCAACCCTACTGCATAGGACTGGTGTGTGGCTAATGCTGGAATGCCCTTTGTGTTTATTGTAACTTACCAAAAACATAACAAGTTTTTTAAATTACAGTTTTTAAACTGCATACATTCAATAAAAACATTGCAAGCCATTGAGAAGCTTTACTAAAAATAATTCTTTCCCTTGTTTACAACTGAAATTGTCATTGTTTACCAACACTCTACCGTTTTAATTATGTGCTGTCTTTAACATGCTAACTGCAAGGCTGCAATTAAATAATTAGATCTGAAAATCTTCACCCCTCCTCCAAACAAATTAACTTAAACAAAACAAAAAAAAATAAAAGAAAAAGGAATTCCAACTTATTAAGAGATTTCTACATGAAAAAATCTGTTGTTATGGATATACTTTGTATTGGGACTTTAAGTTAAATTCAGCAACACTGATAAGTTACTTTTGTATTAAAAACAGTCACAGTGTAATTTTGCTTTTAAATATCTCCTGCTTATTTCCACCCTCTGTAGATGTGCACACACATGTGCATATGTACATAAATTAGCAATGGCCATAAACACAGAACATTATCACCCTACACATGTAGTCATAATATCTGAATAAGATACGCTGTTTCCAAACAGACACACATTTAGCTCAGACACAAAAGAGTTTGGGCGTGTGTCTGTTGGTCTACCTATTTTTTTTTTTTTTTTTGACCCACCAAGGGACTGCAGGAGCTCCGTTGTTACCCTAGTTGTGGTAACTGCAGCTCCCATACCTGTGACACATCTTCGACTTTTTCTTATCTTGGGAGCTATAAACCCCAATAACCTGTTGAAAATCAGAATTTGGTTGTAAATCTAAAAGCCAGAATATGAGAGTCCTTAAATCTCTATTATCCTAAAAATACAGAGGTGCAAAATACTTTATTTTTTTTCCTATTGTCTAAACCGAATCTTCTTTTCTGCAGTTTAACCCCTTTACTACATCTCCTGTACCTCAAGGTTATCTCTTCACAGAAGACTTGTATGCCTATGGATATTATCACTGGGTTTTGTTGTTTGGGTGGTTGGGTTTTTTCACTGCATATAAACAACTGCAGGGTATTCAATTTTTCCTCTTAAGTCTGGCTTTCCAACTTCTGGGGCATTCCCACTCCTTTCTACTGGGCACTGCCCCGTAGCTCTGCAGCGTTTCTAAGCTGAAACGGTGCTGAATAACATTCCTCTCTTGTGAGATTTTTCTTTCAATTCCCTACAGCCTTTCCTAGCCTCGTGCCATTTTCAAACTGATTAACATATCTTCTTTTCCATTTCATATGATTAATAATGAGTAGTCCTAAACATAGGGTGGGTAGTATGTTGTCGTGTTTGGGGCCATTTGTGCTCTAGCCCTTGTGACAGCGATCATCACTACTGTAAATCCAGATTTCCAACTGGATATGTCTTACATAAAACAACGGTAAAGTTTCCCCTGTGGGCATAACAGAATACCATGAGATGATGTCAGAAACTTCTGCTTTTTTATTATAATGAACAGTCATTAGCTACAATAAAATAAGATAAAATTCACCAGTTTTAATACTTTTAACAGGATTAGTATTTGTGCCAACTTGATGTCAATTTTCTGACATTGTTGCCTCATTTAAAAATACATATATATCACATCATTATACTTTAGTGTGTTCATAGAAAGCCTACATATTTTGGAAGTCCATGACAGAATGGATACAGTCAAAAAGGACGTCTTGTAAGAAACTGAATTTAAAGTGTCATTACAGTACGTACTGAAGAAAGTCATTGCATTCATTTGTGCCTCCAGTTGTGTCAACATTACTCTGTCCTCTGCTTTCCTTCAGATAAGGGATCTGAAATATAGATGTAAAAGGTGACCTGAAAATAGATTTAATTTAATCCAAAATGCAGGTAAGTATAAATTAGACATTCAAGTTGTCCAAACTTAAAATGATTTTAATTTCATCAGTTTAAGCCTTCCTCTTGTCCACCGTACCATGATGGTTTTGCCCTGCGTGTCTCCAGTGCTGCCCCGAGCTGCCAGATGCCTGCCTGCAATGCTCTTACTAATCATCCAAACTCTTTAAAAATCAATGAAACTCAGCTGAGTGGAAACTCGATCACACCCTACACTAAACAACTGATTTCTGGTGATGCCCATGGGATGGGGGAAGATGCTGAAGAGTTGGTAGGCTATTGACGGCTTCCTGAGCCGAAGCTCCCACTGTGCCTGCTCCCGTGCTCTCCTTCCAAGTAGTCACTTCCCAGGAAACCCCCAAGACTTGCTCCAGCTCTCTGGGTGGGGGAGGGAAGAAGGGGTACTGAGAGTTGCAATTTCAGCTTGGGACAGCCTCAGAAATTTAATGTGTAATTAGTATCACCATCTGGTACTAACTGGGAGCAGGGGGAAAGGATGGTTAGTATCTCCATACCTATTGCATACACTTTCAGCTGAGGCTCTGCTGGAATCTTCATTATAGAGCATTTTTAGGGGTTTAATAGTTCAAGTTTTAGCTAAATTAGGTTTAATTTTTCTTAGCTCTTTGCAAGATGGGGAAATTATGAAAGAATCCCACAGTATTTTATATTGACTGATTTGAACCATTTGCCATTTAATTTAAAAGCACATCTGAGAACTTTTTACTTGCTAGGTTCTAGTGCTGCTGAATGGAATAACAAAACTCCCATTCAGCCCAGGCAGGATTTTACCCTCAAGTGAAGGGAATAGGGTTGGGTACTTCTCAGGCTTAGGGTCTAACAGATCTTTGTTCTTTTGTTTTTGGTTAATATTTGTCATGTCAAAGAGCCTGAACGTGACTATGCTCTGAAGCTTATATATATATATAATCGTTACCAGTGTTGGAAAATCCAGCAACAATTATTGCTTTTCATGAAGTATCTTGACATTTATTGTACATTAGGAAGTAGTAAAATAGAAGAATCTTCAGATTTCTATGATGTATATTATTAGCGTAATGCCCCTATGCAACAAAGCAGTGTTATAACAGTGCTATAATAAACTGTGCCAGTCATCAACATATCCTGGAGTTATGCATAGTGAAATGATATACTATTTTAATTATATGTCATCATTTCAACACAGACTTTTTTTTTTTTCTTGCATTTACAGAGTATACCAGTCACGGGATAGTTGAGATTGAAAGGCACCTCTGGTGATCATCTAGTCCAGCTCAGTGCGTGATTAGCTGGAGCAGATGGCTCAGGACCATATCCAACTGGGTTTTTAATATCTCCAAGGATGGAGACTCTACAGCCTTTCTGAGCAACTCTCACAGTAAAAAAAAATAAATAATTTTCTTATGTTTAAATGTAATTTCCCGTATTTCAGTTTGTGCCCATTGCCTCTTGTCCTGACACTGAAGACCACTGAGAAGAGCCTGGCTTCATCCTCTTTACCCTGCCCGTCAGGTATTGATACATGTGGACAAGATCCCCCTGAGCCCTCTCCTCAACCTCCAGGTTGAACAGTCCCAGTTCCATCAGCCTCTCTGCATACAAGGGATGCTTCTGTCCTTTAATCATTTTTCTGGCCCTTTGCCTGACTCTTTCCCGTAGATGAAGCCTTATACTGGGGAGCCTGGAGCTGGACACTGAACTCCAAATGGAGTACTAAGGTGGGATTAGCATGTCAGGCCTCGTGGATATCTACTTAACTTTCAGATATAACTACCTGTCTACTGTAGTGCTGGTAGTCTCAGCACGCAGGATCCAACCCGGGGTCAAGGGAGGCTTACGAACAAACTGCAAACAGCCAAAATACAGTTTCTTCTAATAAAAAAAAAAAATCCTAGATGACAACTAAGATAAGTGCTGTTTATATGAACCAAATAGGGTTGTCTTTGTGATAGGAGATAATCTGATTGTAGTCTATGAAATAAAATGCGACTTGCACTCCAGGGGACCAAAATGAGAGAATGTATGGGAGTGACATTGTAGACCGAGCTGGCAGGGACTTGTCATTTCCATCCCTTTGCATCTGACTGGATTGAGTTAGTTATTCACAGCCATCTCACACAGATTAATATCTCCCAGGTTGGCAATTCAACAATTTGACCTGCCAGCTTTCTCTAGTTCCTTTTTGTTTTTTTGTTTGTTTCTTTATTTGAGTGTAAATTCCTTACTGATTGTGTTTTTTTTAATTATTCCTCCTCATCTTCTTTGCATCTTTTTTGTGCTTTATTAGTATACAACAGCAAATGTCACCTTAATTCCTGACTTGGTATCATTCTTCTTCCCTTCTTTCAAACTCTTCGATGGCAACGTTGTTTTCCTTTTTATTTTTTTTTTTTCCAACCTCTGCCTTCTTTATTTGCATCTTTAAGCAAATTCCCCAAAGCCCTATAGATTCTTGTGGGAGACTTTCGATAGTGGGCTGGTGGATTTGCATCTTTTATCAGGGACACTGAGTAATGTTTCTGCAACACAAGGAAAAAAAGTTCTTTTATAAACAAGTTGCTGCCAGGTTCTGCTACACCAAGTGGAAAAAAAGCACCATCGGTCTGATTAAGTGAGATGTGGTGGTTAAAATGCCAGCCCTCATCTAAACAACATTTACACTGTTAATCCTGAGTAAACCTGCAGGGTTACTCACACCTGGAGTGATGGTGACTTATAAAATCTGCTGGAAACATGTTTCCTTTTCCTCTCCGCTCTCTGATGTACCAGAGGTGGCATGTGGGGAATTTTACTTTTGCCTGGAAATTATTACTGCTGTTGGAGGAGTATCAAAATAGAGTATTTGTTTCGTACACCCCTGTGCTGCCTTAAACTGCCAATGGGGTGGGTTTCAACCAGGTTATCGCACTGCACAGTTTCCCCCTCCTAGAAAACGGCAATTTGCTTCTTTCCCAAGGAACTGCGTTTCTCTGGCATACGGCCAGTCGGGTCGGGCTGGCACTTAGGAGCAGTAACATCTTAATCCAGCATGGCTAAATCGGTGATGGTTCATTTCTCATAGCCCTGAGGAAAATCAAATAGAAGAGTTTTCACACAAGATAGTTTCCTTCATAACAGAATATGACTACGAAGATGGTATTGACTTCTCACTTTCTATGTAATAGGTTTTGCTGCACTTTTCTAATGTTATCTCCAGCTGTTAGACTATATTCTTCCCAGAGCCTGGGGGAGAACACAGGCATTTTGAAATTAGTCCTCGTTCCCAAATAATTGTGTTTAAATCTATATGATGCTCCTCAGAGATGATAACAGCGTGACTCTTGCCTCTCCAGTCTCTAACAACCGAAATAAGAAAAGAATAGCTGCGTTTTCTGTCAGGAAAAAATATATTTCTGTGCGTTAGCGTACTGGTTAGAGCTTGAAAGCTTATATATTTGAGGAGCAGGGAGATGGAGAAAGGATGAGGGGAGGATACTTCCTCCAAAACTGTGGAAAATGTGGAACTTGGTTTAACAAAGTGCCCAGAAAGCAGGTGCCGCCTTGCAGGATAAGTAAAGGGACTATTTAATTAAGCAATTACCTAAGCAACTGTTTGCTTCAGAACATTGCTGGTAAACTGCAGAGGCATTTGCACCCATTTAGACCAACCTTAGCCAAGCGGTAGGACTAAAAATTGTGTCCACTTTTCCTTTATTGTTGCTCCAGCCTATGCTCAATAAGATTATATCAGACTCTCTTACAGAGAGTAAAACATGGGATCCTGTATTCATTTTCTTCTCAAACCATCAGTTTAAACCATTCGTTTTCTTTAGAATAGGAGTGGAAACAGTATTCATTCTCCTGTCTGTGAATATACACCATTTGGGAATCCAAAAATAGATTGTCCTCAAAAGCATGTGTTCTGCATAATTGCTTACTTTGACAGTGGCAGGGAAACCTACAGTATTAGTACTGCAGCTGGTCAGAGGTGGCAAAGATTGGATACTTTATTGAAATACGAACCAAAAGTTCCAATGAATCTGTGTGAATTTGAGTGATGTCTGCAATCTATTTTTATAGCACGTCCAGAGTGTCTAATTAAAACAGTATTGCAAGAGAGCCACATAACCAATGAAAAGCATCTGTTTCAAACAAATATTATTAACACTTGGATACAGTGATTTATGAACTAATCATAGTGGAATTATCAAATCAGTGTAAGGAATTCTATACCTCTAGATCTTTACTGAATGATCACTGTATTTTCTTCAGGCTGCTGAGAAACAAATTACTCATTTTAAGCCTCTTACAAATTTCAGCTATGGTGCCTAGTGGAGGTTTGATACGTCATGTGTCATTTTGTGTGTATACACAGGAAACCAGAAAGGTCTGGATCAGCTGAGGGGACCCCAGGGTGCGGCACTTCGGGATGCTCGACTTCCAGCTGCCTCACTGCTTGGCAGAATATGCAATGTCTAAGTCAGCACTTGTATTTCTGTGCACGGGAAGATTAGCCTCATAGGAATGTGCCAGTACACTGACTCGGAGCTTTGCAAGGCTAATGATATCAAATACTGTGTACATCTGAAATCTCAGTTACCGTTAGCGTCCACACGCCCTTTTCTGGCCCGCTGGGAAGCATCTCCTGCTTTAGAGCCGTGACGCTCGATTCTCCTGTGCTCCTGGGCTCTTCTGTGCTGTATTAAAGAAATGTTTCAAGTTCAGGACTGAGGATGGAAAGCTGTGCTGCTGCTTTTCCACAGTTTCTGCATGATTCATTGGTGGGGAGGCAGGGAGCTCGTTCATCCACAGCTAAGTCCTGCTGCCTCCTATTAGTATAAGCTGAAATGATATCAGGGCCTGATACCGCAGTGGGACCTATTGAATCTACAAAGTATGAGACTAAGATGTACTTCATGCTATTCATTTGCCTTGCGTAGCCTATATTGAGCCATTTGAACAGATTATAATCCTGTTAGTGATAACCACAGCATAAACATTCTTTTCAGACAAATGGGTAATGCAGCAAAAATAAATAGGCAGAGTGCTGCTAATAATAAATGCTAATCTGTGTGTTACAGATGCAGAATAACTTGTATACATTAGCAACATTAATCTTTACAACAGAAAATGTAAATTTAGTAGTGCAAAGTCATCCAGAAGACCTGCATTACAAACACTTCCTGACTTTTACAGAATATATTTGCCAGTCGGATGTAAAAAAAAAAAAAAAAAAGGAAATAATTTTCATTTAAATGAAAAAGCTTTTAATTTTTGCTTTGGTGCCTTGATCTTGTTTTAGCGCCAGCTTATGCATTTTCTAGCTTTTGAAAATAATTCACAATTATTAATGCAAGCTGCCAGTTGTCTTCCTGCCCCAAGAAAGCTAGACAACAAATGCCGGTGCTTTTCAGGTCTTGTAAATATTTACATTTTCTCCAGGTTAAACACTGTTACTGGTGTACCTAATCCAATCTGTTACATGGAGCACAGCCTCTATCTCTTCTCACAGCCACCCTGTCCCCATGAAGTGCTTTGCAAACCTGAACACTGATCTTTACAAGCACCTCATACAGCAACGGCCACGTACAATTTGGCTTCAGCCTCGCAAGTGCCCGAGTTTCTCCCCAGTGAGGTAGCGAACCAGCCATTTGTGTTGCACACGTGGAGAGGGGCCAGGTAGGCTTTGCCCAGCACCCTTCAGGAGGAGGGGGAGGCACAGACAGGCTGGGAAAGGGTGAGGGAGGAACCTGCAACAGTTTCCTCAATGGACTTCTGCGCGAGTGCTAAATGACCAAAATATTTGCTCTCTGCTAGGTGACGCTAGCCATGACTATACGCAAAGCCTCCTTGAAGGTTGGCCTTTAGGTACCAGTTCAAGAAAACACTGCTTCTCCGGTGCAATAATTCATACACGTTTATCATGAGGAACCAGGTTGCCCTTAGCTTTAATCCAGTTTACAAAGAGGTGCTTAAATTAATCCTTTTGCAGCCCACTTGCTCAGTCCTGGCAGAAGGGCTCAGCAGAGGCGCCTGGGGATGTGCTGGGAGGTGTGCCCTCCTTCCCATCCTCCTCGAGGCCAGGGGAGGGGAGAAGATGGGCAGCAGGTAGGGAGGGTTAATTTTTTGCTGTCTGCGCCAGGGAAAAGACCCCACCACAACTTTTTAAGGGCTTCTTCAAGTATTTGCTCTGGATAAGGAGGGAGTGGTGGATAAGTGATGTTTCAGATGCGAATGCAGAACTTAAGCTTTTGCCTGCGGATAGGATGAATAGGGTTGTATTTAAGGTTGTACCTAAAGGCACAATCTATCCCTAATTAGTTGTGTATTTGACCTAAAATATTTGTTTTTCCTTTCATCCAAACCCTGAGTGATTTTCCTCTTGAACCTCATTCTTTGTTCTTTTCAGAACTGCAATAAATACTCCAACTTAATGCATTAAATATGAAAAGACTTACTGAAGGGGCCCAACTTATAAATTATTCAAAAGGCCGTATGCTGGAAAACATTTATTTGAAAACATTTATTATTAATTTCACAGTTTAGATGAAGTTCCTATAGGGCAGTCATTTATTAAATATTGACTTGTGTTAAGTCCACCAAATATGTTTATCTGTATGACATCACATATAACCAAACAGCAGCAAAATATCAAAATCTTCCCACCTCTGATTTAGATAATGAATAGGAAGTGGTTATTTTGCTAAGATACCAGACACAACCAAAGCATTTAGTTGAGACAGCAAACATTGTGTCACTAAAGCAAAGAGTGATTTGAGAGTTAGAATAAACAGCATTAAATTGAGTACAGGAAAAAATTCTTGGGCAAAATGTTATAAATATTAATTGAACTGAAATAAGTATGTTAATTAAGGACGTGTCACCTTCAAAAGATGAAAATTACTTTGCAGGAAAAGATTTCATAATCTGAACCAAAACTACTACTGACTTACAGAAGTAATAACACCCTTCTGAAAGGCGTATTTGAAAGCGCTGTGCCAAATGCTGGTGAGTTGGCTGCTTCCTATCAGCCAGCTCTTTCTAGACTAAACAGATGGAAATTTAGTCACACAGTTCACACAGGTATCATTTTGGGACAGAGCTCAAACAAATGATGGCGAAGAATTAACAAGAGGACCACTTTTTTTCACCCCTATGGATCATTTGATGTTATACAGTTGGGTGCTGAGTTAAAAGAACGAGCAGGTAATGCTCTTCCAAAAATGAATGAGTGAGGTCAGACTGTATAGAGGTGCATATAGACAGACAGGGGATTTTCAACAATATACTAAATTACTCCTGATTTCCCAGCCCCCAAAAAGGAGAGTTAGTTGTCATTGTAATGTTATTGCAACAAAGCATTATAATTAATGTTAAAGACATTAGCATCAAGATGAAAGAAAAAATATATGGCTATACAAGCTTGCAAATTATTTCGATGTTACTGCTGCTGGATCTGCCTGAGGTGATCTGAATCCTTATTATAACTTCCCCACCTCCCCAGTCATGGCGGTCATTAACTGCAATCGCTGTGTCTATGAGCCAGAAAAGAAAGGGCAGATCCACAAAGGAGACCAATTTCAAGAGAGTGTTTTCCTTCAGCCAGTTCCACATCTCCCAGGATGGGCATTTTGGGACCCTGGATTTTTTTACCATTCCTACAGTCAAACTGTTCAATAGCCAAGCAGTCTTCCCATGGGATTAAAAAGTACCCAAATTTGTTCACAGCTCATTAAGCCTGAATTATATTCGCTGTAAGCAGTTCCAAGCAAGGCTAAGTGAGCTTATCCTTACAACCAAAAATTATCCACACATAGGAATTTTCCTAAAGCATCAACAGCACATTCAAAGCAAACGTTCTCTAACACTGGTTGTAAATAGTGATGCATCAGCGATGTTGGAGATCTCCAGGAAATTTTATAATATCAAAGCCAGATCAAAACTTTACTGTGATTCCATGACAAGAGGAAGCTGATCTGAAACTCGGTGGGAGCCCAGAGCCATCCTGTCACTTAATCACAGTCCTTCGTCAGTAAACGGGGCCAGGAGGAGGTCTGCTTACAGGGATTGAGGGATCTGGTAGGGAGGGAAATACTTTGTAGTGATGGTGTCACGAAAGGGAGGGGGCTAAATGAGAGAGACAGAGCAACACATCCAAAATATTAGTCCAGGTCTGATTCAACACAATACAGAAATTACTTGTGAAATCAATGTTAGAACTATTTTAAGACTTTCTGCAATCATCCTGCAGTTCTAAGCATTACTGTGCTTCTTGATATTGCTTTGCAGTTTAATTTAACCCCTCCATTAGAGTTCGTACTGACCATGTCTTTCATTTTTAAAGTGGTTTCTCCTTTCATTGTCCTGGGAGAATGTAAGTGTGATTAGATGTGGTGTCTTGAATACTGCAGTGGACTAATCAGACAGTCAAGCCTAAATAAAAAGTATTTTATGTACAGTAAGAAAGTATACTTAATAACTTCCTTTTAGCTTTTCTACTTAGTTAACAGTAAAGCTTAGTCATGAGGGGAGAAAAAGAAAAGCCTAAATATTAATGCTGAAAAAATAGATTCCACTCTGATGTCATTTACATTTGCTGGAATTAAAGTTGCTTTATCCTGCTATCCCACATTACAAGTTCAGATAATTCTGAAGAAACCTTTGTGGATTTACAATAGCCTAAATGAAATCAGGACCCTAACAGCTTACATTTCCACTCAGCACTCGTTGTGCACATGCATTTTTCATGACCATCACCACTAGCTCATCGGCTACTTTGCAATTTGCGATGAGCTACCGCACTGTATATTTCTAACCTAAACCACTTTTCAGTCTTCTGTTGAAGACTGATTAAAGACAAGGCTGCTGGCTCTATGAACAAGTGCCGAGTGACAAAAGAAGAGCTCTGTGCTCAGCTTGAAGCTATTCCTCTGATGAAAGGGTATACTTTTAACGTGTGACTGCCATGTAAACAGCAGCAGCCCATCTTTAGATGGTGGCCTGTGTCAGTAAAGGCACACCTTCAGGTTTCAGTACCTCACCTCTTCCCCTCTTCAAGGGGAGAGTAATGTTTACAATGTAATGAGGGCCCAATCCAACAAAATGAGAGGTGTCAAGAGGTGTCTCTTTGTCTTAAGTGACGGATCTATTGCTAACGATTGAACAGCTTCCAGTATTAGGGGAGTGCGGGACTGAACATCCCCACCCTATGAAAAGATCTCTAGCACTTACCTCACATTGGGCTCTTCAGTACTGAACACGCGCTGTTCTCAGTGACAGAGCACTGAGGGGACTGTAAAATCGATCCAGCTGAGACGATAATACATCCTTTCCCTCTTCACAGCTCCTTGTTTAGGTTCAGCTAAAACTAACTTTTGATGTTTGTGTGTAATGCAGGATGAGGTGATGGTCCAGAGACATGGAAGCTGTAAAACGCAGGAAGCTGTAGAAAAGACAGAAGCTTGGTTTAAGAAGCTTAAATCCCATGGGTAGGTGTTGTTATTCATGGTCAGGATTTGTTAATTGAGACGTCAGCAAACCTGCTAAAGAAACTCTCTGGCTGTGAAATCCATCATTAGCAGAGTCTTGAAACAAAGGCATCTTTAAGAGCCTCTAGTTGAGGTGGCATTCACCTGGCTCAGGCACCAGAGGAAATGTCGGCAATGGGAGCAACTCCTTTCCTGAAAATCCTTTCAATATTGCGCTTTCCTCATTTTCATGCTTTGGTGATCAAATTAAGTCCTTGGTATTATTGCAACTTTTTGAAGGACAATGCGTTTTCAGTGACTTAGTTTTTGCAACATATTTACTAGGTTTTGCAGACAATTATGTTTTTTAATTGTCCTTAGTTTTTGTGAGCAAGATTGCAGTCAAATCTGGAAGCAATCTATCCTTTCCCCTCTATTGTCTCTACAGGAAAGATTTCTGAGAGAACATCAAATAAGCAAGTTGGGGAGGGTGATCCATGGATGTGTTTCAGTAATTACCCCATTTGGAACGAGAAAACAGAGATGAGATTGTGGCTCCACAGAGCTGCAAAAGCTGTGCTTGGCAAAGAACTGTCTGAGGTAGGCTAACTAAAATAAACCACAAAGTGGGATGTGAGAGGAAGAGCAGATGTGGGATAGATGCTTACCTAGAAACAAGAAGAAAATGCACTAGCCTTCAGTCCTCCCCGACATGCTGAGAAAGCAGGATGCTGGCATTATTTTCCATGATCACTTCTGCTAGTAAGGTGATGAGGTTGAGGGGTAGGGTAACCTTATATCCTTTGCTGTGATAAGTTATTGACCTTTGCAATGACTGTAGTTGACTTTGCACTGCGAGATGGTGGAAATGTGCTCATACATAAATGCATGGCTGTCTCCTGACCAAGAAAATGTTTGTGCGTTTTTTGAGGGGAAACTTTCTGCAGGAGACTGGGCTCTGTTTTTCTCTTCCTAAACTGATGTTAGAAAACTAATATCACAGAATCACAGAACAGTAGGGTTTCGAAGGGACCTTCGCAGATCATCTAGTCCAACCCTCCTGCCAAAGCAGGCTCACCTAAAACAAGTTGCACAGGAACACATCCAGGCAGGTTTTGAATATCTCCAGAAAAGGAGACTCCACAACCTCTCTGGGCAACCTGTTCTGGTGCTCTGTCACCCTCAAAGTAAAGAAGGTTTTCCTCATATTGAGATGGAATTTCTTATGTTCCAGTTAATTCTATCATCCCACTGCCTTGGTGGAGGAGAAATCAAAGAGAATTATAACAGTTGTGATGAGCAGATGAAGCACTTTGCAAAAGCAAGGCAAGCCTGTGGAAAAGGAAGGGAGCTACCACAGACCAGACAAAGCCAGGCACACTCCAGCTCTGAAGGGCTCTGCGGACACTCAGATCCAATTGAAAGGAAATGTGTCATTCAGGATGAGAACTTGCCTCTGCTCCAATGCGTGCTTCTGCCTGCATGGAGGAATTGTCCAGCTGCCTTATGGGATCCTCATGGGGACTGAAGGACACCTGACTACTTGGCCAAGCCAGATGTTTGAAGTGTGTGTGGTTAACTTAAAGGTAATGCATCCATATTGGTGTTTTCCATTTGACAGTTTGAAAAAGTCTTAAAAGCTTCAGGAGTGAAGAAGAAGAAAGAGGTCTCACTAACAAAGTAAGATTTAAATGGGGTTTGGGGGAAATCTGGATTCAAAACTTGGTTTTGTCACAGACCTCTTTGTAACTTGTGTGTGATTTCTGTGATGTGCCATTTCAGTTTCTCATGGGTTGTTCTGCATGAGTATTAAAGAATGTTAAACCTTTTTCAAAAGTATCAAATATGCTTGGCCCTATAAGCTTGCTAAAAGAAGAAGTATATTGGAGTTTGTGAAACATTTATACATTGGGAATGGGTTGTCTTTAATATTTTTCCCATATTAACATTTGATCAATCCAAGAAGCTATTTTACATTATTTTCCCTCAGTTTAGGAGATCTGGGGCTTCCTGTTAAGTCAATATTGCTGTATTGTGAGTGTGGAATAATGACAAACAGGGAACAGTTTTTTCCTAATGTTTAGATTTTAAAACGGAAGCTCAGCTGATGTCAGTAAACCTGTCCCCAAAGGACAAAGCCTCTCATTGAGTGTACATCTCACTCATCAGTAACTCTCATCTACCACTTCTTTCCTCTACCAAGAAACTTTGTGGAAAGAAAGTTATGGAAAGGAAAGATCATTATCATATTGAATTAAGATTATATGCAATTGTGCTTGAAATCTTGCCTTCTCTTTTTTTTCATGCTGTATGCACACCACTGTGAAATAAAATAAAATATGGTGTGCCTGTGCTTCTACAAAGGGATTCCCTTCAAAACTGTCTAAAGCCAATTAGCTGTGTCTCTTTGCCTGCAGCAAGAATATCAACACATACCGTAAATCTTCCCGGTTCTCTCATTTCCTTTGGCTGTTTAAGTTTGAGGCAGTGAGTAGCAAACAGAAAATGTGTTATTGCATTCTGTATGCTTCTGTAATTATGATGCTTTTCTAAATGAAAAAGAGTGTACTTTTCCACTCTTTTGCTTTGTCCCTTTTTCAACAACTGCTGATTCAGTGAGAGGCAACTTCATGCCAGCTAAAACAGTCACACGTTCTTCCACCTGGAAACATTTCTGTTTGTAAAACCTGATGCAGCACCCCTGCCTGCCCAGCCTGCAGCTCCTCCTGGGGATGCCAAGGTGGGGATTGCTGGGTCCAACCAACATGGTGCCCTTTTCCTGCAGCCCACTTTCGCTCGCTCCCTCACTCATCTCTGCTTGCTGCAAACCCTCATCCCTCAGATTCCTGACCTACTGAAGATACCCCAGTGAGCATCTAGTGAACACATCAGGTTTCTCTCCTTCTGCCCTAGCTAATACTACAGCAACACCCCATCAAGTGTTTAATCCTTAGTCACCCTCATACGCTTTCATGCTGTACTTCCACAGCATGCAACATACATTTTGAATTTCACACTGTGAAAACATTACTGTACAATAAAATCGCACAGAATTTCACAGAATCACAGAATCACAGAATTTTCAGAGTTGGAAGGGACCTCTAGAGATCATCTAGTCCAACTCCCCTGCCAAAGCAGGATTGCCCAGAGCACATTACTCAGGACTGCATCCAGGCGGGTCTTGAAAATCTCCAGGGAAGGGGACTCCACAACCTCCCTGGGCAGCCTGTGCCAGTGCTCTGTCACCCTCACCGGAAAGAAGTTTTTCCGTGTATTTGAACGGAACTTCCTGTGTTCTAACTTGTGCCCATTGCCCCTCATCCTGTCACTGGGGACCGTTGAAAAGAGCCTGGCTCCATCCTCCTTCAACCCACCCTTTAGATACTTGTATGCCATAATAAGGTCTCCCCTCAGCCTTCTCTTCTCCAGGCTAAGGAGTCCCAGCTCTCTCAGCCTTTCCTCATAAGGCAGATGCTCCAAGCCCTTAATCATCTTAGTTGCCCTTTGCTGGACTCGCTCCAGCAGTTCCCTGTCCCTCTTGAGCTGAGGAGCCCAAAACTGGACACAGTATTCCAGTTGTGGCCTCACCAGTGCAGAGTAGAGTGCAGGACCTTGCACTTGCTTTTGTTGAACCTCATTAGGTTCTTCTCTGCCCAGCTCTCCAGGGTCACAGGAACTCAGAGCTGAGTACCTGATATCATAGACCAGACCAGTCTGCTCTTGAGGAGGCTAACCCCAAGAGCTGTGTGTGGTGAGCACCCTGCACTGCCTGCGCTCCAGGAACTGGCCCTGGAGGGGATGCATATGTTGGTGATGCTGTAGCAAATAAGCCCAAGTTACTGCCAGGTTAACATTCACCAGTGCAGTTAGAATTGGGATTTGGAGCTTGAAGTGTTCATGTTTATTCTCAGGACCTTGCTGGAGATTTGTCACTGGACACATCGAATTTAGATCTTATTTCTTCTGTCCACTTCTTGTCCCTAATATATTTTGGTTTTCAGTAATGGTTTCCATCAATATTGTGATTGCACCTCTTACTCTTAAGAACGCAGTTTTGTCCCCCAGAATACATCAAAATCACAATTACATGTTTTGGGATCTTTATTGCAAATTTAAAACATTCCTGCTTGTATTTAATACTTCCAACTTAAACTGAATACCAGCAGTAGAACCTGTATGAGGAAAATAATGCCACAAAGAAAAACTTCAGTCTATAGCCCTGATGAAAAATGGTTGTTAGGAAGCTGTGTTAGTCATGGGGGCCAAAGAAATCACTCTCTGCACATGCAGTAGTTCTCTACAGGAGACCTCTAACTGAGGTGGAATTTGAGGAAGAGGAGGAGAAATAAGTTTTGAGGCTCCTGTAGCATCGGTCACAGCCTGACCTCAGCTCTATCTCTCCGCTGGTTGACATTGCGCTGGGGGTGCTGCCGCGTGGCCGAGTGGCTCGGTAGCCCTGTGTGCAAGGGCAGGCAGGGGCAAGCTTCCAGGTCTTTTGCTTCTCTTTCACAAGCATTGACGAAATCACTTGCTGTCAACCCCAGTGTTTATCTATATGTCGAGATTATCTCTAGCCATCAGATTTTGAGTGTCTGCTAAAGATGAATTTAGCATGAGGGACTGTAAATGTATAAATACAGTGTGATGACTGCAGAGAGACATCCCAGCACCCTTCTGGATTAGAGGCCGACATGGACTTCACTCTCCAGACTAAGTATCTTGTTGAAGAAGTAGACTTATCAAAATCAGTATGTCCAATTATGATATCAGGCTAGCTGTCAACATGCTTCAGTGTTGAAGGAAACTATGTCAGGACAATAGTGTCTGATGGAACTAATGAAAGATTGATTATGGGTTTAGATGGAATATGAAATCAAATGTTCAGCGGTTGCTTGTCATTGACACATTTATAGACGATTTTAGCTCTCCTAAATTACAAAGTATGAACAGCTTTAAGTTAGGTAAAAAAAAGACAAAGTGAAATTATGCATATTTCATTGTTCTTTACAACAACCAGGATTTTTAATTACAGAAAACACTCATCAAGTACTAGCAATCAAATGTAGACAATGTATAGCACAACAAAATAGAATGAATAATCTGAAGCTTTTCCGGACTAATAAGAATAACTAATCTGTGAATCAAAGGATAATTGAATATTCTCCGGTATCTTCCCTGCTTTCAACTATTTAATCCAAATACCTTCTTCAAATGAGAAAATCTATTTTAGCTGAAAAAAGCTCATGTTTATTAACACAAAAATCAGAGCACAAAAGCAAGTGCTAGACAGGAATTTGCATAACTGAAAACTATGATGGTTTCATAATTTTCTTTGCTGGAAGATCAACTCTTTTTTTACTTGTATCTTTTTTTTACTTGTATCTTTTTTTTTTTTTCTCTTGACATTTTCCTTTTCACTGCAGTGCCCCAAAATTTAACATAGCTCATTGAGGACAGCTGCCTAGACTCAGCCCATGCTACTCTACTTTCAAGTATTTAATTGGCCTCAGAAGAGCAATTAGCTATATGTACTGCCTTTTTATCTATGCATTTTTCTGAAAACTATGTAATTGATGTAATATACAAAATATACAATTTCATGTGAAGTATCTGTAAGATGAGATACTGACAAACCTCTCATGTTTAAGAAAAAAAATTCTGATGAATCTGAGGAATATATACATACTTGTAAACCAATAGATGTTTGATTTTGTGCATTATTACATGCAAATGAGTAAACATAGCAATTAGAACAACAAGTAATTTTAAAAAATATCTGTTAAATGTTTTACCATAAGAAATAAACTTTTCATTGTTTTAAAATAAGATTAGCCCTAGTAATAGGGATATCATTTTGTTAAATATACGTGTAATCTTACATAGTCATCATAAAACATATTTCTTAGAAGTGTCTCCTCTCAGGGAACATAATTAATTTTAGTCCCAGTGCTTCACACAAAATTGACATGACTTCACTTTTATTTTTGAAAGCCCTGGAAATATAGACATAAAGATGACAATGTGAAAAAAAATTATGTATGCCATAGCTCGCTCTTGCATAATTTTCAGCTTGGAGCATGAATAATAGCTCTTATATTTTAGATTTTTTTTTTTAATTGAGCTAAATGTTCAGTTTACATAAAACAAATCACCTCAATAGTCAATCTTCAAATAATCCAATTCACAATCAACTGTTCTGGACCACGTCTGAGTGTCGTGACTTCAGTATCAGAAGGTTTATTTATGTGAATCACGGCTCTGATCTTCATGTTTCTCTCTCTGCCACACTTCTCTTTTTTTTTTTCCTCTCTTTAAAGGGTACTTTATGCCCTTTCACTTTCTAAGTGAATAGTTTGCTGTGTATGACTGTCAGTGCAGTTGTATGTGTTTGCTTTCTGTTACTTTTACTTCTACTGCATTTCTGTTTTACTTCTACTACTTTTTAAAATCTTTAATATTTTCCAAAATCAGTAACAGTTTGAACACCTAATCTGAGTCTTTGCTAAACCTTTTGCACGTAAGAAGGGAATAATTTCATAAGACAGAGTTCGCAAGGGCACAAATGGTGGTGTGATACACTCTCTCTGCAGGGAGACAAGAGGTTTTCCATCCTCTCCATCCACCAAGCTGCAGGACGAGCAGCAAATAACGGGCAGCTGTTGATGTTGCACTTTTAAAGAACACAATGCATTTATAACGGTGGAGGTGCAACCTCTCTGTGCCGAAATCAATAGCAGCTTGGAGGGAATCAGAATATCTGCAGGAACAAAGAGAAACAATCCATAGGAAGAGCAGAGTAGCTCTCAATAAAACTAACCATTGAAAGCAAACTGAGAAAGAAAGCGATTTAATATTCAAAACAAATCTTTTCAGAAAAAAAAAAAAAGGAAAATTGAATCACAGTGTTTCTAAATAACTGTCCTGTAATTAGCAAAAAGTTTAAAATCTCCTCAAAGATTTAGTAGAGATGCAGACAGGCAGTGCATGGCTGCAGATTTCACGCTACTGCTTCAGCTTATTTATTCTGCCCTCAGCCAAAGGAAGGGAACTGTGCCTGTGACAAATCCTCTGCATTTCTGGATTTCTGCACCCAAGGGAGCGCGTGACAGTGGGAGGCGGCTGCAGCAAAATCAGAAACATTTCAATTTTTTTCTAGGAATTGAGAGTGAGTTCCAAAAGACTGCAATTTAAACTGGATTTCAGACCTCGTAGTCCTCAGAATTCCCTCCGTTTGAATTGAAAGAGGCACACTGAACCCTTAACAAAATGCTATTGCACTATTAGTGGAAAAAAGTTGTTTGGAAAGCATTGATGTCAGTAGCTTTTAATATCCCACTGCCAATCATCAATAATCTGATTCAAACCGACTGTAGCCATATTTATTAACTGCACTTTAAAGAAATCACGGCTAATTCATTGTTTTAAACTTTTCCTCACATTATATTAGTGACAAACATGTGCTCTTATCTCTGACTGGAATTTAAATAGGTGGCTGGCTTTCTGTACCTCAATGCCTCCGCAATTCTTTTCCCTTTTAACACAGTCCTACTTTCACAAATGTTCGGGAAAGAAGTGAAATGCTTAAGTCTCTGCATTATACAATACTGATTGCCCCCTGCTGTCACTTCCCTTCTACAATAACCTTACTATAATAAGGTGACCAGAAATGCTCGCAGCATATTAAATACGACCTCATTAAGGGGTATAAATGTTCAACTACTATTGCTTTACTTGTATCTCACACTATGGGTCAAATCAGCTTTTGGCTGTGCGCATGGACTTCACTGACCTAGTACTTGTGAGAGCATAATTTGTCTGACGGTCTCCAGCGAGCACTTAGTGTTAGCATTCTTCTGTTTGTTTGCTATATGGAAATTAGGGTGGGAAAGGGCCCAGAGCAATATGTCTTCTGTTGTGGAAGCAGTTTTGGTCCTTACTACGATACAAATGCAAAACATTACTGCAACGTTTATTAGTGCAATTCCAAAGATGGGTCGGAGCCAAGTTGAAGAGCTGCTACAGGCTCCCTGAGAAATAATGCCAAAGACTTCTTTCTTAACATTCAGCATGAAACTCCCAATTTAAAAGTAATCCAATATGCTGCTCCTAGTGGTGATCCACCCCTTGCCTTTTTTAACCTCCCTCAAACATAGGTAGCCTCCTATAATTTCTTTCTCTCAACAACGCTTCTTTTAATCCTTCTGTCCAGCTTCATAACAGTTCCTGTTGCTCTTTTCTGTACTCCTGATATGTCAACATCTTTCTGGAATAGGGGTGCCTTGAACTGCACAAAATTGTTGCAGGTGAGGTCGCAGCAATGCTTCAGAGAGGAAAATCATTATTGGCACTTCCCTCTTCCACGATGAGATCCTTCACAGGCTGCAATTTTAATCCTCAGTGGCCATTTCAGTGGTTATATCAGTTTTTATTTCAGACTTTATGTGCAGCCTTCACAATAGCGGAATTACCCATCTGTCGTGGAAGCAGGGCTGTTGTGCGCTGCAGAAAAACCTGGGTTAGACTGTAGAGCCAAAGCAAAGCCTAATTGGATGCCTATGGATACACCTGGAATATATATTAGCCTAAAACTTAACTCCACAGTTTGCTCCTAGGTCCTTAGCTGTCTGCACTGTATAGCGGCGAGCAAGTGGTACAGCTTTTTTTCCCAAAGTGAATGAACTAGCTTCCTTTGAAGCAAAACCCCGCGTGATTTTGGGGACAGTTCACTGCACGGTCCCGTCCGAGAAGTGATATAAAGAAGACAGCCAGGTTTGGCTTCCTCTGCGCCCTTTCCTTGCTGGCACACTGTGCTCCAGGGTATGTCAGAAATACCCTCACATTTCTGTCTTCCAGTTAAGCTCTTCTGCTTCTGCCGCTCACCTGAGCACCCTCAACTCACGAGCTTGCCTAATTTCTTCTTTTATGTATATTTGCGTTTTCCATCCTGGATGTGATTCTGTTGTACACCGAAGTAGGAGATAATATATAGCTTTAGTCCATGCTGCAGGCATCATTTTTTCATCATCACTTTAATTCTTTTTCCAGCTGTGCCAAGGGAGCTAAAGAACATTTTGCATTCTGAAAGGGAAAAAAAAGGACACTGGAAAGATTGAATGGTTAAGAGCACAGCCAGTGGTAAGCAGCCCACTTCCAAGTGCTCACTTCACCGGCTGCAGTCCTCCTCTTTTGAGAGCTCATGGTCTACAAGAAAGTGTCACAAACGGATGTAAAGCATCCAATACACTGTAGCGCTCCCTTCCATCGTATGTGCTGCATGATTATCACCTAATCTTTTGATATAAGTTACAAATAAGTTGCATGGAATATATAATACCTCTCTAAATTAAAAATGGGTGCTAAACACGGACTATAGAGGATAAACTACCTGATCATCAGTCATACACAGTTCAACTCACTGGCTCTGTTACCTTGCTAATATCAGAACTAAGTATTCTACAGAAGTTTTTCAAAGTACAAACAAGAATATGAGAAGGAAATATCTGCACATACCCACTAAATCATTTCCTTTTTAATTTGCCCAAAATATACGATCACTTCAAAAACCATGAAATGAAAATGCAAAGCCAATGCAAATCTTGCAGAGGAATTTCTATCTACAGAGAGATCAAAAGCATGTCTAGATTTCCCACCAATCACAAGTATTACTCTGCTACCCAGCAGATTGGATTTAAAAGGATTTGTGTGGTCACCACTACTTTCCCTGCTTTAAAATTGTACTCTGTCTTATCTTGGTAAGCATGATTTGAAGAACTGAGAGAGCAGCAAATCAAAACAGTGACCAAAAAAACTTGCATAGAAATAGGTTGCTGAAGAAATCACAGCAAATAAATTTCAGCAGGAACAATGTCAGGTATCAAATAGGAGAGGAAAACATCTTCCTCCAGGCAGTACAATGTATATTGTTTTTATCCAAAACCAGCAACAGCAATTCTGTAGCTAAAGATTAGCTGATCAAATTCAGCATCACAAATCAAAACAGTCTTCTAAAATCATTCATAGAAATGATGCAGACTCAAAATGAGCATCAAGAATATCATTCAGGTGCAAGCCATAGCAAATCATAGACTAGACTGTATCCGATAGTCACTGATTTACACTGAGCATGAACCCTGCCTTGTAAAAGGATGCAAAATCTCCTTTCTCACAGCCTGGTTTCCCCAGGCACTGTAGAGCAGGGCTGGTGGCAAACCCCATTCATTCTCCAGGCTCGGGGATCACCTGCTGCTGGCCTTTATGGGGACAGGGGCAAGAAAGAGCCAGTGACCACAGAAAGTGAGCTCATTTTAAAAGCACCTAAACCTGCAAAGGGGACCCAGGACAGACCAGGAGCTTTCTCTCCTCCTGTTCCTTTTTGTATCCAGGCGTGTAGCAGATACAATCTGGTCTAGCAGATAATGAAACATATCTCAAACCAGGTGTTTGGAACAGCCCACCTCTCCTTATCATCAGCGGACTTTGGGTCTGAACACAAGTGAACTTCAGGAATAGGAAAAGGAGCTTCTTGCTTTTAAAGAAAGATGCTCTGGAAAAGCAAAACTTAATGGTTAATGTGTAACTTGGATGTAGCTGGCAAAAAATAAGAAGAAAAAAACGGAATTGGTAATAAAATCTACAAAACTTTGCCACTCATTTCAGTTGACCTAGTACATGACTTTGCATATAATTTCATTGCTAACTTAAGGGAAGATAGGATGATATAGACGAACCAGAAAAAAAATGAAAATAATATGTTTAATGAGTCTACTCTTTTCATCTAGCTAGTGAATTATCTGAGAACTATAGTACTTGTTTTAAATTTGCTTAGTTTTTTACATTTTTAAAAATAAAAACCTCCCACATTGTGGGTTATTTAGTCACCTACAATTCCTTATTATCGCTGTGATTTTATACTGAGGCATAGTGACTACCATTTATAAGGCTAAACTTTATAAACAGTTATTGGCTTTCACTCAAACGAATTTGGTTTAGTCACCAAAAAATATCTTTTTGTGATTAAATAAATCTTGAGTAGCAGCCAACACAAATCTTGATTTGCTTAAACATTTCCAAAAAGACATTAGAAAAGGATGCAAACATAGTAAACAAAAACTTAAATTAAAAATTGTTTTCACATTTACTCATTTTTTTATTCCTTTTCACTTAGTTCTAATGTATGACTACTCAGTGCTTGTTTGTCAGTTTGGAAAATTTATATAATACAGATTACTTCCTCTTCTCTGCTACTTAAAATATAAGGAATTATTGCACTAATACCTTAACTTTTGTAACTTCACATTTTCCCTTGTGTCTGTGCATCTTTAATCCTTGTCAAGGAAATTTGGGCAGTGATACAAAATAGAAAACACCTGACTAGTTTTGAGCTTGCATTAGATGAAAGTTTTGCTTTATTTAGAATTTCTACAGAAAACAGTTATTCAGGCTGAAAATTGCATAGGCTACATAGGCAGTACAGCAGAATAGTCTGGAATGGTTCAAATATAGATCTTTACAATGTCTCAAAATTTTGTCCTAGAGAAAACACTGACATCCTAAAATACTCGGGTAATGATCACAGACCAGATTTTCATATTTCATATTTGTCTGTTCTTTTCTACCCCAGAATCTCACAAACTTGAAAATTAAGAACAAATCTATAGATTCGCTATATTAATTTGCAGATTACAGCATATATGTTGTAACAAAAGGCAGTAAGTTATAGCCCATGGCCACTGGAGATTACAGTAGAAAGCATTGTGGTCTTCAGAACGTAAGAGACTAGAAGAACATTATGCTGTTCAATAAAATGAAAATCATATCTATATATAGACTGACTGGTACTGGAAAGACTCAACAGTTTCTGGAAACTGATAACAGTAGCTAACCACAACCTACTGGTACAACAACTTTTTATTTTAATATCCTTCTTGTTATGTCTTTCTTTGCTCTCCATTTCTGTTATTTAATATACCCATTTGTGATATCCTGTATATTTATCTGCCAGGTGGAAGGTTATTTCACTGTGGTTACTAATCATTTGGTATTGCATGAAGGATAGCCGTTCCTTAATGAGACTCTCTTAAAAGATTCTGTTCAGAGCACTGGAACAGGCTGCCCAGGGAGGTTGTGGAGTCCCCTTCCCTGGAGATTTTCAAGACCCGCCTGGATGCAGTCCTGAGTAATGTGCTCTAGGCAATCCTGCTTTAGCAGGAGAGTTGGACTAGATGATCTCTAGAGGTCCCTTCCAACTCTGATAATTCTGTGATTCTGTGATATGTAATTCTGCTTAATACAAATTTTATGGGATAGCAGAGTTGTGTTACTCATCTCCTTTTATTGCTAGGAGCATTTATACAAAGCACAATAATATTAGTAATATTATTTTATATTTCTACATTATTTTCCATCTGAGCTGTTTCAAAACATTTACAAAAAATGTTTAGCATGCAGTAGGTCTGTGAGGAGACTTTTAGACTTCTGATTTCCGGTCTTATCTCTGCACAGCTGGACCAATCTTTCTCATCTGTCCTGTAAGCTGTTGGAGTTCATTATCACCAGTTAAAAATAGATCATCATACAGCTCAGTTCATGTAAACAGATAAAATTATGCCAAAATCGTATAATTTAGGTCAATTTATGCCAATATTTTGGTTGATATACTAGTCTTCCAGGTTGTAGTATTTATAATCCAAAGAGACTATTGCTACTTATGCTCTCCAAAAGGGAGGTGATTCCCTTCTGTCATCCTCCTGTCCCCTCTTTCAGTATTTGCTTCGTTGTTAGAAACTTTCCTGATCTGTGAAATGGAGCGGTGAACAAGGTCCCCAGCCCCGATAAATATTTACCTTTAGGAGCAGTGGGACATAGTCTATGCTTTTCTTCTTTGACTTAGAAAAACAGAATAATTTAGGTAGAAAGAGTCCTTGGATCCAAGGTCCCTGCTCAAAGCAGGTCTAGCTCCAAAGTCACCCCGTGTTGCCCGTGGCCTTGGCCAGCTGAGTTTTGAATAACTCCAAGGACACATGTTCCACAGCTTCTCCCGGAAACCTGCTCCTGGGATTAACCACTCTCACTGAGAGGACATTTTTCTTCATATCTAGTTTGAACTGGCTGTGCACATGTTAGCACCATCCCAGTGAGGGCTTGGTTTCATTGCTACCAGGACATGCTGCTGATTCCTGCTCATCGTGTATCTGCCAGGCTATGTCCTCTCCTCCCCAGTTGCTTCACAGTTGGACGACCCCAGCCTACACAGGGGTTCCCCTGCATAAGGTTTCCATCAACCCATCTCTCCAGTTTGTTGGGGTCCCCCTGAATGGTGGCCATGCACCCCAGTGTACCTGCTGCTCTCCCCAACTCGGTGTGGACCACAAACTTGCTGAGGGTGTGCACCATCTCCTTTCCACATTGCTGATGAAGGTGATGAATGAGATCAGCCCCAGGGGGGGACCTCTGAAGATGCTGCTTGTAAGCAGCTGTTGGTTGCACTGGGGACCACTTTATAGGTCACTCACCCAGTTCACTTCTCTCCAAGGAAAACATTTGCAAGAAACTCTCATTCCTTATAGGTTAAACCTTATAGGTTTAGAGCTGGATTCTAATTATTCTTTATTCTTTTGCCAGCCCTACCTTTGCTAAACCTGACAGATTTAAGAAAGCAGGTGAAGCAGGTACAGAAATCTAGAATTAACAGCAAGAGCTCCTTTCATTTTCTCGCTGCCATCTGTGTTTTTAATGAATGAGCATTCTAACTGTAGGAAACTATGGGCAAAACACTGCTCACCGTCACTGCCGTTGAGGGAGGTGCTGCTCCTTTGCATCAGAGCTGAAGAGTTCCCTCAAATCTGTCTGCGGCTGAGATGCTTTTTCGGAAGGAAACAGGAGAGCAGACAAGTTGCCTACGGTATAGTCACCCCGAGCTCGGGGTTTACCTTCTGCCTGCTTGTTTCTCACCCCTCTGTAGCTGCAACACACAGCTGCTCAGCTACCCGTGGGGACAGGTGAGTAGGTGAAGTAACCCTCTTCTGAAGTGCTGTAGGTGTTTCACTTAGTTAGGTTTTGAAAGAGGAAGATGACGAATCAAACACATTCTGTCATTCAGATGTGATTTCCCTTGCTCTTCACAGAGAGCACTTCCAATCCCGATTACAGGTTTTTTAGAGTAAGTATAAATGGCTCTGCTCCTTCCACTGGAACAAAGTGTTTTTTTTTCTGTTTTTATTCTCCCCTAAAGAAAAAGCCTGTTTCGGTTATATTGGGTATCAAAATTACCATCAAAACATAATCTGAAACAGTATGTAATTATTTTTTCATTTGCAGATCGGTCTTTGACAGACATGTCTGAAGGCAAAATAGATTCATATCCTTAACAATGTTCTAGCAGCTGAAATCTATAAACAGCTTATACAATGTGCAAATTGCTATTTCAACAAATCAGGAAGGCTTAAAATAAATCTTTGAAAAGTGAAGTAACTAAATTAAATTCTGAACGGTGAACATATTCAGTAGCAGAGAGAACTGGACAGTCATTTCATAAATCTCTTTTCAATTGCCTTCATTATGTTAAAGGAAATATTTCCAAATGAACAAAATGTGGGTTGATTCTTCTAAATGTTACACTGAAGTCAGAACAACTACTCTGACTTACTTCTAGAAACCATGAAAGCTCAGCCATGCCATGGGGGTAAGAAATGAGAACTTAGATACCACCCTACGATACATATCCTTGGTACACTTTCAAATTATAAAGGATTTTAGGGGCAAGTTTTGTTGTAAATAGTCAAAATGCCATTGCCTAAAACTGAGCTATGTCTTCTGTGGTGGCATATTCTTTGGTCTTTATTCCTGCAAGTTTTGCTAAAGCAGAAATATTTCCGATTTCTCAGGGAAACTGTGCTTCTAGGAGGGATATTCAAAGAGTTCAAAGTTGAGATATTTTTCCAGAGTTGGGAAACTGGATGTTGTGAAGAATTTGCTTAAAACTAGCATGTGAATCTTTAGGCCAAAAAATGCAGAGAGAATATGTTTCATATAAGCAGTTAGTTATCCTCAGGGACACATTTGTGGCCTCATGTGTCCATAAAAAAAAAAAAACATTAAATAATCTATTCTTCGAATTTAGTGCAAGGACCCGGCCATACAGTCCTTTTATCTTCCTCTTTAGTTTATTCATCCAGCTTCGCCAGTCTGAGGGGCAGAAATCCATGTTGAAAAAGGAATTAAAAATGTTGAGTCCAAAGGGAGGCAGGTCCTCTCTTTCTTCATCAGCTGAAGTCAAACCACGCAGCACTGCCCTGCCTTTCCCAGGGAGGAGACGGTACAGTCGGGGGGTACGAGTCCCCCCCTACATTGCCCAGTGCATAGAGCCCACTGACGAGCCTGCACCCCACTGCTGGGCTGCATCACGAAGCTGGCTTGATGTATACCCAGAAGACAGAAAAGCCCCTTCTCTCTGTGGACTGATAAGATCCCTATTCTTTGGCTGAAAGGAAAAGAAGGTTCCCGTGTCCTTCTTGTGGTTAAATGATGCTAATGTGTACGTCAGATTTGTAACCTGTTCGCCAAGTACTTCTACAACCATGGAAAAAATACAGCGTGTGTTTAAAGCCATCACATGTACTCACCAAAGGGAAAATAAAACCCAAATTAGGAGACTGTTCTCATTACATTCAGAAATGGGGTTTGTCCAATGAAAAGTAATAGCTGCTGAACAAATGGGATACTAACAACAGTTATCAGATTATTATAAAAAAATTTAAATCTCTACATCTGCTGTTCATCAATGGATGAAACACCAGGTATTAACACTTTTCTTATCATGTGATTGTCTAATTTCCAGATTTTGCAATGGAAGTCGGATGCTATAGAAAAGCATTGTACACACACAGCAGTAACTAAATAGAGAGTTTTCTATTATATGCAGTACCTCTGGTTTAACTACAGCTGTGTAACAGTGAATCAAAATATAATGATCATCCAAAAGATCAAAGTTAAACCTAGGGATGCACCTGTACAAAATGAAGCACAAGCAGATGCTCTCTCATGGGTTATGAAAATATACACTTAAACATTTTAGCAGATTTTTGTGTTCTCCATTAAACAGAAGTACACTCTGCAGTTGTGCCAGTAAAACTTAAAGCATTTAAAGCAGTAGCATTTCTTCAAGATTTAGCATGCACGACCCTCAGTTAATACTCCCTAGGTATGTTAAAAACTGAATTATCTATTTATGTTTAAATTCTGAAACGTGTTTCATGTAGGTTGCTAGTACAAAGTCTTACTGAAGCTTTTTAGTCCATTTCAGCTTTAGCAAACATTCTCCACAGTATTTCAGCTGAAGGCCTTCCTGTTTGTCTTAATTTACTGTGAATAAATTTGTTTCTACAATTAGCACATAGGCCCCTAAAGCCAGAAATACCCTAAATTATTGCTACGGTGCATTTTGGGATGTAACTTAATTACTCAACCTAAGTAAAAGAACTATGAACAAGAAGCTTATTTTAAGAATTAGGCAACTTGCAAGACAAAGTTGAAACTTCCCAATGGAAATATGATGATCTGTACACATTTCACTAATGAAACCTACTTCAAGCAATGTGAGGCATTATGAAACATTCAGAAATGAGGAGATAAATCAACTTCCTTTTTAGAAAAATAACTTTTATATAAGTCTGTTGAAGCATATTCCTCAATTAAGAGTACGTGGCCTATTATTTTAGACTTTTCCAGACAAGCACAGAACCTTCTGTCACTCCTATTGTGACTATTTGTGGGAGCAAGCAAGAAATACTGTGTGGGATTTGAGCTTTCCTCAGCCTGTGGATGTGCAGATCAACATAGCCAATTCCTCTTTGCATAGCCATTTCATGGGAAACATACGAGCAACGCCGGGTGCAGGGAAAGCACGTTTGGCTGGCGTTAGCTGGCGGAAATCTGGCTACTGCGGTGAAAGTCTTTTGACAACCCAGGGAGAGAGGTCTGGGAAGCTAGACGTACAACAGCAAGTCAGAATGCAGACTTGGAGATGTGCACCACCGCATGCTTTGTCATGCGTAGGAACTACAGGTACTGCAAAACTCTGTGTCAGATTAATGGCAAAGTTAGGTATGACAAGATTATCTTGATGTTTCCTAAGAAAATATTGAGATCAGCCCTGAGGAGAAGGACTTGGGGGTGTTGGTTGATGAGAAGCTCAGCATGAGCCGGCGATGTGTGCTCATGGCCCAGAAGGCTAACTGTATCCCGGGCTGCATCAGAAGAAGTGTGGCCAGCATGTTGAGGGAGATGATTCTGCCCCTCTACTCCTCCCTCATGAGACCCCGCCTGGAGTATTGCGTCCACCTCTGGGTTCCCCAACACAAGAAGGACATGGACCTGTTGGAACAGGTCCAGAGGAGGGCCATGAAGCTGATGAGAGAGCTGGAGCACCTCTCCTATGAGGATAGGCTGAGAGAGTTGGGGTTGTTCAGCTTGGAGGAGAGAAGGCTCCGAGAAGACCTTATTGTGGCCTTCCAGTACTTACAGGGGCCTACAGGAAGCAACTGGGGAAGCACTCTTTACCAGAGAGTGTAGTGATACGACAAGGGGTAACGGCTTTAAACTGAAAGAGGGTATATTTAGATTAGATATTAGGAAGAAATTCTTTACTCTGAGGTTTGTGAGACACTGGAACAGGTTGCTCAGAGAAGCTGTTGAGGCCCATCCCTGAGAGTGTTCAAGGCCAGGCTGGATGGGGCTTTGAGCAACCTGGTCTAGTGGAAGGTGTCCCTGTCTATGGCGGGGGGGTTGGAACTAGATGATCTTTAAGGTCCTTTCCAACTCTAAGCATTCTATGATTCTATGAAAATATGACTGTGACTCAAATGTAAAAAATTAGGAGGTGGTTGAGGAACTTGTAAAGTTCTCCGAGGTAGACAGATCAGGAAAAAAATGGATTTTTTTGCACTAAGCATGGTGAAAATTTCCTCATCACATTTAGGCAGAAATTGGCCACGTTGTTATACAAGACACTGAATATTTCAATTTATATTTCTTTTAAATGTCACAAGGCAGTGAGAATAACAAACGAAGGAAACTTCTTGAAGCAATTTGCTGTCTGGGTTTTTTGGGAAATGCAAAATCCATAGTGATGAATGAACTCCTCTGAGAGCGCACCAGGCCATGCCTGCTGCTAGTTTCTGGGAGGAGAATAATGCAGTTTCTGAAAGCCGTATCACAGTATTCCCTTTCTTTTATGGTTTTGTCACTATGCCAGCATTTTAACATCACATGAAACTTAATTTTTTTCACAATAGCATAATCTAAATTGTCAGTTTCATTTCTTAAGTTATAATGAAATTTCCATACGTGGTTCCACCTCCAGGCATGGCAACATCTGCAGCACTGATTGTTAAGCAAACATTGCCACATTAGTCACTAGACAAGTATGAAATAAATGTGATCAAGATGTAAAAAAAAACATTAAACAACAGACTGGTGGGGAAAATAGCTCTCTGAAGTTCATATTACCTAGATATTTAAAACAATGATTCTTACCATTTTATTAATTCGACTTTGTTTAAGTTTTTCATAACACAGTAAACAAATGATCCCTTTGTTATTATCTTCACATTATTATATCTTATTATGTCTGAAGACTATGCCAAGAAAATAATAATACAATAATACATAGTAAAATCATATAGTCCTGCTAGTTAATTCACTCTAAAAGATGAGGTTTATCTCCTTCCTAATAGTAATAGTAGTCTGAATGTTGTCATTATCCACGTGTTTATTTGCTCACTTTGTATTCTCTTGTTATTTTGATATTAATGTTATATTGTCACAGTATCTATGACTAGTGCTATTTACTGGTAGATCGTAAGGCAGCTGCTCACCATCAACTGACCTGGCACTGCGGTTCCTGGGCAAGATGGATGAATTTTGACCTACATAACAGGCTTTTTTTTCCTTCTAAAAATCAGGGAGACAAAGGGGAAATCTCTTGAACCCTGTAGGTGGGACCTGTGTAAGCTACACACTCCTTTCCTGGGGGCTGGGAAAAGTTGCCGTGTCTCAACTTTTGGACATAGCCAGGGAATACCGTGGGTTTGTCTTGGGTGGGTATGGCTTTGCTTTGAATCATTCTTTCACTGGCACTTTTTTTCCTTTTTTATGTAAGGAAAGGGTGAGCAGAGTTCTCTTATTTACCCTTTCAGTACAATTCACTGC
The DNA here is from genome assembly GCF_965231255.1 of Vanellus vanellus. NCBI lineage: Eukaryota > Metazoa > Chordata > Aves > Charadriiformes > Charadriidae > Vanellus > Vanellus vanellus. The sequence continues at coordinate 115,331,853 of NC_138906.1, read as the reverse complement.
CTTGATTATTTCTTTGGTGGTTTCTTCTGTGCAAGTTTTCTTCTCGGCATCTTTTAATAGATGTTCTTAATACTCATCTTTGTTGTACTTTTTCTGATTGATCCATTTTTTTGGGAGTAGACTCAAGATTGTATGATTCATGCATTTGTGAAAATTTCACTCTTTTCCATTCAATTGTATCTTTTAGGTATTCTGGCAATTTCTTTGCTTTCTTAGTGGATGGTGCATGTTAAACAGTTTATCAAGCTCTCCACGATGACATCAAGTCTTTTCTCTGTGTGGTTGTAATTAATTTTGAATGAGGTGATGTGTATGAGCAATTAAAATGAACACTGCCAACACATTTTGTCAGCTTTGACATGTTGTGTGCTGTTCACTCACATAGTTTTGTTAGCTTCCACTGAAACTTTAGAGACATTTCCTGGACTTCTGTAACAATTATGTATTTCCCAGCTGTAAATTTGTCACCTAATAACCCACTTCCTTTCCATAGCATGAAAAATTACACAAAGCAGGATGAGACATATTAAATACAAACTTGTTTCCAAAAGGAGGCTTGTGGCAGTCCAATATTATTTACAGTGGTTGGAACAGATACATAGTTAGATAGTAAGGTGTGTACAGTATCATGTGCAATTTCAAGTTTTTCTTGAAGAGTCATACCAATGAAAATTCAAAAGGTTCCAGACTGGAAAAAAATCTCAAATAAGAGAGCATTTTGCTTACATCTGACAATATCAAATATTAGTTCCACCCTCAACTCCAAGTCCATTTCAAAACCATGTTGACACATGGAATGTATTTTAAATAATCTAAACTTTTGGTCAAGATCTGTTACAACAGTTAAACTAGTCATTCTTTTCTATGCAGAAAAATGAGCATTTCTTCATTTTCTGCTTGTCTTTTCAGGCAGATGAAGTTAACCTTAACACTAGCAAGGTTTTAGCTGGAGGAACAGATCCAGGATTGGGCACTATATGTCAGCAAAGATGTTGATCAATCAGAGCACACCAAGAAAGATCAGAATAACAAAGCCTAGAAATAATGACCTTTGAAAATGATAGGATGAATAGAGGTTATTTAGCCTGATGGAGAAAAGTCCACAGAGAACATACTAATAGTTTTAAAATACACAAAAATCTGCTTCCTGTATGGAGGGTACATGATGCGCATAGAGAAGAAAGAATGAACTTAAGTCACAGACAAAAAGATTCAATTTAGGTATTAGCAAAACTGATGAAAATAGTGGAGCTCTTGATTGTCTGGGGAGATTATGCAGTCTCTTCTAACAGATGTCTTTAAGGAGCAGTAAGACTAATATCTGTTAGGAGAGTCATAGATCTTGTTTTCAGGCATGGAGCTGGGATCAGAAGATTTTTGAGACACTTGCCAGTTCTGTGATTTCCTGCTTTTAAGTTCTGATTCTTATTAATGATCATGTTTTTTCTGTCTCTTTCCATGAACACCCATTTCTTTAGTCAGTTCTTGCAAGGGATGTTACCTTCCTCTGATTCTTTTAACCACCTAACATATCCTCTGATTCCTGATGTACTAAGCGATGTACTCTCATTTGGTTTTCTGTCTTTGCCTATAACGCTACTCAACAGTCATGCTTAGAGTTTCTAATTTGCCATTCATTTTATTTCACTGTGAATACAATACTGAAATAATCACACCGCCAGAATATAGTGTAATGTTCCATAATGTATAATGATTATTCTAATGGTTCAGGTTTGAAATGGAATAATTTTCCTAGCCTAATCACCTCATCAAAGTATCATAATGGAAATCTCAAGTGGTCTCTGTAGCCTTGAATTCAAAGCATTACGCCAATCTAAATCTCACAATTGACCTTCTAATGCCTCTGTAGCAGAAGTCTCAACAACCTTCAGTTGAAATAATGTTGCCAATGCATATTCATGTACTTCACATTATAACACTAATACAACAAGGTCTCTGCAAAGTTTCATTGATGCTCTCCTGAGACTATTGCTCTCACGTGAACACCACGTTCGTGCGAGAAAGGAGTGCATGAAAATGATAAATATAACTATTATCCAAGGTTGCACATCAAAATGAATGCCTTTGCAATGTTCGTTGTTTTGGTTTTTTTTTTAAACTGAACAATTATATTCTATGCATATCCAGCAAATAAACTCACCTTGACCTTCAGTTCTTATGTTGTAATTGGGGAAATGCTCAGCTGGCTAATATGATTCCTAATTGTTTTGCTAATGTTTATGTCTGGTTTATTACTTAATTCAGATTTTATGTCAGTTAGAATTAGATATGTCTCTGCTTTGAAGGATATAGGACTAACTGGGTTTCAGGTTTTAGTCTTAAATGGAAACTTCCTGGTTTACTTCATCATGAATAAAAGAAACCATAAGATTTTCCTCGTGATAGGACATGCAATATTTAAATACAACATAAATACTGTGAAAGGATACACTGAGCTGAAAAATGCTACATTATCACAGAAATTATATTGTGGGGGTGCTACTTGAACAAACATAAACTTGTTGAGGACAATGAATTCTTTGCAACGCACAATGACAGAATATTATTATCTCATTTGAGGAACAAAGTTTGAAGAATCTCTCAGGAAATGCAACTCTCCTATAAAGTGCAATTCTGCTCAAATTAAAACAAGATAGTGACCAAAGGTGGTGCCATTAATCCATGCCGACAATTTCTTTGCAAAACCGAGCTCTCCAAAGCCTTTAGAGTAACAGTATGGGTAAGTTGCAATGGCAAAATACTTCAAGTATTACAACACTCCAACTCTGAAACCTAGGAAACCTTACAAGAGACTGTGAAGAAATAAATGTATAATTTCATCATTGCTCCATATTTATGACAAGATGTTATCCTTAGCCTTGTTACCCAAGGCACAGTAAGAGAAAGTCAGGATTTTAAAACTGTGAAATCTTTCCTTTTTGTGAGTTCTAACTGGCAGTGAAACATTTGCTCTGTATTCACAATATTAAAATGCAGGAGAATATGCATTGCTCTCCAGCCTGCCCTCGTGTCTTAATGAGACTGTCAAAGCAGTACACTGAAATATGGCGTTAATATAAGGGGCAAAGCAGAAGTAATAACTATTTCTGATAATTCCTGTATAATTCAGAAAAAAAAAACAAACAAACAAAAACAAACAAACAAACAAAAAAACCCACAACAAAAAGATAGCATTTCCAGGGTGGTAAAATAATCTAGACATTGTTTTTTATTGATGTATCATTATAAAGCCACACTTCATATGTGATTTTTATTTAGTTTTCTTCCAAAACCACAGAAGGTGATTCTATGAGGAAAAGGATGATGTAAATCTCCTTTTATTCAAAATCTGGTGCTTAAAAGACAGCTTTTCTTACAAGAATGTGAATATTAATACACAAAGAATAGACTATTTTTAAAATGGCAAAGACAAAAAGAGGCTCTAAGAAAATGCCTATTAAATTTCATGGTTTGCTAAATGATCTTAACTCTCTTTTCTTGATATGTATCTTTTGCCTAGTAAGATCTTGAGCCCTGACTCAGGCTACCAGAAGAGTTTCTTTTACAAGGAAGATCTGTTTAGTATTTTTATTTAAGGATTTTGGGGCTCAGATCTGGTTGCAATGTCAGGGTAGAACTTTGATATTCCCAGGTAGAGCAGTATCTTTTTAGTAGTCTCGGAAGACCACACATACGATACCTGCTACAAAAAAAAACGTATTTTATTATATTAATAATATATCATAATCGAAAAACTTAATTTGGCTAGTCTGTTTCCATTCAATCTACTAATAATTTCGCAGCTCTGCCCTTAAACAGTGCAATCTTTTTCTTCTCCTTCATCCCAAATTATATTCTCCTTTCTTATGTGTTACAGTCTTCCTTCCTCTCTTTATTCCCTGCCCAGATGACAATTAAACATTTATTTTCTGAGCTTACAAATCCCCACAGCTCCTTGGTGTTTAGTATTAAAGTCCAGGTCTGGCTCAGGCAGAATATTTGCACTCTGTTTCTTCTTTCAAGTCTTCAGTTGTGGGGTCTGAGACAGACAAATTTATTTTTCATTTCTCTGTGGAGAAGAACATGTCCTCCTTTGATCATATCTCTGAAAGAGTTCACAAGATCCTGGGTAGCATCTCCTACTCACAGAAATGTCTTCTTAGCCATGCTCGCTCAAACGGTGCAGAAACAAGATTTCTCATACAATAGGTACTTCATTTCATACTCCTTTAAGTGCCCAGCCCCACGATCAGGCCTAGATCCCTGGCCCATTCGGCTGGAATTCTGCTTTTCAGCTCTTAGCACCTCATCGCTATAGTATATCAAGACTTATTGCTTTGTCCCCCGTTGCATGTTGACTACAGTGAGTGAATATGAACACGAACAGTTCTCTGGACAGTGACTAGTATTTGTTAATACAAGAAATAGGGAGCAAACCTTTGCTTCCTAGAAACTGTTGCAGTATAAATAATATCTAATGTCTTCAGGAACTTGTGTGTTTGCTTGTTATCAGGGGAAAGAAGAAGAGCCACAAAGAGATGACACAAAAGGAATTTTGTTGAATAATTCATTGACATTTCAGTAAAGCAATTTACCATGTTGGCAGTCAGTCCAGTTACTTATTCAAGGAAGACTCTTTGACCTACTCTATTTCTAGACATTCATACAGTTCTAAAAATTAGTCCAGCCACCTTTCTGCAAATGGTTAAAGTAGTGAGGAAACTAAGTTCCTTACAAAACAACGGTATTTTTGATAATACCATACTCGAATAATTTCTCTCCTCCTCCCTAACCCTACTTCAGTGACAATCCTCTCCTGACAGGTCTCTGAAGGCCTGCTGATACGTGTGTTTGGGCTTTTTTTATGAAATTAAGATAGCACGGAGGTATTTAATCCAAAGATTTTTAGGCCATTGGAGGTATCCACATTAAAAAAATATGCTCCTGTCAAAGAGTATCTCTCATGAAAGACTTGTTTTAATAAAAGCAAATCTTTTAACATTTCAGCTCTGTGTGCCTCACTTTCTCAGTGTGTATATTTGTAATGTGTTAATGTATCACTGTCTGGGACTATTCAACTAATATAATTTAAACAGTGCTCTGGTTTGAAAATCCACAGAAACATTCAAACAGGATGGAAAATTCCTTCTTTGGAAACTATTAACATGAGGCTTTTGGACCAGGAACATCATGAAATGTTCCTGTTCTTTCAAATAAAAGAATACAAACCCAGAATATAAAATAAAAATAAAGCTCTAACTGAACAAAAAAATCCTCACAAATAATCTTTTTTTCTTTTTTTAAAGACATTCACTCGTGATGTTTACTATTGAAAAAAAAAGAAAACTTGGAATAGAGTTTTGTATCGCCCAATCTCAAACATGAAAATTTCAGGTGATGTTGTTGTGTATTTATAGTTCAAGCTATTATGGCTCTCCAGTAGCAATACTATTTATTCAAAAAGAGATAAAACTCATCAAGGAAAATGCAACACTTGGAAAACATGTAACAGGCCCAGCTATTATCACAGGGGGAAAAGTGAAAGTAAAACTGCAGCTAATATAGAATTCTGTGAAAAAAAAAGCACAGTTTAATGGCAAATCTAATAGAGCTTCTGAATTTATTTGAGCAAGGCGACTTGATGATGCTCTATATAAACTAAGGCACGTCTGATAGCTGTTAATGATGGTACACATGAGAAACTGCCAAGGTCATGGTGGGATACTTTACTTGTGCAGCTGGTCCGGCCCAACCTCATTACTCAGGGATCACAACACATAAATAAATAAAGAAAACAGATTGTAACTTGCAGGTGTCAAAGGGCCTGATTCTCTGAGAACTGAGACTTGCAGGATCAGACCCTCAGCAGTGGAACTGGTTGACTTATGTAGAAGTTGTTCTAAAAATGAACAGTGGAAAGGTACAAACAAGATTTTGGAAAGGTCAGGCATAATTAGGAAGACAGGCTAAAAATCAAACATTCATAAGCAAGCAAAGAGACAGATGTCAATTAAGTCAGCAAGATCTTACACAACACAAATGTCAACCAAAGTTATTATTACTGTCTCAGTGGGTGTAGGATGATGCAAACGTACTACATGTAAAAATCATAAGAAGGCACTTTCAACAAAAGGTCTACTCTGGAGAATAACTTATTAGAATAAGTTGCTGAGGCAAAAAATAGTGATTCTTGTCTTGTAAAGAAAACAGTAATGGATTAAGCCTGGATTTTTAAACACCCAAACAGTGGGGATTCTCTTAATTTGCAGGACAAGCTCTCGTTACCTTCCTCTCATTAGTACTCTGACATGACACAATTCTGCTGTGCTTATCAGTGTCTCCAGTTCCAGAAAAAAGGAGCAGCACCATGGCAATTGCTGGGGAATCAGAACTGAGATACTCAGAATGATTAATGATTGACTTGACAAGTTGAGAGGAAGGGGCTCATTTAATGAAGCCAACTGCAGAGTATTTTCTGATAACCTTGCCCTTTAACGTGTAGGAATTTGGACATTCAAAACAGAACCTTGAAAATCTCTGTCTCTTCCTCAGAATGATTATTGTTATTGCATGCATTTCTGAGGATGCCATTAGATAGAAGTAGGACACCATTTCCCCCAGGGGTAAAGGAAATACTCCCCCTTTCCTCTTTTACAAAACAAAGCTGTTTACACAGAGGAAATGGATACATCACGTTTTTAAGAATAAGGTGCTATGCCCATTTTGCAGTTTTGTTTTAAGGAGAACACACGCCTCTTCCGCGCAGCTAAGATACCTTGCCCCCTGTTGTAAGGGTGCGAAGGTGCAGCTTTATCTCTAGGGCTCAGCTGAGGCTGTTAGTCATCAAGGCTGCTGCTTTATCCAACCTGCTGTTGCCATCCTCTGCCCCAGCTGCAGCGCCCGGTCACGGAGCAGGCAGCCCTCTCTCAGGTACGTCTGCCTGAGGCATACATCATTTGCAAATAAAGACAGACCACACTCCACCCAATTCCCTGTGGTTGGTGGTTTTTATTGACTGGATGGCAGCTCCTTGCCCATTTCTTTATTATACTTTGTGAGTCACTCTTCAGAGGAATTAAGAAGTGACTGTGCCTTTTCATTTACTAGGGGCAGAAACTTATGTGACATTTGCATCATCCAAATTTGGCATGAGGCCCTTGAAATAGTCTCTGAAGTTCATTTGGGTTCATTTCACCCCAATCCAAGAACGTAATTCATCTGACCTATTTTATACTTAGAGCGAGATGAATCACTGCGCAGGAACACCAGTTTTTCTCTGCCAAGTACAAAAGGTATCTACAAAACAAGCTCAGATCTGAACAGCTGTATTATAGGTAGCTCAATTTGTTAAATTGTGTCAGAAGGCACCATCCTAGGAGGGATTTATTCTTGATGGCCTCCCTGCTTGGGGAAAAGTATTGTGAAAGAGAAGGAATTTCTAGTTGGTCTCCATAATTAACAAAGTAACAACAAAAGCCAGCTTTAGGAAAAGGAATTTAGAGTTGTTCCTGAAAAATGCCTAAGGCTAAGATAGCCAATTCAAGGAATCAAACTTGTAACGCCTATTCAGGCAACTAAACTCCTTGTTATTAGGTGTATAGGACAGGTATATCGGGATTTGCAACAGCCAGCAGGCTCCAAGCTAGGACCCTAATGACCCAGGAGAAATGCCAGAGCGGTGTCCTGCAAGAGGTTATTGGCCAATATCATTGTTGCAACTTAGAGCCTGCCCTAAGGTGAATTTACACAATTTGTGAAAGAAGAAGGCACAAGAGTTTCTCACACTAGAAAGCACTTCAGCTGCCACCGCCAATACAAAAGGGACTGCAGGTACCACTTTCACACTTCATCACTGCCGTTATTTGAAAGAGGCATAGAGACAGAGGTTACCCCCCAAGCCTTCGAAGGACAGCCTAAAAACTCTGGCTAACAGCTAGACACAAAAGGAAAATGTAGCTCACGGGGTCTGAGACGTGCGGTCTGTAAGACGGGAAGATGTTGTGCTTCTTAACAGTACAGAGGACTGTACAACCTGACATCACTTGGTGTGCACAACCAAAGTGGTCCCTCAGTCTCAGGAGAGAGCCTGTTTGAGATTTAATTTACTTTGGAGATTTTCAATGAAGGCCAGAGCTAATGTCAACATGAAACATGAAGGGAGATTTTTGTGCATGTATATGAAGCACATGCACCAATCAAAGACAGACTGGGGTGCACTAGATCTCAGCTGGGCTCTGTGCAAGGCTTGTATGTAAATGATGGGACTGAGGATACGGAGATCCATGCAGGAAGGATGATGCCCAGGCATCTGCTAATGTCACTTTTTTACTGCTCTTATAGAGCAAATGTAGCTTATATGTCATATGTTATAGTCATGCAACAGGGGTGGATTGGCAAAGCTCTGCCACATTATGTCATGCTGTGTTAAGTGCCCTTCAACAGGAACAGAAATGAGATAAGTTTGCTGGCTCATCATTTCTCAGAGAATTGCTATTTGCCAGAGGGGATGCCTCCCTTCCCTTTGTACTGCCTGCGCTGCCAGCTGAGACTCAGCCTGATGTAAAGCCCAGGCAACTCCCGCATCAGATGTGTTGTCTTTAACCAAGCCCTGTCCCAGTCCTCAGAAGTAGCAGTTAAGAGAAATTGATGTGAATTTGTAGCCAAAACAGAAAACTGAACTTGTTGGTGCTAGGTCTTATTGTAACGAACAACAATATCTTGTCTGAAAAAAAAATTACATTTGCTAAACTTTCATCTATGTGGCAGGAAGAGCTAGAAATAAATCATGTTTCACACAATGTGATAGAAAATAATTTTAAAATAAAAAACCAAAGAGCCAGAGGCATGTTACATTGAAGTCTAGCAACTGTGAAAAAAACAGGCTTTTTTAAACAACCCAGTCTCTGAAGTGCCTGCTGCCAAAAATAAAAATAAAGAAAGCTGTAGAGATGACTAAAAAGACAAATGAAAATAAGGAAAAAATATTGGTATTTATGATTGGTAACAACAGGACTCCCTGGGAAGCAAGAGGAAAAGATTAGGTGACTGGATAGGAGAATTAAGGTACATATGCCAACCATTAGCGAACTGTCACTTCTCCCAGCTGGGTCAGTCTTTGATTTTGGCAAGTTTCAGTTCACAGGAGCCAACTCAATGACTTAAAGGTAGCGGTAATTTTCCAAACACCACTTTCACCCTGAAAAGATACTGCTGTGAAGCAATGAATTAGAAATGCAAAATCATACTGATAAATGTGTCAAATGATAGAGAGAAAAGCAATTCCTTCAGGTTCCCTGGGGTCTGCAGATCTCCACCATGTTGTGAAACGCTCTTCTGCAGGGACGTTGAACCCAAACGCTGGCATCAATTTTCGAATTTACGTCGGAAATTGTAATTACTGCAATCCCTCTGGCAGTCAGAAGCCTTACTTTGAAAAGATCTGATGGTTGCTACTTTATTGTTCTAAGAAAATCATAGAATCATAGAATTGTCTAGGTTGGAAGAGACCCTTGAGATGATCGAGTCCAACCATCTACCCTACTCTACAAAGTACTCCCCTACACCGTATCCCCCAACACTGCATCTAAACGTCTCAAACACATCCAGGGATAGTGACTCAACCACCTCCCTGGGCAGTCTATTCCAATGCCCGACCACTCTTTCTGTGAAAAATTCTTTCCTAATCTTCAGTCTAAATCTACCCTGGTGGAGCTTGAAGCCATTCCCTCTTGTTCTGTCATTAATTACCTGTGAGAAGAGACCAGCACCAACCTCTCTACAGTGTCCTTTCAAATAGTTGTAGAGAGTGATGAGGTCTCCCCTCAGCCTCCTCCTCCTCAAACTAAACAGTCCCAGCTCCTTCAACCGCTCTTCATATGATTTGTTTGCTAGGCCCTTCACCAGCTTCGTTGCCCTCCTCTGCACTCGCAACCTTATGGCAACACAATGTGTCATCAGCCTAGGGAACAAGACCGTGAGGTTAGAAACGTGATTTTCCTGGGGTGCTATTTGCTAGTTTATACAAAGCAGTAGCCAGTGGAAGGTATTGTCTGTATGTTGTTGCTTTTGGAAACAGACGTTGGGGTGCCACAGGGGTTGGTGGGCAGGGTAGGGACAATCAACTTGTTACCATTACTACAGGGCAAGCTGCTGAATGTGTGTGGAAAGCCTCATATCTTTGGTCTTCAGGCACTTAAACCCTCAAAAATGTCTGTGTTTCGTTGGTGGCCTTGGTGCTTTTCCGACCAACCGTGTGCAAATGGCAGGCCAAGAGCCTACTTGAGATATTCATTTCAGTGACTGTTAGAGATGATGACAAAGCTGTTAATGATGATATGGAGAGAAGATGGGTATTGGGAACTGGGAGGTGCAGAGTGGTGGTGGAAGTGTTCAGGTACCATGGTAAGAGCTCTTTGCCTACCTAAAGAAATTTCCCTGAGAATAATTGTGCTGTTTGAGTACCAGCAGTGCAGAGAGACTCTTCTAGACTCTCTAGCAGAGAGAGCAAAACTTGTTCTTGCTCCACTGCAGATGATTTAAGTATTTCATGAATCCACAGTTGCATTTTGAAATATAAATTAACCTGCAACTAAGTGTGCAGAAAGCTTTTACCAAGCTACAGGGTCTTTAGAACTGAAATAAAGAAACATAGTCATATCTGCAGTATAAGCTACTATAAAAACAACATAAGCTTTATTGTCTTAAAAAAATATATTGCCCTAGCACGGTTCTTACCGACAAGCAGTGGGGGTTACTTACATCCAGTGTTTTCTCTCATTTAGCATCAAAATGCCTTATCTTCAGGAAATTGCTGTGCGTAAAATCATTCTCTTTGCAGTACACTTTTTAACTCACCCTGAGTTAAGAAATTTTCTCCTTGAAATTGCTGCAATTAGCCCCATGTTCTTTGGTGGGGCAACAATATTCTGCTTGTCACCTATGTGGCTGCTGTTCCCCTATATCTATAATAGGCATCAGGCACACTGTGATGACCTCTTGACTTTAAGATGCGAGATTTCCAGCTTCCCTCTGGAGCCAGATGTCTTCCTTCTCTGGGAGTACATGTTTCTAGAAGAGGATCATTAGTTGCAAAATAGAATAGCAGTGATGGATACCTCAGTGAGCGCGGCCAAGCGTTGATGTGCACACAAACATATCTGTCTCCTTATATGACTCTTCCATCTCTGCTGCAAAGGTAAGACCTCTTTTGCCCTGCTCAAACTGAAAAACCAAGAGTTTTGCTTGGAGTTCATTGTGCTCATTTATTTTTTTTTTTTTAGTATTTTTAGTCCACAAACACATCTTCTGAGCTGCTACTTTAAACAATGTTTGTACAAAAATGTATTGTGGATTTGCAGCTTCCAAATAAAAACTTGGAGCTTTTTTTTTTTTTAATGCCAGATTTACTCAATCAGTTCAAATGCCAGCATGTCAAACTGGCTCTTTTTTTGCCATCTAGTTCATATATGTTAGTCTTGCAATGAGTTTGGACTCTGAGCCTTTAAAGGCACAGCCCGTCTCCCCAGTGGCTCGAAATAGGCACAGTGATAAACCATTGTGGAACAGCTTATGGGATGACTACCTAAGAAACACTCCTCTCAGTTTCACCCCTTTAAATGTTAGTAAAAACTTGTTGTCCAATCTAGATTTAATAGCAGTGGAAACCTCCAGAGGATTGTTCTTCAGTCTCAGAACAGATACTTGAAGGAGCTATGATAAGAAAGCTGAGATGTTTGATGGTTATTGAAACAGTCTGGATGTCTAATATTGTCTTGAATTAAATGGTCCAGACATCTAACTGTTAGATGGCTGAAGTTCGATCAAGTCATTAATTCTATAAAATAAAAGTTGGAATAGAATATAGTTTACACTCCCACAATTGTATTGATTCACAAATGTACAGAAGACCCAAGAAAGGAGTACAATACTTATTTCTGGCACTAATGAGGTTACAAGTTTGAATACACATGTTGTTTACTCAGTGAATAAACTAGTTCTAATTTTACACAGTAATTTTTCAGAATACATTTACACTGCTTTTACAGCAGAAGAACTGCTCTGAATTAAGTGACATTTGCTGCTATTTGTACTGGTCTAAGTAAGCTGCATAATGTGCATAATAATGATAACTCTGGAACGTGCTTTTTGGTTAACCAGAGAAGAAAATTACAGAGTAATGTTAAAAATTGCAGATATAGCACTGACTGGCGACATCATCTGGACAACAAGGACTTAATAAATAAAACGATGTCATTGCAATAGATCATTTTAAACAAATAAATAAAACTGAGTATATTTATGCTTTTTTTGGCTCAAGTGATGGAAAACTACTTTATATTCCTATACAGTTCACTGCTAAGTACAATTAAAATAATGGTATTTTTGAACCAGTAAGCTTAAGATTAAATTTTGGCAGATCATTTTTAAGCTGTCTTCCTAGCTCTCCATAATTTGTATTTCTCTGTCTTACTCTTCATGGCTTTGTTCCTTCTCTGGATAACTGCCTGTCCTTGAAAATGTCTTGTTTTCCATTCCATGGAGATCAACCATTTGAGCTGTCCTGTTGTAAACACATTTCTTCTTATAGACCTTCTTCCCTCTGTCGTCCCTTCGTCCAGTACATACATTGAGCTTAGCATCAAAGCTTCTATGGTTACTGAAATCAAAGTGAGTAGAATGATTTCGGACTTATTTGTGTGGGTACATAAACTTTGTTGAATCAAACACAGTAAATAAGATGTTGCAAATACATAAATGACAACTATCAAGGGTGGGATTCATTTCTCACCTCTATAATCAACTAGAATGCACAGATCTACATTAGGATGAGATGAAAGCTGCTCTAGAAGTGCTTATTTATCTTCCGTACCATAATAGGTGTTTAACTGACTAGCTCATATGTAGATGCCTACATTAAACACTTGAAGTAAGGTATTGTGACATCCGCTACTTGTTCTTCTATTTCCCTTCATCTCAGTTGTTGCCTCACTGAATATTTTTTATTACAAATGACAGAGGCCATGCACCTCACAATTCATCACATTTTATTTTGCCCTTTTTTTAGTTCAGACTTACGTGCCCACATTTCTCTTTGTAGCAAAAAAACAGTAAGACATTTCCTGGAGAAACATTGAAACTAATGCCTCCAACAGGTGATGTATGATAATGTCTAATAATGCATAATATTGGCTGCGTAATTTTAGATCAGGTGTCATACTTGCCTGCATTCATAGACCACACTCTCTTTTATTAGATATTCTTGTAGTGGTTTTGTATAGTTAATTTTTACAAATATTGTTATCTGGTCATTTTAGATAGCAATTATTTTAACTTAGTAAACATTTGAAGACAGTAGCAACCACAGCACACTCATCTGTTCTAATCCTGCAAGTCTTTTTCTTAGTCCACCATGATAGGAATTCAATGGGTTAATAATAAGGAGGTCTCACTGTGCTCGAATATGCATTGCTTTTTTTCTGCTTCCTGACCGATGCTCTTGTTTGCTTTGGGTTTCTTTGGGGTAACTGTTTCGTTTTGTTTTGAAATCTGGCACTACTGTGGAACTAATGATTCGATAACCACTTTTCTGGGCATTTGGCTGTTTTGGGAACGGGTACAATTAGGTTATTAAAGCACTGCAGCATCCTGCTCGCTCCTTAACCCTCTTTTGAAAAGTCTTATAGTTGGTGCTGCATGTCTTGACAGGGTGTGCTCCTGCAACACTGCTCCTCTCAGAGCAGCTCTCTAAGGATCCCTCTTCTCTCCAGCAGTTCTAACTTCTCCCGTTTTCTTTTCTTCAACCCCAAGGTATCAATTATTTTTGCTGTAGCCCTGACAGGTTTGAAAGGGTCAAATGGGAAGCCAGATATCAAATAGATGAACAGCAAATTATGCACCCAGCGGAAACAGATGAGTAGGACATTACAGAAACCCAACAACAGAAGAGATGCGTTTCATGGTGCCATCTGCTAGTTTCTCACATAAAACCCTTACCACGGTGATTGCTGATATAGAAGTGCTGAAATAGTCATTAAGTCTGGAATCCCTTTTCCAGCGATAATGTTATTATAAAACAAGTATTGCTACTTGCTTACCATTGGTATTATACACAATAATAAGGTTACAATAGTTATTTGCTGCATTGTTAACTGTGAATGTGAAGAAATATATATATATTTGTATAAGCACTGTTGTTCAAATATCTGATGAGTCAGAATGATATCGCAAAGGTGGTAATTTCTGTAGAGATGGTCTCTCCCATTTATGAACTCTTTGTGTTTCATAGATCTTCATTATGCATTTCAGGGAATATGTTAGCCAGTAGGAGACTTTTACACAGTATTTTGATTGTAGAAAATGTTGTGTATTGTTTGTTGGTTTGTTTTCTTTTAAAGAAAGAAGACTCCTAGCTGTGACTTTGTACTTCTCTCTCCCAGAAGCCACAAATCGATCACATAGTTTATAAGAAGATGGAAAAGTTTTAAGAAAAAAATGGGTAGAGCATGCAAGTTAGCAACCAGGAAAAATAAAATGAATCACTTAACAAGTTGCTTAGAAAAAGATCAACCTAAAAATTCACCTGAGTGAATACAAACAAAAGTCTGATGGCATACATGAGCTGTACTGTCATTTTGGACAAGTAGATACATTATTTTCTTAGTGCACTGCAGAGAATGAATTATCCAGTTGCAGCCTTCCAAAGACTGAATTTGGGAGCTGAGGCATTAATTACAGTCATTACAGACAAACGACAGTATACTTCTCCTTCGGTGAGATGACAAAGTTGAAACAAAAGATGGGTCTAGCATACCTATTGAAAAGTCAGAATTTATTGGACTTTTTAAGCCTGAGGCTTTCTGGACACATCTAAATTACTCAGACCTGACACACTGATTTCACATTTGAGAATTCACTAAGTTATCTTCGCTTCAAGTGACAAACAGAACTCAGGTGGCAAGCGTCACTGAGAGTTTGTGAAGAGAGACGAGTGAAGGTAGTCAGGGCTTTTTGGCAGGCTACCAACCTGAGATCTAAAGGGCAAATGAGCACGCTGATTAAACCTCTCATCTTGCAAAGATAAGAATATACTGCAATTAAGTGGGAGGGTTCTTTCTATGGTTCACTTGGCAAGAGTCTTAACTGAGTTGAAACTGTTATCCTCATACATGTGAAACCTTAAAGAAAACCTGGTGGCTTGTTTTGGGCAAGACAGGCAAATACCATGCAGAATGCAACCATTTTAGTTGGCAATTCAAAATATGACTGCTTAACACTTCAGTACATACACTTAAGTCTATAATTAAAGAAAGTAATGTTCTGTGCAGAAAAAAGGTGGATTTGGGCTGAAAGACAGCAGAATTATTTTGGAAAAAAGAAAAAAGAACACATTTACTAAGGTATTCTGTAACAAAACTGACTCTGAACATCTTGCATAAAATATTCAATTCCTTTAAAGAACAATGCATACTTCTGGAGGGCAATGGAAAGAAAATTCTGCTACACTAACCAAAAGCACAGGAATATTCATGAGAAACCTTCTGACCTTGGACCAGGTCTCCTCCCAGGCTATTAGAATCCTTCTTTGCATAACCTTTCTGCCAGCTCCCTTCTTCTGAACTGCAGTCTGCTTCTTCTGGCCTTGCTACAGCAAAAAGCCACGTGGCATTTCCTGACTCATCTCCAAGCTCCGTATGTCACTGAACAATAAACCTCAGTCAGCAAAATTTTCAGATGATGGAATACCCTCATTTATTGGCAAGGACAGACTTGACTGGTAACATCTCACTGTCCCAAAGCGTACATTTAGTATACATAAGCAGACCTAATATTCACTATCTAAGCACTGCCTTTCTTGAAATGTGGATGGAGAAACCATCCACAGTTTTGGCCATGGAATATTTCACACCCCAAGACTGTTCACGACAATCGTTTTTTTAGCTAATGGACATATTTATAAGGGGATCTATCTGACCCTTTCCCAGCTGCCTGCCACTAAAAGCAATGCCCAGCACAATTATTTAGGAATCATTGAGTGCTGAAACACCATCCAATGTTGCATTATGTGAGCAATTTGTGTTGAACTCTTGTCTGAAGTGCTTAAATCCGTATTAAGTCATGTGTAGAACATGTAGTTGTCGTAAATCACTGCATAACTGTGCAACGTGCATGTTTAAGAGTTATTTTGTAAACATAGGAAAGGTTTTTCCACATTTCATAATCTGAAAAAAAAAAACCACTCCCTTTAGCATGCCTACCTGAAGACATGGGAATTCTGTATACAGTCTGGACATGGAGAGAACTTAGCTGGTGCCTGATCCAAGCTCTGCTGAAGTGAACAGGAGTCTTTCCCTCGTTCTTTTCTTTAAAACAGATTTTTAATCAGACCTTTAGTTCATCCACAGCAATAGCCTCAGCCTAGCTCCCTTGGTATTCACTGGACATTATCATTAATTCAGCTAGGGACATAAACTAGTTCTGTTTTACAAACTATGCTTAAATAGATTAATCTCTCTTATCCTGTGTCCTACTTTATGTAATTATTTATTCAGCTATATAACTCATCCTCTTCACAGTCTCCCTTACACCTTTCTTTACCTTCCCTAGACCTTGCACGGCCTTCTGGAGGAATAGCCTGGCCTGAAGTTATGGGAAGAATCAAAATATGTGTTAGATTTGTTCCTCACACTCACACAGGTATTCAGACATGCGTGCTACAGAAAGGAAGAAAAATAATTTCATGAACACTGTTAACAGTATGTGCCATATTTTTTCTGACTTAAAAAGCACAGGAGCTGATACATAGATTTTTTTTAAAAAATTAATTTTAAAAAATTGCATCCACCATTCCCTGGACAAAAAGCTCTGAAAAATCTACTTTTATAAACCTTTCACAGAGAAAGATGTCCAGTTTGGAGCTTTTCTTTTAAAATGAGATTTTTTTTCTTTTTCTGATTGTTTTTGGATAGTCCAAGGGAAAATATCATCTGCCCTACGCAACTACACCAGTTTTGCAGCTGGGGTAGCTGGGTTTTCACTCAATCCATTAAGCAGTGACGATTTTTGCTTTCTTCTTTCCCACTGATGAATGAATATCACTGCTCAGCTCAGCAATTGCTGTTTTTTCAGCAAGAGAAATGTCTTTCCTTTGAACAGCCTTGCAGGATAAGAAAAAGCATCCTCTGTCCTGTAATCCGGTGCAAAGTTTCCGTGAGAGCCGCAACTGCCTCCGCGCTGCTTTGTGATGGGCCAGCAATGATTCTCTCTCACTATTCACTGAAACAGCCCTTGTTCTGGAAGCCCTGAAAAGTATTGCTTTCAGGCTCTAATGTGGCTTCCCTTCTTGGGCCATAGCCACAGGAAGGTTTGCAGTGTGAATGCAGCAACAAGAGGAACACATTTTAAATAAGAAAATGAGTATGCAGATGCTAGCCACAATATTGGATTAAATAACGAGACAAATTAGGGACTGAAAACCAACTGCAGTTATTTGAATTCAGCCAAGCCAGATCTACTCCTCTTCTTTCTCTTTTTTTTTTTGGTCATTTTAGAGGAAGACATGCCATAATATGGTAACGAAAAGCAAAATTACTAATTATACGGAACACGATGACAGCAATAACAATAATTTTATTTCAGTTCGGGGATAGTACAATAAGAAAAAGAAGAGAAAAGTGCAGAATTACATTTTTCAGTTAAGAGAGGAACCGTTTTAATATTAAGGTCAAATGTAAAAAATGTGGTTTTGAAATTCCACTGTTAACATAACTAAACATTTTTCAACACAACTGAATCTTAAGTTATATAATTATGAAATTTAAATGCATATGGCTTTGCTTTTTCAGCAAGATCCTTGACAGATCTTTGTAGAAGAAAAATATGGAAGGCTTTAACTTTTTGCCTGTAAAAGAAAGCGTGCATTTTCCCCTCATTTAGTAGGGGTGACGGATCACAGAACTCCCATGCTGTGTATCCATCTCAGGGGCAGGAGAGGCATAAAAGCAGTGTCACATGAATCAGTTTTCTGAGGTTCAGCTAGGCTCCTTCTGCAGATTTGTTACTTCTCCTGTGGTTGTGCTAAAATATTTAAAGCTGTAAAAAGAAACTTCTAAAGCCATTCCTCTCACTTTTGGCACAAGATGAATGGCTTACTCAACTAAAATAATAATGCATAACAGACTTCTGGGGCCCAAGAAAGTTAAATAAAGAACCCTGGTATTAAAGCAAGAAACTTGCCATGTTCAATAATGTAAAGGGTGAAATTATGTCTGCATTAAGAGCAATGGAAAGATGCATGTTGATTTCAAAGGAGTTATTATTTCAAGTAGAGGTAAAGACAAATACCCTGTAATATCTGTTGCTGTACCTTAAAAATCGTACATTAGTTGATATTCGTTCTGTCATGGGAAATGCAAAGTGTACTTAAGTATTTCCATCAGTATACCAGTCACCGAATGAGTAGGAGTAATGCTAAAAATCAGTTGCCAACAGACATGAAAACACTATAATAGGATAACAAGATAAATTGATACTTCTTCGTGACATATAACTGTTCCTTCTCATGCTGAATGTTTTCAAGAATATATGAATGTAACAAACTTAAGAGGTTTTGCCATAGAAAGTTGAGGGACAAATGATAAAATATATTGCTGACTTATCACAAACTGCTGTACACAGTTTCTTTTCATTTTCTAAAGATTTGTATAATAGAGAAAATAAACTTGATTAAATATTTGAAATCAGAATACTTCTTAAGCTTTGCAACTTATGGTTCTCTCCAACAATAACACAGAAACATTCTGTAGACAATTTTACATGGAGGCATTTAATAAAGTAAAATCTGCTTTTGTAGACCAGCTTCTCTCCTCAAGATTTGTGGAGATACAAAAACACATTAAATGTATGACTTGAACTTTAAAGCCATCCAGAAATGATGACATAATTTTTCAATTTCCTTCTTTATTCCGTAATTCTTTTTTTTCTTCCATTTATGACGTAAAACACAACAATGTAGTTTCTAATGTTTTTTTTATAAACAGCTGTGTAAAAAAGTAAGCACAGAACTAAGAATGCATCTACTACCAGAGGCTAGGAATGGAGTTGTACTCCAAAGTCTTTTCTAGATACTGTAGACTTTGGAAAAAATCAACTTCTTTTCATTTTTTCAGTTGGTTAAATTCAGTATAGGATACCATCCCACCTTTTCCTTCACAGCTGTAGTATGTTAACTAATATTATATAGACATTAAACCCATAAGGTTCCAAGTTTTTGAGAAGACTCAATACCATGCCACCAAATAAGATAGCTCTTATAAATAATACATGGAAAGGGAATGCCAGAAGTAATTTTAGCTCAGCATTCTTGGGGAATTTGCCAAGCTACATATTGCGAAACACAGCTGCTCTCAGTTTATAAAATGACCTGAAACTCTTTCTGGTCAACCTTTTGCTCTTTTTAGGGTAGAGGGACACAAAAAAATCTGTAGAAATGTCTTTACTTAATCTCCGTCTCTTGTATACAAAATCAACTGTGTATGCTGCGATGCCTGTGTGATCCTTCATACGCAACCCTAGAGATAGAGCATAAAAAAGTGTGATTCCCAGGGCAGAAGCCTTCCCCTTTGCAATTGTCAAGAGCCAGAGGGATGCATATTACCTGCACAAACAGGAGCAGATATTCAGGTTGCTGAGTCCCTCCCCATCTTTCCTGTAGGCCCCCTTTAGGTACTGGAAGGCCACAGTAAGGTCTCCCTGGAGCCTTCTCTTCTCCAGGCTGAACAACCCCAACTCTCTCAGCTGTCTTCATAGGAGAGGTGCTCCAGCCCTCTCATCATCTTCATGGCCCTCCTCTGGACTCGCTCCAACAGGTCCATGTCCTTCTTATGTTGGGGGCTCCAGAACTGGACGCAGCACTCCAGGTGGGGTCTCACCAGAGAGAAGTACAGCAGGAGAATGACTTCCCCTGACCTGCTGGCCACGCTTCTTTTGTTGCAGCTCAGCATAAGGTTGGCTTTCCGGACTGTGAGCACACATTGCTGGCTCATGTCGAGTTTCTCATCAACCAACACCCCCAAGTCCCTCTCCTAAGGGCTGCTTTTAATCCGTGCTCTGCTCAGCCTGTATTTGTGCTTGGGATTGACCTGACCCATGTGCAGGACCTTGCACTTGGCCTTGTTGAACTTCATGAGGTTTGCACAGGCCCACCTCTCAAGCCTGTCCAGGTCCCTCTGGATGGCATCCCTTCCCTCCAGCTTGTCAAGCACACCACATAGCTTGGTGTCATCTGCAAAGCTGCTGAGGATGCACTCAATTCCATTGTCTATGTCACCAACAAAGATATTAAACAGCACTGGTCCCAATAATGACCCTGAGGAATGCCACTTATCACTGGTGTCCACTTGATCATTGAGTCATTGACTGCAACTCTTTGAGTGCGGCCATCTGGCCAATTCCTTATCCACCAAGTGCTCCATCCATCAAATCCCTGTCCCTCCAATTTAGAGATCAGGATGTCTTGCGGAACGTTGTCAAATGCTTTGCACAAGTCCAGGTACATGATGTTAGTTGCTCTTCCCTTATCCATCAAAACTGTAACCCAATCATAGAAGGCCACCAAATTTGTCAGACTGATTTGCCTTCAGTGAAATATATGCAGAAATATATATGCAGAAATACATATGCAGAAATAGCCCAGGACAGCCGAGCCATGTGTGGTAGGTGGGACACATGCCAAGGAAGGATTATGTGGGACCTACTTGCTCCAGGGCCAGCCTCAGCACTTGGGACAATTCAACACGACACAGAACACTGTCTGCCATAGCATCAAAGAAAAATAAGTTTAAAGGAGGTCTTACTAAGTCATTCAGTCCCCCATCCAAACCCAATCCAAGACCAACCATACCTACATGCACAGTTTTGCTCTAGACATGCTGTGCAGATGGGCTGCTCCAGTATCTTTTTTTTTTTTTCCTCCCTTTGCTTATGGTCGACTCATACACCAGTTCTTTTTGTGGTTCCTGGCTTGTGTTGCAGAGAGAAGGCTTCCCAGCAGCAACCCGTGCAGTCGGCTTTAATTTGTGCATATCATCAGCTTCACGCTTTATTCAAATATCCAGCAGAGAAGAAGATGAAAGAAAACACAGTCTGCAATGGTTCACACAGATTATGTAACATCTGCTCTATAATCAGTGGAAAATAATTTGTCTGCCTCATCAACGACATTACTCACATTTATGTAGAAAAATAAACTGCATGAAAAATGAGTTTGAACCTTGGCAACGGATCCTCACTTCTACTTACAATAGAGCAGAAACTGGAAATGGAAGAGGTGTAGCTGCCTACAGTATAAAGGCATTTCCGAAGGCATGAATGTGTGTTGCATTCCTGAGCACGACCTGAATTCCCCCGGCAGAGTGAGACCTGCTGGAGAAGGATGCAGAGAGAGAGAGAGAGAGAGAGCACTCTTCATGACATAAAGCACAGACTGCTGTGAACTAAAGAGAAAGAAACTTTGTTGTAATAAAAAATGAATGATGCTCTATATTATATTTAAAATACTGTGGTAGTTTATGACCTGATAATCAAAGTTACACAAGGAGGTATGTGCTTTATGAGGTGCTCTTTTTCACTGTGTTCCCCCACGCTGAGTGCCAAGAGACAGGCAGCAATGTGGCAGGTGGGGCCATGCATTTGTTTTATGTTTTCCTTGGGGGTAAAGGAAATGAAAACTCTCTTTAAATTCTTGAAATATTTACATCTTAAGGAAATCACTCTGAAGGAGGTCTTCTTTTTATTTGCAATATAAAAATAACACCTTTGTATAGAACTCTGCCATGACCTATAAAAAACACACAAGGGCATTTTGCTGTCAGTATTTAGCTTTTAAAAAAATGTTTCTTGCTCTGTTAGAGCTGGAAATTTTGTTAAAAGTTTGGGAAAACTGAAAACCTTCCTTAGACTCAGGTATAAGGTGTTAAATGGGTTGGAAGGAAACAAAATGGAGCAGAGAACCTATCCAAAGAATAACACAGCGATGCACATCTGATTTAAAAGGAATTAACGACGAGTGTTTATATATCTTTTAAAAGCCACTCACAGTATATTACATTGGGGAAGATTGCTACATTCCAAACAGGGCAATGAAGAAGATATTCGCTGACAGCTGTCAGTACTAAGTTCTTGTTCATTTCTCTGGAATAAGAGTTATCTAATCACATATTCATTGTTTTCTTTTCCTTTTGTATGAAAATCAGAAAGCCATAAACACATTTCATGTCTCTGACATTTTGGGGTACTTTTTCTGCTGTTTTTTTTTTAGCAGAGATGTAAAGTGGAACTTAATCCATTATTGTACCTTATTGTCAGCTTAAATAAGAATGCAGGATGTGTCTGCTATTCATTTATCACCATTTCAAATCAGCTAAGTTAATGGATAAGTAGATGGCTTTTTTATCATTCAGTGAACATTTGCACAGATGTAGCTCACTCAGAGGACAAAATTATAAACTGTTTGCAAATCTTTATACACAATTCTTTACAATAAGTAATATTTTCCTAGTCACCCTGACAGCTGAAGTATACTTTTATTTTTGATCAGCCTGGTTGTGGGGCTGTCCAGTTTGTCTTGTTACAGTAGAGACAGTATGGTAGAAATATCTAGCGGTCACCACGTTTGCTGTAGCTTAACTATTCTATTAGCTTTCCATTAAATTTCTGCCAGACTTTTAGGCATACGACAGTTTAGCACCAAATCTAAAATATTTTATGAGAATATTTTGAGTAATTAATCCAAACGTGTCTAAATTAGTAAAATGTTTTTCCATTGATTCCAATAGGTTTTGGATCAGGACATCTCTTAGTAAGTTCCGAGTTCAGAAGTCTTTTTAATTCTACAGTTACTGCTGACTTTGCAAAAGCTCCATCTTTCCCAACACTGTATGATGGTTTAAATTCAATAAAATTCTTAAACAAGATTTCTCACATTCTCATATATAGAAGCATAAAGGTTTGGAATTTCTCTATACTTTTTTTATTTGATTTTGCATTTTACTAAAATCTTGTGGCAAGAAAACTCAGACATGAAAAACTTCACAAAGAATAATTATAAAATGTGGGTGATCTTATTAGCGTTTATAAATATATAAAGGGGAAATGTCATGAGGATGGAGCCAGGCTCTTCTCAGTAGCAATCAATGATAGGACAAGGGGTAATGGATTCAAGCTGGAACACAAGAGGTTCCACTTAAATTTGAGAAGAAACTTCTTCTCAGTGAGGGTGACAGAGCACTGGCACAGGCTGCCCAGGGAGGTTGTGGAGTCTCCTTCTCTGGAGACATTCAAAACTCGCTTGGACGCCTTCCTGTGCAACCTCATCTAGGTGTTCCTGCTCCGACAGGGGGATTGGACTAGATGATCTTTTGAGGTCCCTTCCAATCCCTAGCATACTGTGATACTGTGATACTGTTTCCTTGATCAGTTCCAGGCCTGTGCATGTAACGTGTTCTTCCTCTTTGCCCATAAAACAAGATTTTGAGCATAACGATACATAGTTCCTACACAGTGTTTTATATTCCCTCAACTTTGCTAGAAATGAGTAAACGATGAAAAAGAGCTTCTGACAAAATTTTAACCTGTATTTTGATTTGTATCTCTATCGTATTAGTTTTGGAAATAAACAGTCATCCCTTTCCTGATGTGAGGAAGTAATTTTGCAGTGCACATGGGCTGTCTTCTCTCAGCCTGGTCTGCCACAACCACACTGAAACAAAGTGATCCAGACTGAGAGTGAATATTTTAGATAACAGGAATATTATATTTTCACTACTACTTTCCGTCACCATGCTTATTCATCCTAACGCTCTGTTGGTTTCTTCAACACCTGTGATCTGAGAGCATTCAAGGGAGTGTCTGTAACAGGCTGGCAGGTATTTTCATCCTATGGTGGCTACCACCGAATTGTGAGCACATCATTCCCATCACTATGGTTATCAGGCTGCAGTTCTCCATAATCAAGCATTTCTCTAAAAACATAAGTGTGCTTATCATTAGAGGTGGCTTACTGGCAAGGCTGACTTCCCCCTTGATGGCGAAGGAACCTTGCAAATTCTACATGGTGTGCCTCACAGAGCAGCAGGTGAGCACCCCACAGAGATTTCCTGCTCTGGGTAAAAGGACTTAAATGCCCCGACAACTCCAGTTCTAGATGGGACTTGAAAGTTTCAGCTTGCAACCTGTGCTATCCCTGCCCTGGTGAAGATTTTGTAGGAATAAGAGGAAGGGATGCATTTTCCTGATGAATCAGCACCCTCATTTCCTAGAAGTACTGTTTTCTTTTGTGATTCTTGGACTACTTTTGCTCTTTAACAAAGAAGTTTAAGAGCTTGCCAGTCACCCTGAGTAAATGTCCATCACTGGTAACCCTGTCCCTCTTTCAGTCTGGCAAAATCCTGCATACTTCTAGGGTGAATTAGAACCAGTTAACATCCTATAATTGTCTTGGATGTTAGTTATCAAATTTCAGTACATTTTTGTAGCATTTCTAACTTTTGTCCCACCTTACATTCCAAGGAGGGAACGTGCAATTATGTTGATGATAGCAATTTTAATTAATTGCTATTCTCCGCTGATATAGGTAATGCTGGAGAAATCTGCACGCTAAAAAAAAAAAAAAGAAAGAAAAACAACCAAAACCCACAAGAAACACAATGTGAACTGCTCTATGGTTTTTCATGTTTATCTTACCTCAAAGGAAGCAAGCAAAAGGGCAGAGCTCTGTCATTTTACTAGATATTCCTCTTTATTATAAGCATGTCTCATCTCTTTCATTTTTTAAACCATCCCATTGAGCTTTCAGAGCTTTCAATTAGCTAATATACCTTGTAATAACGTACAGTGTGGAAAGTAAAATAACAATTTTTATTGAAGATTTTTTTCTCCCTTGAAAAGAAAGAAGAAAACGCACAAAGGCTAGGTCAGGATTACTGGCGTAAGTGAGGAGAGGTTTCAATGTAGCATAACTGATGTAGTTCCCTTGCCTCAAGGCTTCTGCTAATGTAGAAGATGCAGAAAACTCCAACTTGAACAGATCTGTATGGATAAGGGTTCAGCCTAAAGATAAGTAGGACACAGTTGTCTAAATATTATTTCATTAGTTTTATTAAGTTAATGAAGAAGAATTAGTCCTTAAATCACAAAACAAGTTTTTATCATGTAGAAGTGTTAGTAATTGGCACAGGTAAATATGGTACATGGATGATTGCCCTTGACAAGAAAGATGACTGATTTTACTTGATTAGATAGCTGGATAATGAATGTGTCATAATATGAGGTTTGATTATGTTAAGTTTAGTGATGGGATGAGGGATAACAGTTTTAAACTGAAAGAGGGTAGATTTAGATTAGATATTAGGAAGAAATTCTTTACTCTGAGGGTTGTGAGACACTGGCACAGGTTGCCCAGAGAAGCTGTAGATGCCCCATCCCTAGAGGTGTTTAAGGCCAGGCTGGATGGGACTTTGAGCAACCTGGTCTAGTGGGGGGTGTCCCTGCCCATGGAAGGGGGGTTGGAAGTAGATGATTGTTAAGGTCCCTTCCAACTCTAACCCTTGTGTGATTCTATGCTTCTAAACAATAATGTTGCTTTAACAAGTACAGCTTATAACTTATTGCCTAAACCAATATAATCTAAATTTATGTCTTTGAACTAGGCTAGTACTGTTCTGATAGCACAGTAACAGTAAATGGTACTTTGCTTTAAGTGCATGTGTAGCTACAATGAACCAATAAAACACTGAACTCTGACTTATTGTGGGGATCAGATCTATAATATATAATTTGCTAATGGACAAGTAAATTACATGCCTTGAAAATATAGGGGGTTCTAAAGAGAATTTTTTTAAGCCATTCTTGCTCTCAAATATCTACAGTTCAACTTGTTTTTTTCATGTCAAGATTTTCAACATGAAAGGACTTCCTTGTAAGTTCTGTTATCTCCAGTTCCAATTTCTAGCAATAAAAACAATGAAATTCCCGGTGGGGACAAGAAGACCCCTCAGTACTAACAAAAAACTTTCTAGTAAGTTTTATGACAGTGTTTAACAGAAATCAACTATGAAGACTGAAAAAGGAATCGAAAATTAGAGATATCCATGATGGCCTAAAAGCACAGACAGGAAAATATTTCTGGGTAGAGATAATACCTTCTGTTAGACAGATTGGTATAGCTGGAAAATTTAACAAACTTACAGGCACATATATTTTTCCAACTGTTGATGATTTTATGTGCCCAAAGGCTTGCCTGACATTTCCAACCATACCTACCTACAAACCTACTCTTGCCTAAAAGCTAGTCTCATTTTTACTAAATAGTTGCAGCACCTTAAATCTCTACAGAGTTAAGAACTGCAAGTCTTGATTTGCTTGTCAGGATTTGGCCTAGCTGGTGATTAACAAATAGGGCACAGATATTGCACGAGATAGGAAATTTGGATTTCTTCCAGTATATTTATTTATGAAAACTAATAAATAAGTACTAGAAATTATAGATTAATCAGACCAATGTATGAAGTAATTGTGAACAGATGCACATCACTAAGTCATACTGTTGTCAAAGAGAAAAATTTAGAAGAAAAGCAAATATAAGATGAGAGAGGAAAGAGAACACTTTTTCTACAAATTGTGGGACTGTTACTGATACTGCATGGGACTTACATTCCTTATTCCAGTTTGGCTTTTGAGGATGTATGCTAAACACAGTTCTTTGCTTTTCAGGCAGCACTTTCAAATTGACACTCGATTAATATGTAGCTATGTAAACCACTTAACAAAAACACATTGTCACAAGAATTAATATGAACAAGAAATTGTGAAACCCATAACATTACATATGTTTGCATTAATTTTGTTAATCCCATTAAAATATTTTTATCAATATTATCAGGTTCTCTTTCAGAAGGTGACATAAAATTTGTTTCATCTCACTGCATGCACCAATAAGTGAGGTGTGTTGAAGGAGTCTAGTGTGACTAACTTAAAAACTTAAAACTTCGGTAGAGAAAAATAAGATAAAGTTTGGATAGATTACCTCTGGAGGTGTCTGTTCTCTCAATTGGGTTTAGAGAGACCAGGGGATACGTGTAGGTATCTCATATTTACAGTGCTGAAGTTAAATAAGAGGAGTTCAAAGGGACTCTAGGCAAAGTGTTACATTCTATTTTTCAATAGCTTAAACTAATCTCATATTGAGTGGCTTTCATTGAAACATAAGATTTTCTCAGGATGTCTCTTGGACAAATTGTTTCCATCTATTAGAAAGAGGATGAAATTCAGCCCACGCAACAATGCTGGCAAGACCCTCCAAACAACACCTCATTACTCCTCTTGGGTGTACTAAAAGGAACTAAGACCTCAAATATATCAAGACAAATGTTGAAGTAAGATTCACAGCAGGAAAAAGACTTTATGATTATAGAATCTGTCTGCAGATAGAAACCTACCAGAATTTCTTATTTATTGCTGTATTTAGAATTTTCTCATAATGGGAATATATATATATATATATGCTTATGCATTAATGAACTGCATATTAAAAAAAAAAAAAAAAACAAAATTGAGTAATGTTGCATATTATTTGTGTAACTTTTTTGCTAGTTTTGTAAACTATGAAAGAATGAGCATCATACATTCATATAATTTGTTTCATTACTTCTGTGTCTGCTTGATTTTATTGGTTTCACTTGTAAAGTTATTTTTTCCTATGGTCCTACCAAGATATAATTATTACAACACACCAAGCTTTATGTTTAAACTCCAGTGTTCAGAAATGCTAAATTAAGATTGACAACTCAACTGGAACACATGGCCCTTGCTCATAAGCACTTTGACAGTCTTTACCTATGAACACATTTTATCTTTTTTCCAGAGTTCCTTTGCCTCATTCAATGAATGGAATGGATAGTAATTCCAATTAGCAAGCAGCAACCCATATTTTGTTTGGTTTGTCATAGTTGTTTTTTATTGTTGTGTGTGTGTATCCTGTCTGAATGATCAGAAAGTTTGGCAGCAGAAAATTACTGGTCAGGCTCAAATCTACCACAAGAAATTAATTGTTTAGTTCACAAATTGTTTAGCTTGCCAATTTTCATTTCCTTATTCTGTTGTACATCTGTTTTCAGGGTAAAGTAATATTTAAAAATACATCCACTTAACAATCAAGAGACTGGATGACTGTCTTTCAACTTCATTGCAGGTCTCATCATAAATATTTTCATTTTCTTTTGCCCATAGTTACTGAACAGAAATCTCTTAGCAAGTTTATTGTGAACTATATATCTCTTAAAAAAATACCACAACTATATGTTAGTGCTCAGGAGAGAATAAATACATTAATAATACTACTGCTGTTCATATTGCAGAATACATTTGTAAACTGCTTCAGAGAACAGTGAGCAATATAGAATCATAGAATTTTCTGGGTCGGAAGGGACCTTTAAGATCATCGAGTTCAACCATTAATGTAACACTGCCAAAACCACCATTAAACTGTGTCCTGCAGCACCGCATCTACACATCTTTTAAATACCCCCAGGGATGGAGACTCCACCACTTCCCTGGGCAGCCTGTTCCAATGTTTGATAACCCTTTCAGTGAAAAAATTTTTCCTAATATCCAATCTAAACCTCCCCTGGTGCAACTTCCCCATTTCCTCTTGTCCTATCACTTGTTACTTGGGGGAAGAGACCGCCTTTCAGGTAGTTGTAGAGAGCAATAAGGTCTCCTCTCAGCCTCCTTTTCTCCAGGCTAAACAACTCCAGTTCCCTCAGCCGCTCCTCATAAAACTTGTGCTCTAGACCCCTCACCAGCTTCATTGCCCTTCTCTGGACAGGTTCCAGAATCTCAAAGTCTTTTCTGACTGACACTGAACACAATATTTGAGATGCAGACACCCCCAGGTCCTTTTCCACCAGGCAGCTTTCCAGCCACTCTTCTTCAATCCTGTAGAACTGCATGGGGTTGTTGTGACCCAAGCGCAGGACCCAACACTTGACCTTGTTGAACCTCATACCATTGGCCTTGGCCCATTAATCCAGCCTATCCAGATCCCTCCTATTAGTAGTGCCTTTCTATCCTCAAGCAGATCAACATGCCTGCCTAACTTGGTGTCATCTACAAACTTACTGAGGGTGTCCTCAATCCCCTCGTTCAGATAATTGATAAAGATATTAAAGAGAACCAGCCACAATACTGAGCCCTGGGGGACACTGTTTGTGATGGGCCACCAATGGGATTTAGCTCCATTCATTACCACTCTTTGGGCCTGACCATCCAGCCAGTTTTTTACCCAGTCAGGCTCAACCCAAAAGCTATCTCAACCCTGCATATTAAATTCAGCTGTACTAACATGGCTAAACAACTTGGAATGTGCCTATCCAGTTTGGAGCATGAATATGTCATCACTCAGTCACATCACCATTGCCAGTGCTCTTCTTGTGCCAGTCCAACCATCACACATGAATAAATCCAACAAACTAAGCTGACCACAGTCCTTCCCATTGCCAAAGCCAAAGGAAAACACCAAACCTGGAAAACACATTAACACCGAGTTACAGACCCGACTTCTGTGGAAGAGGAGAGGTTTGCCATTTATTTCACTGGGAGGTGGTCGGACATTTTTGTTTCAGAATATTGTTTCAAAGCGAGATTTGCTTACCCAAGACTGTATGCTTCAGCTCCCAGCCTGTAGGCTGCAGCCAGTTTGTTGATTGATTCAGATCCATGGCTGTAGGCAGCTGAGCTCTTGCTGAGGGATTCAGAGTCAAGACTGTAGGCAGCAGACCTTTTACTTTGTGCAGCAGAGTGATCATAGGCTGTAGATCCATAGCTGTAGGCTGCCGACTCAAGGTCATAGGCTGAAGAGCCATGACTGTACGCTGCTGAAGAGTCAAGGCTGAAGTTTGCTGCAGATGCATGGCGATAGGCTGCAGAGCCCCTAGCGTAAGCTGTAGATCCTTGAGCATAGACAGCAGATTTGCTCTTTGTTTCCTTTTGGTACTGGCTTACAGTGGACTGCAGTGCTTTATGGCGGTACGCACGGTCATAGTGATCATGGTGTCTTTGGTAGAAAGGTAAAGACATCACGGATTTATTCTAATTTTGTTTTTTACTGCACATTTCTGAATGTAAATAAACAGGATACTGTCTGAAAAAGAACAGATCAAACATAAGGGCTATTGTCCAAGAAACTTCTGAGTTAGCATACGAATCATAGAATCATAACATCATTTGATTTTAGCCCAAAAAAGCCCTCACAACAAGGACTAAAAATGTATAGTAGCTTCTTACCTTTTCTTTAAATTTTTTGGTGGCAGTGCTCCGAACCCCTCCAAAATTAGTCGTAGTTAAGCATATGCCCTTTCCACGTCCACATACAGAATTTCCAGGGAACAGTGACTACAAATCCAACAAACCATCCAAAATACTGTCATTAGTGCAAAGAAGACAATAGGAGAAAGATCCCAATCCAAAGATACCACTTTTGATTTTTGTATGCCTGTCTATTTATTTATCTTAAATAATTATTTACATACAATAACTCCCTACTTGTTGAGTTTGGGAGACATAGGCTGAATAAATTCAGTATAATGACAAAAGATTAATTTCATGCTCTCTAAATAAAATTTGTCAGTTCAGCCCTTCTCTGTAAGTCAACAATTTAAAATCTATGCCTGTGGCACACAATTGCCAACCATGGGCAATATGTCACAAATATGGTCTCGATGCCTGCCTTGCTATCAATAATTAATGATGCCTCACCACTTGCTACACTAAAATGAGACTCTTGTTTATATTTTATTTACCTCTTCCAGCTTATTCGAGACATGTTAGAAATATTTAGGACTCCCAAAGGTCTTTATTGCAAACAAGAAACAAATCTACACAACTCTCAGAGCCACAGAAGATATAGCAGTTTGACTGATAACACTGCAAAACAATATACAATAAGTACTGTATGGTCATTCCTTCAGGCTTCTAAGTATAAATACAAAAATTAAAAGGTAACTAGTTTAAGGTACCTTGAAGATAATGTTCCTCCTCTAGAGTAAAAACATAGGATTAACTATTAGGAATGAAAAACGTGGTGGGAGCTTATGGGTAAGAATTAAGGGGCAGGCTAATATGGGAGACACTACTGCGTCTGTGTACTACAGACCACCAGATGCGAAAGAGGAAGTTGATGAGGCCTTCTACAGACAGCTGGAAATAACCTCACAGTCACAGGCCCTGCTCCTCATGGGGGACTTTAACCACCATAGTACTTGCTGGAAAGGCAACACAGCCAGGCACACACAAGTCCAGGAGGTTTCTGCAGAGCACTGATGATAACTTTTTGACACAGGTGGTGGAGGAACCCACAAGGACAGGTGTACTGCTGGACTCGTTCTGACAAACAAAGATCTGGGCAGAGAGGAATCTAATGAAATTCAACAAAGGCAAGAGTAGGGTCCTGCACCCAGGGAGTAATAACCCCATGCACGGGTACAGGTTATGGGTTGACCTGCTGGAAAGCAGCTCTGCGAAGAAGGACGTGGGAGTCCTGGTGGACAACAAGTTGACCATGAGCCATCAATGAGCCCTCGTGGCCAAGAAGGCCAATGGTCTCCTGGGATACATAAAAAAGAGTGTGGCCAGCAGGCCAAGGGAGGTCATCCTCCCCCTCTACTCTGCCCTGGTGAGGCCACAGCTGGAGTACTGTGTCCAGTTCTGCACTCCCCAGTTCAAGAAAGGCAAGGAACTACTGAAGAGTCCAGCAGAAGGATACAAAGATGATCAAGTGACTGGAGCATCTTTCTCATGAGGAAAGGCTGAGAGACCCGGGTCTGTTTAGCCTGGAGAAGAGAAGGCTGAGAGGGGATCTCATCCATGCTTATCAATATCTAAAGGGCGGGTGCCATGAGGAAGGGGTCAGAGACTTTTTAGAGACTTTTCAGTCATGCCCAGTGACAGGGCAAGGGGCAATGAGCACAAACTGGAACACAGGAAATTCCATCTCAACATGAGGAAAAACTTCTTTACTTTGAGGGTGACAGAGCACTGGCACAGGCTGCCCATACAGGTTGTGGAGTCTCTTTCTCTGGAGATATTCAAAAGCCACCTGGATGCATTCCTGTACAGCCTGCTTTGGGGAGGGGGGGGGGGGGGGGAAGTTGGACTAGATGATCTCCAAAGGTCCCTTCCAACTCCTACCATTCTGTGATTTTTGGGGGGGGGGGGGGGGGGGGAAGAAAGAAAAAAGAAAGAAAAAGAAAGCTATCATTGTGCAGATCTTGGCAAAAAAGTCTGGCATGCACTCTTTCCTTTGTTGTTAGACATTAATGTGTTCAACACAAACCGCAATTTTGACTTTCCCACC
The DNA here is from genome assembly GCF_965231255.1 of Vanellus vanellus. Taxonomy (NCBI): domain Eukaryota; kingdom Metazoa; phylum Chordata; class Aves; order Charadriiformes; family Charadriidae; genus Vanellus; species Vanellus vanellus. Next base: position 115,299,452 of record NC_138906.1, on the reverse strand, counting down.
TCTTACGCAATATCCCAGCAGCACAGCTACTGCCCCTCAGCTAAAGCAATACAAGACCACCAAGGAGGGTGACAGTAGAAACTGCCTTGATCTGACCACGGATAGCACCAAATAATGAGCATGTGAAATGAAGGTTTTTTCAAATTACAGTCTGATTATCACAACAGAGATAAGTCATTTTGCTGGAGCCCTCTAAAAGAAGCCAAGGAAAAAGTGGTGAGCATCCAACAGAAAGTGAAGAGACACTGTGAAGAACAAGATGAAGCGTAGCTGCAGGTCTGTCAGAACCAGCTTTCCAAAGCTATCAATCATAAACAAATGTCAGCAATTCAGGTGATGTGTATAGACCATGGCTGTGGCACTAATGCAGGAAGTGGCACGTGAAAATATTTAAGAAGCAAAGGTCACTTCCAATTTTGCACAAAACACTCTATATCACACAGGCAGTGTGCTTTAGAAGATCAGATAGGAGTTATTTTTTCAGAGAATTTAAGCACAGCTTCCAACACGCTCTCCCACCTCGTGAATTCCTCTCTCTGATGATATGAAATAATCTGAGCAGAGATTGATTTGAACCAAGTAAAGAGTACGCCTGATTTACAGGGAAGTGTGTAGTGACAGTCAGGTCCTAGTCCTAGGTGGTTTTGTAGAAATTGATGTAAAAGACAGTTTCCTTGATACAATCAATATTATTTTATTTGACATGAGACCTCAGTTCTCTGGTAGACCTGGCTCCATATTAGGCAATCAGACCATTTAAGAAGTCATCAGTCCCGTAACTTCCATCTAGAAAGAAAACCCCACCAAACCCAAGTGATATTGATACCAAAGAAGGCATTAATAATGTGCTCTTTGAGACAGGGTTCCCAAAGATGTTACTGTGGAGGAGCTCAGAAGGCATTTGGATGATTTTGGATGCCAGGCTGCCAAATTGCTCTGGAAAGCTGTACTTAAGTGGACATCTGGCTGGAAAACACTTTCATAGACTAAACAAATAAAGGAGAAACACTATGTTCAACACACAGCATGCTGGGTTACAGCTTTTTTTACTCTTTTGATTGAGTTTTATGATGCAGAAATACATGCTCACTAGCTCCCTGACGCATCTGGTTCTTTCCAGTGCTTCCAATCTCTTGTACAACTGAGTCTATGCATACACAGCTGTAACATGTCCTGATAAGAATTGATATCGAGGACAAAACTACTGAGGCTGAGACATTGTTATCCATGTTGGATTGCACCTCTGGGGTTTTGCTTCACATTGACTCTAGCCTGGCCCATTGGAGTCACCCTCCCTGGCCTCTGGTACATGTAATGCACGTTCTTAGGATATGCTTTTTTTCACGCTGAGGGATACTAGGGCTCTAAGACTGCTCCACATAACACAAAGTGTTGTGAATGGAGACAACTGGGAGATTCACTTCAAAAACACATTCTTGATCTGAACTGAAATGCCAATGTGAGTGCACCCTTTGAGGAAGCATCTTCATATTGCTTCAGACAGTGCATTTCTGAGGATGTGAGGCAAAGAGTTCCTTGTATTTCTGTGTAGTTATGATATGATTATGACTGGACCTCACATGCAGTGTGTGAGACAGGGGGGGAAGATTATGTCCTCCTCATTTTACATATGTGCTCAGAAACACTCTGTATTTAGCTGTTAAGACAGTTGTAGAAACCTGAATAAATACTATCATACAGATAGTCTGTAATATCCTTTACTGATATAAAGCAGAATATATTATTACTAGAAAGAAGAATAACATTTTCTGTTCCTAGACCCTTTTCATTTAAAAAAAAAAAAAAACAGTGACAGAAACAGCAGAAAGAGTGTTTTAAAAGCACAAACACATTAGTTGATAACCTGCAAGGCAGACAATATTTTCCTCGACACTCAAGGAAAGTAGCACGTATCATGAGTGGGAGGCAGAACAGTCTTGTCATAAACCTGAGCTTGGGCTCTAACCACAGGGTTGTCCTTTCCACTGTACAGGACCTATTTCTCTGAGCCTTCACCATCTTGACACAAATAATCACCGTCAGGAAACTCAGTCTTTCAAACTTACAGCCAAGTGACCTAGAAATATCTGGCAACCTGTTGCTCCTTAATGAAAGAAGGTGTTGTGGGCACTGGGAGAGCTCTTCAGGCACAATAAAAAACAATGGCACCAAGAGGGATTACCAATCTCACCGGTTAGGGATAGTCACAGGGAAATATGTTTTCCGTTTCAAGTTCACTTTTCTTCTTTATTTTGTGATTGAGATGGAAATGCCTCAGCTAGGTTAGTTTATGAGGAAATCTTTTTATTGCAGCTGCATAATGCTTGCAATCTTGGTTTGTTTGTTTGTTTTTTTCCCAAGGCACTAGAAACCCCTTTGAGCCAAACAGAGAGAAAGGGGGAAAAATAACGAGTGCTGGCACTCTGAAAACAAGGACAATGCCTATTTGATTGAAGCAAGTATTTCTATACTTTAAATCAAGTTTTTCCTTTGACTCCAATGCAGGTGCAGAAAGAAATGCCTGCCCTGCCACTAAGTATAGCAATTATTTTTTTTCTGATATCTGCATGGCAATCCCTACAGACTATGTGAATATAACTGTACGATTATTTAGTTCAAAATCCTCTGAAGCTACAAATGTTAGAGCAGTCTGTCCAGAATAGTCACCCGAGTATCCCAAGTAGAAGGTGAGAATTTTAAACAAGCAAAAAGGAATGAAGTACTGTGAAACAGAGTCTGAACTTTTGTCTCCAGTTCATCGTAACAGAAAATGAATATGGGAAATGGATGGAAAGTCTAGACTTCATCTTTAAGGGCAAGAAATGAGCTTTGAAGATGGCACACAGAATACTCTGTGATATGCAGTTACCTGAGTAAAACCCCTGAGTTTGAAAACTTGCTGTTAATAACTTGTAAGGGCCTTTATATGCCCAGTGAGTTATCCTTTAGAAAGAGGACTGAAACCAAAGGTGGGTCTGTTACTTGTAGAAGACCACAGAAAAGAAGTTTGAAAGCAAAGATGGCTATGCTATGCCCTGTTTCACAGGGAAGTGCATGTAGAGAATGCAGCCAGGCTAAATTCACAGTAGGAGATGCCTGAAAGATATTTTCACCCAATATGGAGATATGTTTCTTTAATATGGTGGCAAGAAATGCTGATATTTTCCATGTCCATTGCAAGGAGTCTGTTTTCAACTCCAGCTCTGTTCAAGGCTTTCCTGGAGCAGAGGAGAGCACCCAGACCAGGAAAGCCTGTCTGCAACCTGCCCATCCTTCTCCATTTCTGCTAAAAGACCTGCAGAGCACATTCCATGGACTGTAGGGAGTGGGTTGCAAGCATAAAGCCAGAGGTGAACAGAACAAAGGAGCACCTTAATATGCTATAGGTAAATTAAGGGGAAATAAAGAGGTCTTAACATTTTTTGAGTGAATACAATGTGATGAAATGATGCAATAAAGTAATTCAATCACAACCTACTGTAAGACACTGAAGTTAATGATGGGTAGAGTGATAGGATTTTAAGAGGAAGTTAATTTATGGTAGAGATGGCAAATTTCAGACCTGACTTGATCTTTTAATATCCATGAAGATATCATGTATTAACTGTCAGGGATAAAAAAAATAGCTATGACTGCCTTCTCACTGGAAAAGAAAATGTACATTTTTCATTTTCATATTCATTCACTAATACTGACATATTTCAGTAAATATAGAGACTATTTGTTACCTTTTGTAGCTTTTAGGTTATATTTATTTCAGTTATCCAAGGAAGATATTTTTTCAGGGATCCCTTTTCGTTACACCCAACATTGGAACACGCAACACACAATCTGAGGAAGCCCTGCAACTTGGCTACAGTTCTCACATCCGACTAGTGAACAGTGGTTTTGCCTTTTCTAACAAAAAATTACTTTGGAAATAAGTGCTGCGATTCATGCAGCAAGTAGTCGGCTTGGCATTTTAAAATCTGAAACTGAATGTAAAATAAAAAATGTATATGCATTCAGCAAAAAGCGTGATGGGCTTCAGGGAGAAAATGCTATATTTTCTACATATTGATCAATTTCTTGATGTCTATTGCCTGTTTTAATAGCATAAGTGTCACTGGTGCATTTACTAGTAGGAAAACTTTTCAGAAGAGCTGGCAAACAAGCAGCCTTCTTTAGCATTTTGAATAATTCAAGCCCCAGTAACTCAAAAGCATTTCTGGGCATCTCAGTCTTTCTTTGGGTAGGGATGTATAGGGATGGGGCATTCCAGAAGCTGATGTCCATGTTTGTCTTTTTAAGAAGCTTCAGTTAAATCTCTTCACCATCCAGACTAAAGACCTGTTTCTGTGGTGTGGAAGAGCTATGTACAGGTTATTATGTGATAGTCAAGAGGTTAAGAAAGTTATCATTATCAGTGGTGCATCATTTTGAATGAAGCTATTTGGGCTGCTCAGTACTAAATTGGGAAGAAAATAGAGCTAGTTTGGTCAATGAAGTTTTAATATTTCCTGTCATAATAAGAGAAGAAAGGCTGGTTGGAATCAGATTTCACCTCATTCTTCTAAGCAGAGATAAGAAAATCGTTCACATTCCCCACTAATGCATGGGCAAGGAGTTATTTGTTCATTAAACACAAGTCAGATTGTATCAGCCTAAAGGATTTAATCAAAAATATTGGTGGATTGCATTAAGAAACTTCTTAGGTCTTATTATTATGTGAGATATCAACATCTTTTATGACTGTACAAACTTTGCACATGAGTAATCAGTTTACAGACGGTGCTGTTTCCTAATTATAGCAACTCTGAGTAACTTATTAGTCTTTTCCCTGGACTATCCATTACCACCATTCTATCCCACTTTAATGAAGCTCAGGACTCCCTGAAAGAGCTCCTTTCAACTTTTTTTAAAATAATCTTCAAAGAATATTTTTATCTGGACAGAGGAAGATCACATTGCTTTACAAACCAGCTCATTAGGTTGGTATCTGGACAGGGAAGTGGGTGAGGGGGTTACAGCAGCGGGCATATATTTAACCAGTCTCACCCTGCACTCATGCACTTTCTTGTCTATAATTTAATCTGAGTCTGAATCTGCCCTCAATATCATCTCTGGATAACAGCTGACATTAGCTCACAGGCATCCATCTCCCCCACGGGACCACTTTGTTTCTATGGCTGCACCGCTGGCCCTGCTGAGACAAAATTAAACCCTTTTTGAGGGTGTACAGCTGTGACGCTTCTGCAGTCTGGAAGCAGCTCATCAAGATGTAGGTTGTCATAGGTGCTTGCTACGCCTCCAAATTACTGTTGGTTGTTCAGCCCTCTTCCAGGGAGACTGGACAAAAATCACAAATCACAGTGAGCAGATCTGACTCAAAACCACCGGCACCAGTCAACACTTCTTCGATGGGTTCAGCCAGTACTGGTTTGCATCCTAAGAGCCCAGTACTGTAAAGGATGTGGCCATGGACCTGATTGCCTGCGTCTAAATTGTGCGGCTGAAATAAGATGGATGATTCACAGGCTTAGAGATATATGTTTAGATAACTTGCCAGAAAGTGGTGTACACACATACTCATTAAAAGGAAATCTTCCATATGGAATTCCATATGTGTACATATCCATGCAATATATCTAAGTTTATACACTACAGCATCTGCAGAATGGGAAAAAAAAGATCATTTACCTCCTGCCATTGTGTTTTTTTCTCCCACCCCAGGCCAAACAACAACTAGAAATGACTGTTTTTACTATTTTAGGGAGCATGGAAACGGACCATTCCCTTATTAAGAGAGATCAGAGTTGCAAGCAATACTGAGAAATGAGAAAGGATCCTTCTGTACTTGTATACTCTACAGAGACCAAAACGTGTGTGTGATTTTGTTTCACATTTTTGCTGAAGCAGACACAAGTCCCAAACCACTGAGTGACCCAAGGACCTGCTCAGGTACTTGGCACTTGGAAATGTTGGACATAATTTCCTCCAGTGTAATATTATTAGTTTTCCTGGTAGTGTAACATCAGCGGAATCCAAACATCAGTCCAGACCTGGAACCAGTGAGCTGGTACTGCATCATACCAGTTTAGCTACTGCCTCTTGGGGCTTTCAGTTTCCCAGGTGTCCTGGTAAGCTTCAACGGGAAGTAACAACCACAAGAAATTTATGGCAAATTGAAAAGGTACCAGATGATAAATGTATTAGATTTTGGGTTTACTGTCTCAGGTGTTAAGCTGAGGTTAAAAATACAGTATATATGCCTTTTTATGTATAGCCTTTTTACCATACTCTCAGAAACGTGCCGAAAATTCAAACGCATCTAAGCAAATGAAAAATATTTCTGCCAAGTCTCAGGGCAACTGAACCTTTTCAGCTCCATTTAACTTCTTCTACAAACCAAAAGCAATTTTCAGAAGAGATAAATGATTTTTACTGTGGGAATGCCAAAGTTTCTCAGATAAAATGGGCAACTTTCACTGGAGACAAGCATATAAAAAAATATGCTGTTTATTCTACCACAAAAATTATCAATTTAAAAGCCTTTGCACGGATCAAAATGGCAAATATTTTATATATTTATGAGGAAAAATTGTGAAAGATCTGTTTGTTGCAGTGCTGATAAAATAATGTGACAGTTTCTAGAAATATTTCCCGAGAGTTGAAGGTATATAAAAGATAAAGTAGGTATATGGCAAAACTGACTCTTCGTTTACACACCATCAGTAGAGGGAAGGAAGACGAAATAGTGTCCTGCCCCAAACGGTCTCTTTACCTGAAGTTTTTCTGCAAGCCAGGGCAGGTGCTTCACAGACAGTGAGATGGGTGCATGGTGTGTCCAACATATCAGAACCAGTGTGAAAGGATGTGTACTTTGTACATTATTTTGACCTACAATGAGTAAGGAGGGAGGACAGAAATACAGAAGTCCCTATTCCATTTGAAAACTGCAAGACTAAATGCTGCTCTTTATTTAAATCAGGTTACAGATACACAGTCTAGCCCATAAAAATACATATTGAAAAATGTTTAAAACAATGAATTCAAGATTTATATTGTCAGTTTTTGTTAACAAATCTTTATTTTGTCCCAGTAAACACACCAGTGAACTAATTACTTTAAACGTAATAGGTATTCTTTGTGTTTATATGTGTGTAAAAATTTAATCTATGCATTTAATTTTTCTATGTCATTAGTTGCAGTACTAATTAGGCTGTACTATAGTAATACATATTGACCTCTTTCTGAAAAAAAAAAATACTTTTAAGTTTTTTTTCACTCTCAGAAGCAGTGAAATCTCTTTAGTACAAAAGCTTAAAACATCTTTGATACATGAATGTATGTTCTGGAGTGGGAGAAGCATAACTGCTAAAAGTAGTGTCATTGACATAACATTTCACATTAAAGCAAAAGCAGATCATAACTGATTTTTTTTTTTTTAAATTGGACAATTACGGGATGTTAGACTTCAAAGGAGAGTGATTACAACAGTGAGGAGTGATACAGCTTCCGTTTGATGATAAACACACATACTTATAATTTCCTTTTAAATATTATATGTACCACACTCATTCAATAAGTTGCTCAGGAAGAAAAAAAACACTTGCTTTTTCCTAATAAAATATGGCACAGAGAAAGGACTATGAATTCCAGAAAATAAGGTGAACAGTACTTTGAACTCTGGATCATTTCCTTAGTGCAGTTATCTTAAAAAGACTGTGATTTTTAATTTCCTCTGGCAAAACCACAGTTTCTTAGCTCATACCCGGACCAGATCAAACCCTTTCAAAATTAGCCTAACCAACAAAGCTATTATTATTCTATGGAGGACAAATGTGATCCTCATAGAATGTTACAGGAGTTGTTATTATTATTAATAATCATATCCTGCAATACACTCCAGGAGTCCCAGGAATTATTGGATCCTATTGTAGGCTCTAATATGGAGACATAGTCATCCCATGTTTTCTCCTCCCACACATATTCAGCTAAAGCAGCTCTCATATACAAAAGAAATAACATTTTTTGTTTTGATAAGGTCATTTACCAAGTGCAAAATCCTGTAGCTGGGACAACATAGTCAAAGAGCTCCATACAGACTGTGTGTCTGAGGAGCAGCCCTGCTGAAAGGGACCTGGGGGTCCTGGTGGACAACAAGCTGGACGTGAGTCAGCGGTGTGCCACTGCAGCAGCAAAGACAAATCAGAGCCTGGGCGGCATCTGGAGGGGCATTACTAGCAGAGATAGAGATGTGACTATTCCACTTAGCACTGATCAGGCTGCATTTGGAGTGCTGTGTCCAGGTCGGGTCCTCACATTTCAAAAAAGATGTGGACAGACAGGATAGGGTCCAAAGGAGGGACACAAAGATGACCAAAGGGCTGGAGAACCTGCCACATGAGAAAAAAATGAAGGAGTTAGGTCTTTTCTCCTTGGAGAAGGCTCAGGGGGACCACATCACAGTATTCCAGTACTGAAAGGGCAGCTATAAAAGGGTCAGAGGATCTCTCTTCACAAGGAGCCATATGGAGAAGACAAGGTGCTAAGGGCACAAGTTGCACTAGGAGAGGTTTCATCTTGATATAAGAAAGACATTTTTTACGGTGAGAACAATCGTTCACTGGAACAACCTACCCAGGGATGTGGTAGAGTTTCAATCGATGGAGATTTTAAAATGAGATTGGACAGGGTGCTAAATAATCTCATCTATGCTCCCTTTCCCAAGAAGGTTGGACCAGATAATCTTCTGAGGTCCCTTTCAACCTGGGCTATTTTATGATTCCATAAGAAGTTTCTTCTCTGATGGTCAAAGAGTAACTACAGTGCACAATAAGGCGATAGAATTACAGAAAGATTTGTGTTGGAAGGCACTTCTGGAGGTTGTCTAGGCCAACCTTGTGTTAATGGCAGGGCTAACAGCAGGTTTCTCAGGGCTTTGTCCAGTTAAAGTTTGAAAATATCAGAAAAAACAAATTTCACTGGCTCACCATGTTGATCTTCACCACTCTGTGATTTATTTCTTTTTCCTTATATCCAGTAGGAATTTCTTTTGCTGCAACTTGTGACCATTGCCTCATTCTTCCACTCTGCAACTCTGAGAAGACCTTGACTTCTTCTTCTCTGCAACTGCTTTCTGGGTACTGGAAGACAGTAATTAGATATTCCTTCGACCTATTTTCTGCAGGCTGAACAAACCCAGCTCCCTCGGCTTCACTTTATAAGAACTATGCTCCGTGTCTCTAAACATAGTGGTGGGTGTCTCCTGGACTGTCTCTCGTTTGTTGATATTCCTCTTGCAGTGGGGAGGGGGGATCAAAACCAGGATGCAATGCTGAATATACAGGCTCACCACAGTGCCAGGCAAAAGGCAATAATCTGAAACTGCTGCTTACACTTCTCCTAATGCAGCCCAATGTACTTTCAACTTTCCTTGCAGGAGCACATCGCTGGCTTGTGTTCAGTAGCGCAAATAGATTTAACCTTAGTGGTTTGGCTCTCAGGGAAAGCATAGTGCAGCTCCAGTCATAAACATATTTGGGACAGCTAGTAGGGTCTAAACAACCTGATTTAGAGCTTGCTTAGCTATATTTTCAAGAGTAGAAGTCACCAGCATAAGTTTACCCCAGGACACAGCTGCCTCAGAAAGAGGCAGCAACATAGTGGCTTGAAGACATCGTCACTTCATTGGTAAAATGCACAGAGAAAAGCAGAGCACATGATCTGGATGATGAACAGCCGCTTGGAAAAAAAGCTTGCTACCTGGTATGTGACACTGAAAGCGCTGAGATCTGCTGATGGGGGATGCTGCGCAAAGTCAGACAATTACTATTTTCTGTTTTGACAAGCTCATCCAATCTACCTCCTTGCCCCAAGGCAGGCTCAGCCATCGCTGACTCCATCATTCCCGGCTAATGTTTGTCTCACCTACAGTTAAAAACTTCCCATCTGGCAGGTTCTGCAGGCAACTATGTCCTGGCTTCACTACCCTTACGGTTAAAAACAAATTCCTAATTTCTAGCCTGATATAGAGCCATCATTTTAGGCTTCTGGAAAAAGTTATCTGTTAAGATAACTGACAGATATCCATGTGATGTGATTTAGGAGCATCTGGCCTTTCCTTGGACCACCTTCCGGAGACTGAACAACAGCTTGAGGGCCTTGACAGCCCCATGTGCCATGATTTCTCTGGTTATTGTGCTGCTTTTAGGAAAATGATTTGACAGCTAAATCATCTGGAAGTTGTCTTTCTGCATGAGGCTGAAGGGAATACTAAAAGACGACAGTGAGGTAAATACCATACTGATGCAGCAGAGGTTAAAAACACATTATAATAGTGACCTTCTTAGGATGTGATTTTATATCTCCCTAGATACTACCTCAGGTCAAGTGTGGACAATCTGCTCTTTTTTAAAAAGGAATAATAGTTTGCACTTACATATCAATTTTGACATAGAGGAGAAATAATTATAGTAAGTAAACATTTAATTTTTTTGTCTAAAACTAACTCTACTGTTAACCCAGAAAGAGTATATTAGTCATACAAATATTTTGGAGGAAGGAATGTAGCGATGTCCCTAGTCTAACACAGAAAATTTCATTTCAGGGGAAGTATTTTTGGAGTTTTGTTGTCATCTCTGAACAAAGTTCACTGAATTGGATTTACCTCTGTGTAAAGTTCTCCTGCATCATATGGGTTGTAATTATTGCTGTTGTGCTAATGGAAAAGGTACACTACTTAGATTAGCAGAACACTGAGTTGCGTAAATTATACTGTTTTCAAGACTTTGAGAGGGGGAATTGCTCTAGGCTTTTTACATCTACGGTCAATCTCATACCCTGAATCCAACTGGGACTTCCAGGGCATGACTGGACCCTTTTGTGTCCTGCACTAATTTTCTTTCTGTAAGCTGATATTCTAAAATTTAAAAAAGTGTGGCACAACAGAAAAAATGAAAGTGACTAATTCAAGGCCACACAGATAAAACATATGGGCTGATCTTATAATTGGCAAAAATCATTAAAATTACTGATGTTTGTCAAGCAACATTGCAAACAAAATGTAAAAAACATGTACAGGTGTACTAGGCATATATTTATTATTTCTCTTTTGATTGGTGTTTTTCCACATAGAACTTATTAAAAAATTACTCAAAATATAAATTATGCCCATAAATTTATTATACTAGGTAAATAGTTAATAATGAGGGCACCTTTAATTGCTGATGAAAAAGTTAGAGGCTTTAAAATACTAACATCAGCTGTTGAGCAATTGAAGTTCCATAAGCATGCAGCAGTTCCCGTCAGCGACTAAAAAAAATTAGTTATAAGTTCAATTCTCGTCGAGGTTTGAACTAAACTCAGACAAACTCATAGACTCCCTCATTTAGAAGGGTTTTGAATTGAAAGCTATATTCTTCTTAGTCTTCATTTTCTTTTAGAAACTTAAAATACTTAATTTCCCTCACAAAATCAATGTTACATACACAAAGACATCCATGTTTGGTTTCTCAGACTTGGAACAGGTGTTAAAACGATCTGTGGAAACAGATACTTGTATTTTGCAAAAGTTAATTCATTATATCCAGACCATCTAACAGATGAAGATGATGCATGTGAGTTTGAATGCTGCGGTGTCTTCTGTGTTGTGGTGGCCACGTGCCGTCAGGCAGACAGGCAGCCCTGGACGGACAGAGACACCAAACAGCTGCAAATGAGGCTGCTGAACCTGAATGAGATTTCCAAAATCCTTTGAGGATTTGAGATTTAGGTCTTTATTCAGACCTCAGTGCCACGTTCACAGAATATTTCCTTTGTCCTCATCCTTTGCCTCCTTCAACTTCTGAAATTACGGAAGCCTTGGGAATAGAAACTGGCTTTGGGGGTAAGCCTCTTCTCATCTATATTTATGTATATTTAGAAGGTAACTATCCTCATAAAGGAAACACTGCAGTTTTATAAGGCAGTTCCCCTGCCCTATGAGGCATAGTTTGGGATGAGATGGCCGTGTGCTGGCTGGGCCACCTTCCCTTTGCTGACCTCAGTAGGGTACCTAGATTTCTATACCATAAAAGTGCCAAAAATCCCACTGAGCACCACTACCAGGACTACCTGGATGTACAGCAGCCAAGTGGACCCATTACCCTGGTTAAGGGTATGAGGCAGGTTGAAAGGCCTTCAGTTAAAACAAAATGTCACATCTTCTGTGATGTGGGTCTACTGGTGTCTGTTGCTTCAAATGTATTTCCAAATGATGCTGCAGTGCTGCAGAGAAAATGGAGATGGAGGCACCAGCATGCTACTTTCTTGATCACAACTCTCGTTTCACAGTCTTAATTGCTACTTATGAGGCCCTTGGTAGCTCAGTCCTTATTGAACGCATTAGCAAGTTAATGGTTGGTACAATTTAAATTAATTAAGCAACATTAAACATTCATAGCCAAGATTTTTACTATTGTAGTTTTAAAGCAGGGTTTGTACTAACAGGTTTTTGTAAACTGCTAAGAAGAAGTCAGTGCAGGATGCAAGACCTTAGTAGTGACTCTTGCTCATCTACCAGACTCTTCACATTGCAGTCTGTCGCAGCAGATTGCCAGTGCCAACCAGAGACAGAAAGTTTTACTTGATTTATAGATTTCTTCTGGGTACCAAGAAAGCCACTGTACCTTCTGTGCTTCAGCATGCAGATAGTGCATGAAGTAAAGGAATCACAAGAGAAGACATGAAACCTGTATAATTTTTGCAAGCCTCTGTTTCTTGCTCTGTTTAACAATTGCTTAACAAGTATTTGATATTTCTGAACTGGTATATGACACACTAATAACAAGTTGGCAAGTAACAAAGTAATTTTCTGTCATGTAAATGCAATACCTAACACAAAAATAGATTTTTCTAAAACAAGTAACTTTGAGGGCTACATGATTGAGTGAGTAATGAACTGCTTAATTCTGAGGGCACAGGTTCTATTGCAAATTATTATAGTTTGCATTTAAATCATCTTTAATCAGATAATCTTGACACTCTTTACAAATAGAAAATAAACTGTAAATACCTTATCAAGACAGTTAAATGATAATTAGATCCCTTTAATCAATATATAAAGTTCTAACCTAATTTCCTGTTTAAGCTCATGAGCAAAACTTGAGACAATACAGGAAGGGCTGATCAGATAGGACTTGAAGGTAACATACTATCTACTTTGAAATTTAAGAAAGCTTAGATGAAGTCTGGATCCAAAGACCACCTAATCTGGTAAGAACAGAAATTTGTAACAGCTCCTTATGATACGGTTTTGCTTTTCTGTCTTTGCTGTAGCCTCATTTTACTTGAACACTATCAGTGATCCTTTCTTTCGCTTTTCTTCATCAAAATCTGCAGCCCCCTGTTGTTTTTTACTGACCTGACCAGCAAAATACTGAATACGTACCTGTGGTTTGCTTAAGGATTTTTGCAGTTGCACGCCATCTGATATAAGGCATTCCAGGTTATTTGAGCCTTGTTCAAAATGAAGAGTGACATACTATTTTGAAAAACCCCACACATTTCATTGGAAGGAGTCAGAAGAAGATGTAACCAATCGATAGAAGAAGCAGCAAAATAATTGGTTGGAGGAAGCACAGAAAACCAGGAATTCTGGAAAAGGTTCTTCCTTCAAATTGCAGAGAGGTGAAATGGGCACAATAAAATAATACCGAGAAACAAAGGATACAAGCGAAAGGGAATTGAGAAGGATGCTAAAAGAGAAATAAAGGCTAAAAAGATTTTTTTCTTCCCCTAAATAAATAATGATTTAGAAATACAGGGGCAGGGAGGAAATAATAAAGACAAAAAGGAAAATGGAAAAAAGCAAAGAATGAATGGGAAAGAGAATGGAGGCAGAACAACAAAAATGGAAGGAGACGCATACTGAATAGGTAGAAGGGAGAAAAAGCGATGAAGAAAGCCCATATTTTGTGTTTAGATAGTGATACATACTTTTAGTACAAGTTTAATCTTTTGTGGCAGTCATAATTCTGAAAAATAGCAATCTGCATCCTAAATATCTAGTAAAAACAGAAGTACTGCGTTATAGTCCTTCAGAGAATACATACCGTGTGTCATAAATATGACATTTTTCAGCATGATAGCTGTCATCATCAGTCTGTTCAGAAATTCAGTGATTAAGATTTAGCTAAAGCCTGTGTAATTTTTATAGCATTTATGTGGCATTGCTCTTGTTCAGACATGGTGATTTTTAAATGAATGGCTGACACTTGATGACATCCTGAAATCAATAAGCTGAAATATCAGCCAGGAGGAACGGAGGAGTAGAAAAAGAATCGGTTTGCTCTGTAGTGGGTTGCAATCATTGCTACGTCCTGTCAAATAATGCTTTATGCATCACGCCATCTCTCTCTGAGGAGGAGACTAAGGTGTAAATGAAACTAGCACCCTAAAACGCTTTGAAGTCAAAAATAGCAGGTTTAAAACCAGCTGTAGTTGTTGGGTGAGAAGCTTGACTAAGAGCAAGCCATAGATTCTCTACTGCTGTCACAGTATCTTTCCTCTAACATTTGTTGGTTTATTTGTTGTTACACTGAGGAATCATCACAGGCTTCTCATTGGATATTACTTAAAAACTCTCTATATAGGACAAGTAACTCCAGAAGAAATAAAACAACACTTTACTGCCCTGAAGTGCTTAACCCCATGACACCTGCTGGGAATGAAATTGGCTGGGATATTTCCCTCAATACCATAACTGAAAAGGTCTTGAAAGTAGCCGTAGATCTTTACAGCTAGCAGACTCCATTTTAAGCAGGAGAAATCCCCAAGCCCAACCCATCCCCAAAAACCGGATTAGGAACAAGCTGTACAGAATATAAGATTTATATCTTGGCTACAAGAACTGAGTGGAACCAAAGGAACAGCATAGGAAATTATCATCTTTTTCTTAGAAAGGCGATCTTGATTCTAGTATTGTGTTGATTGTTGTAATCAAAAGATAAGTTGGCTTGATCAAATAATTTTGGTATGTCCATGATTCAACATCCAGATGTAGAACAAGTCTCTTGTGCCAAAAAGTAACCAATAGTCCATAATGACATCAAAACATGTATGTTTTCTGTAAAGTAGGATTTAGATAAACATCTTCTAATATTCAGCTAATACTATATTCAACCAAATTGTGCTGACAATCTCTCTCAAGAAGAAGAAATACCATGGTGATCTATTTAGAAAGCATCCATTCCTTTTTAATTCTCTGCAGATGAATATAAAAATCTTGGTTTGTTGAGATGTACTAGACATTTCCCAAATATTTAAGTAAAAGGCCTCTGTTCATGATTGGTTAAGTTGGGCACATGAGTATTGCTAAAATGGTAACACTGTAGATTTTTTGTCTGCACTAAGCTTCCCAATTCTCTCTTCAAACATTTGAATAGTGCGATTAGCATCTTCATTTGGCAAAGGAGAAAGTTAAAATTCAGATGGAACTCATCTAATTTTAAGCATTATGGAAATTAATATGCAGCTTCCTATAAAATGGAGTTAATCAAGCTCTTATTATTGTGATATCTGCATATATTTAAATATAGCTAGTTACTCTGCACATTTCATCGAGAAGTTTGTAAGGGTATGCAGACCGTGGTCGCTGTCATCAACTGAAGCCCTTTTGTCTGAACATTGTAAGGTCCTTTCTACAGGACTCTAAAATCAGGAATCAATTTGCTAGCTCAAATAAAGATTCCTGCCAAAAAAGTTGAAAATATCCAGCACTTTCAAATAAAAATATTCTTTATATTGATAATTAACTTTGCAGCAATTTTTTTTAGGTTATTATCAACCTGCTTTCTTATTGTTGTTACCTTATTATCAGGTTGTTTATACCAGGTTTGGATACAATTTTAGTTGTGGGGTTTGGTGTGGTTTTTTTTCCCGTACGGTAAGCCTGAGAGCTGTTGCTTTGTGGAAAGTTTACTCTTTTAAAATTACTGTTAGCACTGTGCTGTGCCTCTGCTGCAGATTCAATGAAATGGAAATGAAGGAAAGGTGCTACTCAAAACAAACAGAAATCTGATGCAATTGCTTGCTCAGCAGCTTCCACTGAAAAATGAAAAAGGAGTTTGCAATTCAGTGGCGCAGTTATGGTCTATGTCCTGCAGCAAATTCAGAAGTTCAAGACAATTGGCCAGATCTTGCTTTCAGGGAGGCAAAGAGTTGGGCTTCCCTTTGGTTCAACCAGAGGTTTGGGATCAGTACCTGTATTTTTCCAAAGAGGTCAACCTGTTAAGGGTAAAATGGCATGTCGTGAAAGGTTACAGTTAATTCTGTCCCATTTATAAATTCTAAAAAACAGTCTTAAAAAGTCTTAAATAAGACTTTTCTCCTCACTGGTTTTCATAATGTTCTTTTTTTCTTTGTTTGGGTTTTTTTTTTTGGCCAAAAAAAAAAAAAAAAGGCATAATAACAGAGGTCCAACAGCTCATATTTAAAGACATAAAAAAGAAAAGTGTATTGTTAGCCTGTGAAAGAGAATAGGTATGTTTTTCACATACTCCCTTAGAAGAAAAACGTACGGAAGCAGAGGGATTCAGGTCATAAAAACAATTTTGAACCTCTGCCTTGAGGCAGGGCTGCTGGCAGGGAACAGAAGCAGAGGCATGCCTTTGCAGCTCTTAGAGTAACTCCCGTGTCACTTTGATGACCCAGTAGAAGATTAAGTTAAACATGGATGGTCTCATGCCTTCAGAAGAACTTATGGTGCTGTTTGAGGGAAATCTCTAGAAAATAAAAATGTCTGCTTCACTGAGGAATATATAAATTCCTCTTCATCTATGCCACATAAATCTGGAATTAAAGATGTCAAAAAGTACATAATGTAAAGCCTGCATCACTGCTGATGTTAAAGTGAACAGCTGAACTGTTGAAAAAATAACGCCAGATTTAAAATTCAGCTGTCATGTTGATGAATTACATTAATTTATGTGCATACAGATCTCAAGAAACAGCAACAGAACCAGACAAGAACAAAACAGAACAGTAATTATATAGGACCTCAGAGTATATTCAGAACTATCCACCACAGACCTAAGGTTTATTTATTTAACGTATTGCTGCATTTTACCTAATATTTCAACTCCTCTGTGTCAGATGCTTCATACAGGCATAAGGAATAATTTCTTAAGGTACAGTGAGCCAGTGAAACTCTCTGAATTAAGAAAAAGAACAGCCCTGTGTATCTGCTACACACATTACACAAAACTGAGCTGTATTGCAGATATAGTAATATTCATGGATAGATAAAAATGGGACTGTGACAATATACTATATATATCTATATATGTCTTATAACTTCTTTTTGCTTTGCTATCCAACAGTTGCTGGGAAGGACATCTGCATCGAATAGACGGTCTAAAATATACTATTATTCAATGCAGATACCAGTTTTGGATATCAAGAGACTGGAAACCCATTTCAAATGCTGTAGTATTCCCTACCTGAAATTTTGAAGCTGAGTATAGGTGACTATTTCAGGAGCAGAATTTGGTTTTATTATATTCATTTAATCATAAATGACATTTGGTGTCTTTCTGGGGAAAAATGTTCTATTGTTTAATTATAAGTTATTACTGAGGGATTTCCAAAGAAATATTACAGTAGCTGAGAACTTCCTTTTTTGACCTTCTCAAGGCACATAAATTCCCTACACGTTTTCCTGCAGAGAGGACAGAAAGTCCAACATATTTCACTTACAGAGCGAGTCTTCATTTCTTTGTTTTGTTATGCAAAGAGAGACGGTTTTGTTGAGGAGAGTAGTAAACTTGATCAGCGGATCTTACCAAACAAGTTGAGATCCGTCAATTCCATGCCCCAGAGCTGTTGTTATTCCCTGAGAGTTCAGAAAATTACTTGAAAAGAAATTTTGGGACCACTGCCTGCTAACCCTGGACACGTGCTGCCTTTGAGTAAGTAGAAACATCCAACCTCTACTCTAAATTTCTGTGTTCTTCCAGGTGTTCTAACAGGAATTTCCACAGACATCCTCAGAAAAGGATGTCTCACAAATCCGTGAGCAGTCTGTTTTTTTTTAATTTTGTTTTTACCTTTTTTTTTTTTTTTTTCTACACGGTAAATCTCTACTATGTAAGAGAATATTTAGCCGACAGCTTCAACATTTATGAAGATTTGGTCAAATTCTGTGAAAAATTCTCTCTAGTTAAGTTAAATGTCTATAGAGAGGAGGGGGAGCATTAAATTAATAGTAGCAGTAACAGCTATGTACCTTAGTAGGTCTCTTGCATTCCCTGGTGTCTGCTTTCACAGGTGGGATATTAGAATAGCAAAATACTCTTGATGATGTTGAGTAACTTGTGGTATGTTAGTAGCTGATAAATTCTCAAGTTCATAAAGTCTCTAGTAACACTATAGAATATTGTCAATAAAAGAATAGAAGAAAGCTTTGTGGAAAAGATTACATAGGAAAGGGTAAGAATGACACTCAGATATGACAGTGAAGCCAAATTTCATAGTTTATTTAGCTCACACTTCAAAAATAACATTAAAATATATAGCAGAATAAACTATATCAAAAAAGGTAGCTTTTCAGAAAGGCAAAACCAATGACTCAATAGTGCAGTTTTATTGAAATGTAATACTGTAAAATTGCATCAAGTGGGAAAAACACCTACTGAGGCGAAGCACATATTCAGAGGGATGACTTGTATCAGGCAACCATACTAGAATCATGTTGCAAAAAAGCAATTCAGAGACTAAAAAGCGTTCTTCTTTTCCACAGGCTCAGTCCAGTACATTTCTGAGACTTCTTGGTAACACATAAACCGAAGTTCAAGCTTAATCAGAGAAGTCCAGGAACCACTCCAGAAGCGATGTCACTGTTGTGACTGCTTAGAAGATAAAAAGAAGGATCTTGCTGACTATTAACTGCTTTTCTTGACAGAAGACATTGCACCAGGCTGTGATATAGAAAAGATGGGGCAGAGCTCGAGTTTAGCACTTGCTCACTTCAACCTGGGTTACGAACGCTGGAATAAGACCATTGCGCTTTAGGGAAGATAATACCTCCGAGCACATCTCAGTCCACTTCAGCAACTGTTTCAACCACGGTTTTGTATTGACAGAAAGTGACATGGACTGCCTTTTTACTTCTTCTTTGTACAGTGCTAAAGGCACATTGGTGGCTGATAGGCCCTGTCTCTACAAAAACAGATTTTGGCATGACGAAACATTTTATAAAGTCGGTTGAAACAATAATAATGAATATGATGGGGATTTTGAAATATTGGGGAGATAACATGAGGCAGCTGTTGATATTGTAGCTTTAGATTATGTTAAGTACCATAGGTACTTCTTTGTGACCTATTATATCCACAGACATTCTCATACTCTAGTTTCAATGAGAGTCCAATTTATCTTCGTGGTGTAGGTGATAGCCTGGTTCTTAATGCCTGAAATGGCCATTTCAGATCAAAAAATTGAAGTTTGCAGATAACAGTTCTTTCAGTGGTGGTCCAAAAGAATTTTTATTGTTTCTGGTTACAGTATGGTAACCCCTCCCAAAACGTTAAATTCCCGTCTCTTCAAGACAGTTCAGTTTGCAAGGTATATAATACAGTTGTAGAAGAATGGATCACACAAAACCATGACTAAAGTGGAGCCAACTCTTCCCCTCACCACCATAATTTTACTGTAGGCATGTTTTCTTGGAAAGAGCATTTTTTTACTATTGAGGATCCTCAACATGGCTGATGTGCACGAGTTGAATATAGAGCTCTTGTGGTATGGCAGGGTAAGGGAAAGCAGGGCACAGCAGTACGTGCAGGGCACCTGGAGAGGATGGGAATGTCACCCTCAAGCATTTCTCCAAGCTAGAAAATGCCCACAGTAATTGCAGCACACTATAAAAGGTGATAGACAAAGACTGTAGGAAGCACATGTCAGCTTCAAAGAGAAGGGAAGGGAATAATTACAGACCCGTGAGACAGGCTCATGTTTGTCCAGTTCCTTTTCAGTGTGAAGCCCTAATCGGGAAAGGCTTTACTTTTTTTTGGTGCTTCTGAATCTCAGTGACTGCAAAGGCTTAAAAGCTTTAATAAGAAAAAGGAAACAGTGCCACCTAACTGTGGAAACTGTATTTTATTTTTCTTTTTAGTCATTAAAGCTGAATGAACTGATATTTTGTATTTTAAAGGCTGGAGGAGGGTGGCTCTTTGTGAAGAACTCTTACCTGTAATTAAAATAATACTAGTGTCTGCCTTTTCTAAAATCATTACTAGAAGAGTCCAGTTTTCAGTAGAAAAGTCTTCTTGACCAAACTGCATGTGTTAAAAAGTTTTTTCATTTGAAGACAACTAATCAGATGAAGATTCATACTTAATCAAGAAAACCGTGTATGATCAGATCGTGTATGATGATGCTTTGCTTTAACGACACTAACTACTCACTTTTAATCTGAATATCTGCATTAATATGAACAAATAGACACCTGCATGCTTGCTTTTTCTGTAGTTCTTTCCAACAGTGTTTTCAAAATGGTCACTTCCATATTACAAAAACCAAAGCCTGTTGTGACTAATGACCACAACAGTCCCTCCACTGAGAACAGAATGAGAGTTTCATGAACCTTTCCACCATAATGACTGAATGCAATTTGCAGTCCCCGGTGAATCTATGCTTAGGTAAGTATTGGCTGTTTAAATGCCCTTCCGGACCTGATTTATACATGTGCAGGCTCATAGCCCAGTTTCCAAAACCATTCTCACCACAGGTACCTGTGCAAAATCAGTGCACAGAATTTGTTAGCCTACTGCAGTTGTCCGAGTGCCTGAATAAAAAGCAATAAAGAGGAAATACTTCAAAAAATTAATCAGAATATGAGCTGTAGAGTTCAATAGAAGTCACAAATACTAAACTGGTATCACACAAGTCTGTTTATTCTCAATGAAATGAATGTTTATACTCACTTTTGAAAGTATCTACTGTAAATTCAAGTGTATAAACAGATTTTGAGTCAGTAATTTTCTGATTGCAACAAAGTAAAGATGTGACATGGTGGGCCCTGGAGTTTACATACATGCGTGGTCCTGAAGAGGAAATAGCCATCAGCTCTTTCTTGGCATCTTATTCTTGTACGTCCTGTGAACCTATCACTTATCTTCTTACACTTATATTTCTTTGTGTCACAAAATCCCTCACAAAGAAGAGGGTGAAAATTGGTTATTAGGAAAAATTTATTCACCAAAAGCGTTGCCAAACATCGGAACAGGCTGCCCAGGGAAATGGTTGACTCGCCATCCCTGGAGGCATTTAGAAGTTTTGTAGATATGGTGCTGAGGGACATGGTTTAGTGGTGGACTCGGCAGTGTTAGGTTCACGGTTGTACTCGATGATCTTTAGGGTCTTTTCCAACCTAAATGATTCTATGATTCTGTGATTCTATGTGCAGCAAAATGTCCGTCAGCTGAAACTGAAACTAAATTTTTTTTTGAAGAAAAACTGCTAATAGTATTCTCTCAGGCATGGGACTTTTAGCCACTTGCTTTGATGTTTCCATTGTATACAAAACTTAACCTCAGTGTCATTTTGCATGATTTTGCCTGACAATGAGCTTTGCTGTCTAACAGCGTTGTAGATGAGAATCTCTTTACTTCAAAGACTAGGATCCATCTGACATTTTCAAATATCATTAAAATATTCAGAAAAGCAAAGCATTGCATATTCCACCATAGTAAAAAGAATTACACTTGAGTCTGATGCTAAGCATGAGATAAGGTATCATTCCCACATTTGGCATTTGATGTACGCTCTTCATCCAGTACATTTGCAATTATTTCCCTTTGAACTTTTTACCTTGAAAGGAAAACACCAGTAAAATATTCCTATTAATCATAATATTTCTATGTGATCCTTTTTGAAATTTTCTCTCTTTTTTTTTTACTTCAGAAATGCATTGGGAATAAAGCAAACACACAATTCTGGGTCTTAACCCTTGAAATTTTGCATGTGTCTCAACATCTAGGACAACCTCAGATTCATTTCTGTAATATGGATGCCATGAATAAAATCCTGCCTGTTTCAGGGCTGTGTACTTCGAGTATGAAATAGTCATATGTAAGAAAAGAGCAAATTGTGGCATCATCTATTCAAGTGCCCGTGAAAGAGATCTTTTTCTCCCCCAGAAAAACAAAACTATTTGCTTGGGTATTTTTAAGATTATGTGATACTTCAAAAGTAAAAAAATAAAAAAGACATTCCATTTGTCTAATGCAAATTATAATTTTATCATTAAGATTAAAAGGACAGAAAATGTTACTATTTTATTCAGTTCCTGTATTAGCTGTTAGCTACACTATTAATGTACACAAATAAACGTCTTCCCTTGGGCTGGAATTTATTTTACTGCTTTTCTTCTTCATTTAATAAGTTGGAAAAATACAGGAAAAAAAAAAAAGCAACCCAGTTTATGCTGAAGTAAGTGCAGCAACTAGTGAAGCAGGCAATATTAAAAAAAAAAATTATATATATATACCAGTGCTCAGATGTAGCACAGATCAAACAGGGGTGTCACAATGTTGCTCTGCTCTTCCACCTTGCTCACACTTGCGATCTCTCACATAAGTCACCCTCCTCCCTGCCTCTGTGTGCGCGCACACTCACGCACACACGTAGTCAATTGCTGAGTAAAAGCAATTACAAGAGATAGAATTGATTGCCACGCTCCATAAAAAGGATTTTGAAAGAATAGAATGTGTGGGTATATGTATATATCTTTTATATATATATATACATACACACATATATACAAATATTGGATATAATACAAATATATTAGAATATTTCCTTGTGCCAGAGAAAAACCACAGCAGAAGGCAGAATGAGGGAGGCTTTAGCACCGTGATCTGGAAGTCATAATATCTGTGTTTTACAGGAGAAGGACACCTGGGAAGAAATGCCAGCTTGTGGTACCCTCCCTCCCCTTCTGCATCCCCTCTCCCCGCTAGCCCTAAGTGAAGCAAGCTCGCATCCTGTCACAGTCTGGATGGGGCGACTTTGAAAAGCCTTCCAAGACAGCAAAACCCATACAACTCACGGCCCCTCAACTACTTCTCTGGTCCTGCTTTCTGTTTTACTTTCTCCTTTGTAATTCTCCATCCCATAAGACATGCTCATTTTTAACGCAGGGTCTTTTTTGCCTCGCCAGTATTCTCGCATGAGGTTTCATTAAGAGCTGATTAATATAAACCACCTGTATAAATACCAAGGGTAATTGCAAGCCATATGGTTGCAAAAGCTATTGATATCTTTAGATTAGTCTCTTTCGTTTTTCAAAAATCAAAGTGAGTCTTACCCATCAAGGTACAAATCAGTCATCTCTCATTTTCTCTCAATATACATTTTCTAAATAGGAATAACAATCCGCATGGACATTTCTGCAGTAATATAATAATTTAAAAAATTGCATCCTGAAAAATTACAATTTGAACTTCATAAGTCAAAGTTAATTGGTTGTTTAGATTCCTCTACTCACATATTTCCATCTGCAGTAGTTCTGAGTTTGAAAAAACAATTATAAAAAAGAAGAGGAAAAAAGTCCCCCCACAAGAGACACCGTGCCTCTCTTCTGCGTCTGAACTGATCTAGCACTAAGCAAAAAACATTACTTGTATCTGTATAGTCCCTGGCGTCCCGAAAACCTTATCAAAAAACAAGTACAGAATCACTGGACATGTATACTTGTCATATTTCCCTTAACTAACAGAACAGAGGATTGCTTTTGCCATGCAATGGGAACAGGTGTGCTGTTTAGCAATAGATACCGACAACCTGAAACAAAAACAACAAAAAAAACATCTTTGATGTAATGTATTTCAATGCAACTACCCTGATAATCTTGTTGTTGTTGTTGTTTAAAAGAAAAAAAAAAAAAAACATTACTAGGAGTTGTTTTAGTTTAAAAGTACCACTTAGGCTCAGAATTCCCTGTGTGCAAGAGTTCAGCACATAGTGGCTGCTAGGGTAAGGCTTGGGTGTCGGGATTGCACAGTACAGTTGTTTATGCTATATATTTTCTGCTGATAGCGCTATAAAAGTTCCCGATGCATTACAAACGTTGCTGTTGGAAAGAGGAACATTCTACTGGTCAGATCCCGAGAGATTCATAGAACTCACTATACTTTAATGGGAGTCAGTGGGATGCAGGTATACTGCAAATGCTTATTATCACTCAGGCTGTGGACCAAATTGAAGACAAGATACAACATGAAATGCTGACTAATGCGGGCCAAAAAGGAAGACGAAAAGCAGAACAAAAGATTACCCTAGAGGTAATACAATAGATAGGGGAAAATCTATGCCAGTGTATACGGTTGGAGCCCGCTGCTTGCCTGTGAAGCAATCAGAGAGGCAGCTGAACTTGGTATTAGAGAACTTCCCTTGGGTAAATGGAACCAGTGGGTGACATATCAGATAGCAAGGCAAGGGTGAAAAAAGTAAAGTCAAAGGCCTTTATGCTGTATCGGTTCTTGGCTGCCAAAATTGTCCTGGTGGGTGATAGGGAGGTGAGTTATAGCAGTCTGAAACTATTCTCACTCATTAGCTACAACTGGAGAGCTGTGAAGCTGGGAGTTCAGCTGCATTACCCCTTCCCACCCTCCAAGCACCTGCTGTGATTTCAGCTTTGCTGGTCCCCAGAGCCGTGACTGACATGGGATCCACTAGTGACACAGTCTGGCCTCCAGAGGAGCTGCAGGCTGACGCTGTGTCCCTGGTCAAACAAGCCACCACTGAGATGAAGAGATTGAATTTGGGACACAGAACTGAGCAGGGGCTGTAAAGGTGGGTAGAGGGTGGCTCAGAGCTACCCAAGCATTACGCCAGGGCTTGTGCAGAGGTCACCTTATTCAAAAAAGTACTCAGGAGAAGAGCTCCTCTTGCCCTTGCTATGGTTATCGTTGAAATCGTCAGGAATGTTAAGAATTATTCTCTTTCCTAACCTTTCCAGCCACTTCTTCCTCATATTTATCATAGAATCATAGGGTTGGGAGGGACCTCTGGAGATCATCTAGTCCAACCCCCCTGCCAGAGCAGGGACACCTTAGAGCAGGTTGCACAGGAACACGTCCAGGCGGGTTTTGAATGTCTCCAGAGTAGGAGACTCCACCACCTCCCTGGGCAGCCTGTTCCAGTGCTCTACCACCCTCAAGGTAAAGAAGTTCCTCCTCATGTTTAGGTGGAACTTCCTATACTCAAGTTTGTGCCCGTAATACATTTCATTAATGAGAGCCTTCCTTTCTATTTCATCATGGGCTTTCACATTTCTATATTTTCAGGACATCTGAATGGCAGCTGAAGTAATGCCTTTTCCTAGGTATCTGTCACATCGCCTCATATGCAAGCTATTTCAAAATGAGATGGCGCTGATGTTTATCTCATCTTTTCATGTGAAGAATCTCTAGAGCTGTAATTTTTGTGTCAGAGCTGCTGGGCTTCTCCTGTTTCCTTTGGGGTTGTTTTTGATGCAGTGACCAAAATTCTGTATAGTCTATTCATTTTGAAAATATACCAATTATTTCTGTAGTGGCACTGCCTTTACTGTTTTCTATGCTTTTCTTCACGCACCTTGCTAATAGCTCACTAATACAGCCTAATATTCTCTCCAGTAAATCTCTGAAAATACAAAGACATGCTGTTAGATATTTTCAGCAATTTTTGAAAAACCTTTTTAATCGAAATTAATCAACTTTAAAATCACTCCTCAGCATCCACCGAATTACACTGAATGTTCAAACAAAATTTCACTAGCCAGTTAGTCAGGGATCATGTATCAATTTGGTAGAACCGGCTGACAAAGAGTGTTCCTCTCCATGCTGGCCAATTGTTCTTCTCATGTCTACAGGAGGAGTGAGGTGTCTGAGGTTACAGCTTGACAACTAAGATATTGAAGCCCTGAATAATTTGGTATGGTCTCCTATGAGGCCATTTAGTTTTTGTCTTTTTTTAAAAGTTCTTGTCATTAATTGCGAAGAATGGGATTGATAAAAGAAGAGGAAAAGACTAAATGCTGTGCTATGATATTCAACATGTAAATCTATTTATAAATATATGGTCTAAATGCCATTTACTATCAAAGTGTATTTTGATTAAATTCAGTTTCTTCTAGATAAGAAAACAACATGTATCTGTTATAATCACTTGCATTAATACTGGCTTATTGACTACTTAGACTCATAAATAAATTTGGGGTTCTTGGAACACAGTTCTGAATATGCTATGTAATCCTTCAGCCTTTATTGCAGAAGGATGTCTACAATCACATTTCATAACCCTTAGGCCTTTTTCTCAGTAACTTTTGGAAACCTTTCCAGCAAACCCACAATTTAAGCAAGGGTGAAATCCTGATCCTTTTGAAGTAAATCAGAGTTTTGTCATGGATTTCAGTCAATTCAGGATCCATTTCTTATGTGACTGCTGTTTAAAAAATAGAAAGTAAATTCCTCAGGGAGATTCATTAAGGGAAACAAGAAAATGTAAAAGCTACTAATGCGCTTTCCTTATGTTTATTGTTATAGCTTTGGCTAGTTTTTAATATGGATAGAATCCATCAGTTGTTCATAATACCATAATTTTCTGTTAGTTTATTAAAAAATAAGTATGTAGTTACAGATGCATATGCCCAAAATGACATAGTAGGGCTAATTTTTTTACAGAATAGTGTATGAAGAACTGCTCTTGACTACATGAATTCGTATTTCGGAACCTTGTTCAAATCAACATTAACCCTGTTGTATACCTTGTCAGCCATGTCCCCATCTCTTTCATGTTTACCCTAAAGTGCCTTTTACAATCCTGTGACAATGAACAGTGTTCAAATGGCTATGATTCTACATATACACTCACAGTGCAGTTTTATATGATCAGAGGGGACTTTGAACGCACAACAGATTTTTGTGAAGCAGCCGTCTTTCATGGAGTATTTAACATCCCGTTTCGCTCAGTGTATCTGTGTTAACAGAAGCTTAAAGTATTACTGTTACCCTTGGAAGATGGCTTAGCTGTTATTCATGACACTTTTCCTGTATGCCATATAAAACCAAAATTAGCACAGCTACAGCTTGTTAATGTATCTGGCACCAAACACAGACACTTGGGATTACGGGGCTCTTTGGCTGCAAAGTACCAGTAATGTTGTATGACTGGTTTGGTTGCCTTGTGATTATCACCCCGTGCTATCTTCAGAGTTCAATCTGTTAGCCCATTCACCTACTTAGCAGGTCAGCAACCGGCGAAAATACTACAGACTTAATATTTTCCAAAATGCAGTTCCCCACCGAGATCAGTTCACTGAGCTAAAAGCTCCTAACTATTCTTTCTTGGCCAAAACCAATTAGTGCCACTTAAAGGCTTGAAAAGAAAGAGAACAACAAAGAGCTGTGTGGCCCATGTTTTTTCCAGAGGCAGTTACTGCTGGAAGACTAAGAGTCGGCATGGGCCCATATTTCATAATGCCACAGCAGTATTGCCACCAGCATACATTTCTTGCCACAGCGCAGCATTCGCAAAGTTTTATTTGAGGAGACAGACGTCAGCCTGACTCTCAATAATTTAACGCGAGCCCATCGCGTTTCTACAATGCTCGCACAGTAAATCCACACACATTTTTCCCATTTACTCTCATGTTTTCACATATGCCAACAAGACTGACAGTACTTTAGCTAAATGCGCGTCTGCCCCACGTGTGCAGAACCCAGTAGCATACATAGTGCCTGTCATGTGCACCTATGACTGCGAGATCATGGAAAAAGCCAGGCAAAAATCTAAGTATGTGCTTGAAAATCAAGCCTACTGTTCTGCAGACCTGTTCTCCCTTTTTCCTGAGTTCCAAATAAAAAAAGCTTTAGAAATTTCACTGTCACACTAATACCCTTTTATCTCTAAAACGGCTCCACTTAATTTAAAGCTGTGATTGTGAGTGCCAGCCTGTGTTCATTTTTCTGGAGAAGTAAAAGATTTCTGCTTCCTTTGGAAATATTTTCTTTTTTTTGCTCTGTAAAATGAAACGCTGTGTTACACTGCCAGATGAATGAATTCTGATTACTGTATTTATACCAAAGTTGTCGACAATCGCTTCTCCAGAGATCAAGCTGCAGATATTCCACCAGCCTTAGTAAGCAACAGGACCCTTTGCAAGTATCATATTTTCTTCACGGGCCTGAGGGAATAGGAAGACGATTTCTCAAAATAGTTGAAATTTTTTGCATTTGTAGTGGGTATTTGAGACAGCTATATGTCAGTTTTAATCTTAGACTAATACTGGTGGGAAGGGACCTTGGGAGGTCTCTGTTCAGCCTCCTGCTCCAAGCAGGGCCAGCTGTGAGGTCCAACCAGTTGCTCAGGGCTTTGCCCAGTCAGGTCTTGAAACCCTTCAAGGACAGAGACTGCACAGCTTCCCTGGGGCAACCTGTGCCCCTGCCTGGCTGTTCTCAGGCTGAAAAACTTCCTTAAATCCAGTCTGAACCCCTCTTGTTTCCTTTTATGCCTGTTGTCTCTCATCCTCCCACCATGTGCCACTGCAACAAGCTTGGTTGTTTTCTGGGTAATGCCATAAATACCAGGGGGTGCTGTTAGATGCCCCCAAAGCCTTCTTGTCTCCAGGCTGAACCAGCCCCAGTCCCTCAATTTCACCCTACAGGACAAGTGCTCCAGCCCCAACCATCCTGGTGCCTCTCCATCCAGACTGTATGTAACAGCCTAACTTGTATACAAGAACACAGCAGGAGACAGTGTCAAAAACTCTGCTAAAGTCACAGTAAATGACATCTGCTGCAAACCCCTCACCCATCCAGCCAGTTATTGTATCACCAAGGGCAGTCAGGCTGCTCATGCAACAACCTCCCTTGGTAGAGCCATGAAGGGTCCTCCCCATAACTTTCTTCTCCTTCGCATGCCCAGAAGCATGTTCCAAGGGGACACTGTCCATGATTTTCCCAGAAATCAACATGAATAAGGCTGACTGACCACTAGTTTAGAAATCAAATTTTGCAAATCAAAGGCTCTGGGGATCTAGGATGGGCAATAGCATGCAAGTCTGATCTACTCATGAAATGTCGTCTTTGGTCAATTGACATTATGGTGTAGAGCAGTTCAAATTTAGTCTTCATGTTAGAGCTGAAAGTAGAAAAAATATCTGTGATTTATAGAGAGGAGGCTGTTTTCTGGTTTGGCTTTTTATTTTTATAAGTCTTTTTTTTTTTTCAGAATCACAGACTCGTAGAATGGTTTGGGTTAGAAGGGACCTTTAAAGATCATCAAGTCCAACCTTCCTTCCATGGGCAGGGACATCTTCAACTAGATCAGGTTGTTCAAAGCCCTGTCCAACCTGGCTTTGAATGCTTCCAGGAACAGGCCATCCACAACTTCTCTGGGCAACCTGTTCCAGTGTCTCACCACCCACATTATAAAAAACGTCTTCCTCGTGTCCAATCTAAATCAGCCCCCTTTCTGTGTAAAACCATTGCCCGTTGCCATGTCACTACAGGGCAGGGTAAAAAGTCTTTTTCCGTCTGCTCGCAGCCCAGAAAGCCAATCGCATGCTGGACTGCATCAAAAGAAGCGTGGCCAGCAGGTTGAGGGAGGTGATTCTACCCCTCTACTCCACTCTTGTGACCGCCCACCTGGAGTACTGCATCCAGCTCTGGAGTCCTCAGCACAAGGACATTGACCTGTTAGAGTGGGTCCAGAGGAGGGCCACAAAGATAAACAGAGGGGTTGAGCACCTCTCCTATGAGGACAGACTGAGACAGTTGGGGTTGTTCAGCCTGGAGAAGAGAAAGCTCTGGGGAGAACCTGTAGCGGCCTTCCAGTATCTGAAGGGCACCTACAAGTAAGCTGGAGAGGGACTTTTTACAAGGCCAAGTAGTGATAGGATGAGAGGTAATGGCTTTAAACTAGAAGAGAGTAGATTTAGATTAGATATCAGGAAGAAATTTTTCATTATGAGGGTGGTGAGGTACTGGAACAGGTTGCCCAGGGAAGGTGTAGATGTCTCATCCCTGGAGGTGTTCAAGTCCAGGCTGGATGGGGCTTTGAGCAACCTGGTCTAGTGGGAAGTGTCCCTGGCCAGGGCAGGGGGGGTGGAACTCAATGATCTTTAAAGTCCCTTCCAACCTAAACCATTCTATGATTCTATGATTCTTTGATCTTTCTTACAAGCTACCTTTACATATTGAAAGGACACAATAAGGTCTCCCCAGAAACCCACTCTAACAGGTCCACATGTTTCTTGTACTGTGGACCCCAGAGCTGGATGCAAGTATTCCAGGTGGAGGGTCACAAGAGCAGAGTAGAGGATTAGAATCACCACCCTCGACCTGCTGGCCATGCTTTCTTTTATGCAGACCAGGATATGGTTGGCTTTCTGGGCCACAAGTGCACATTGTCAGGTAACGTCCAGTTTTTCATCCACCAGTACCCTCAAGTCCTTTTCAGCGGGGATCTTCTCAATCATTTCATCCCACAATCTGTATTGATATTGGGGATTGCCCTGACTCACGTGTAGGACCTTGCACTTAGCCTTGCTGAACTTCACAAAGTTCTCTTGGACCTGCTCCTCAAGCCTGTCATGGTCCCTCTGAATGGCATCCTTTCCCTCTAGCGTATCAAATGCACCACTCGGCTTGGTGTCATCTGCAAACTGGATGAGAGTGCATTCAATCTCTCACCATGTCATTGGTGAACATATTAAATAGTCTTGGTCCCACTGTGTGCTTGAGGGACAACACTCATTACTGGTTTCCACTTGGACATTGAGTAATTGACTGTAACCAAGTCCTTATGAATCTAACGATCCATTCATCAAACACATTTCTCTCCAACTTAGCAGCAAGAATGCTGTGGGGGACCTTATCAAAGGCCTTACAGATGTCCAGATAGATGACATCTATAGGTCTTCCTTTGACCCCTTGATAGAGTGATGCAGTCACTCCATCGTAGAAGGCCACTAGATTAGTCAAGCATGATTTGCCCATGGTAAAGCCATGTTGGCTGCCTCTGATCACCTCCCCGTCTTTTACAGGTTTCAATATATCTTCCAGGAGGATCTGTTCCATGATCTTACCAGGCATAGAGGTGATGCTGACAGGTCAGTAATTCCCAGAGTCCTTCTTTTTATCTTTTTTAAATATGGGTGCAATGTTTCCCTGTTTCTTTTTTTTTTTTTTTAAACATTTTGGAGAACACTCCTTCATAAACCTCATTTATAATTAGTGCTTCTGCCAACTTTCATGAAAACTAAAAAATTATAAAGTTGTTAAAAAATTTTATTCAACATTTTTATCAGGGAAATTAATTAAATACAGTGCACTC
Source organism: Vanellus vanellus (assembly GCF_965231255.1). Taxonomy (NCBI): domain Eukaryota; kingdom Metazoa; phylum Chordata; class Aves; order Charadriiformes; family Charadriidae; genus Vanellus; species Vanellus vanellus. Next base: position 115,268,111 of record NC_138906.1, on the reverse strand, counting down.
TGTGGCAGAGCTATTTAAATATTTTTCATTAAATACAACCTCTAAAAATGGGAATTCTCTAAAGAAAGAGGTTATAATTCATATAGATCCTGTTAGGGGAAGAATTCACGTAAAATGAAAACTGGGTGAAAAACATCTTTCAGTAATAGTTCTTTCCTAGTTTGAAAATCTACTCCCTATTTCAGCATATTAAATCTTTATTTGTTATGTTTATTGGTATTAGCCTCCAGAAATAGTTGCTGAAGGTGAAATATATTTTTAATTTTTTACATCTGTGATGTAGATATTACTCAAATGCATTACAGATTTTAATAATTTATGCAAAATAATCTATGCAATAGGATTTAGTTAAATAAATATATTTTATTATGCTATTTAGCAACAATAGTATTAACAATACAATGTAATACATGTGAAAACTGGTAACAGTGAGAGTTTTCACATGTATTACATTGTCTTGCATATCTGACCTCAGTTGTTCTTGATGTTAATGTGCCATGCCATGTACATTCACATGTAGTTTAGTAATTGGATGTATTTTTGGCCCACAGTAATTTAATCAGAAAGCTGTAAGTAGAGAAAACCTTTTAATGCAATTGCACAGTTTCCTGGAAGAGCAATAATCACAATAGTATATTATTCCAATGCATAATCGGTTAGTTAACTGATGCATGCCTTCATAATTCTCATTGCTTCTCCTGGCTATGTTTTTCTTTCCTTGTCTGCCTATTTCGTCATAAATCACTGTCACCTCTTACACAATCCACACACAGAGACTAAATTTTCTAAGTTTTCAGAATTGTTAAAATTGTTTTCCAGTGTATGCCTTTTTCTTTCCTTGTTGCATTTTCATGTCCTGACTCCTAATGAACGTCACTGAGGCCACAAGTAGGAAATCCTACTTATCCATGTTCAGAAAGGCAAATAGGCAGCCAACAAAAGTTCATTGCAAGGTATAACATAACTAGTAGGAGGAAAAGAGGTGCTTTAATGGGAAAAAAATCCCATCAAATTGGGAATAAAAAATATCGCCAAGGATTTTCCCACTAAAGAAATAGGCCTCAAAAAGAACATGGAAGAGGCTTCCAGCAGCAGGAAGGATCCGAAGTTACATTGAAGTATTTAAATGAAAGGACAATTGCAGAAGTGACTGAAACTCGAATCTCCCTTTCCCAAGTGACTGCCCTAAACAACAGGATATAATCTTCCACTGACTGTAGTCATGTTGTAGTCATGGCCTAATGAAACAGCTCTGATGATTAGACCATTTGCCTCAGTAAGTGAAGGTTCACATCTTCTTACGGTAGATTTCTTTTGTTCACATTTTCTTAACATTCTGAGTAATCAAAATTCAGCCCTGCTTATGGTCGTAGCTGCTGCTAATCTGGTTGGCTATTTAGCATTCAAAGTTTAACTAGAATGATAAAGAGGAAGTAATCTATTAAACTAGAGACACTAAATAAAATTAGGATGATTAAATATTTGCAGTCTACATAATGTTTATCTTCTGGAAACAGCATGAAGAGTCACAAATCTGATTTTATTGTAGGCTCGTCAGTAAAATGTATCGTATCTACTTAGAAATATTTAACTGGCATGACACGTTCTTATGTATATCTTCAGACCAAGTGTGTTTGAATAAATTACCTCAAATCAGCCTTAGATTTGATGTCTGTTTACAAAGAATCATCATTTTTAGTTACTAAATAACTGTGTAGGTGCTACATAAAATTGAAGTACTTTAAATTAGCTATCAAATGTGGAAAAGATGAAGAAGCTGAGAAATTTTCCATCATACACAGTGTGATAAAAGCTTGTCTGTGTCAAAGAGGTCATATTGTTTGCTACTGTTTTTACTGTGTGTAGTAATAAAGTTCTAGCTGTTATAATTGCTGCAGTAAACAGGACACTTACCAAACTGAACTCAATATCTGTGTATAATGTTCTACAGCTGTAGGGATACAGTCTTCACTCCTGCAAACTAAAAATTAGGTCTTGAATCTGTAGCCGGGAATGGGTGCCTACGTCCCCTTGTTACGTTATGGGGTAATTATCATCACTTAGAAGTAAATGTAAATTAATTATATTTTTTTAATTGCCACATTTTATTAACACAGCTTTAGAAATGAGGGCAGTTATTTCATCAAGCTCTTTATGATTCTCAGGCTAAAATAGTGCAGACTTTAGAATAATATTAGATAATCAGGGAGATTAATTTCTTCTCAAATCATATAATCCCCCAAATGAATAGAATGTAACTCAAGAAAAGCAACCATGCAATGACAACAGTATAAAATCAAATCACTTAGTTGTTTATAGGTGTCCTCTTCCAACAACCTCTTTTTGCTCATTAAAGAAAATGAGGGGTTTTTTTGCTTTGTATGAACTCCGAAATAAACTCAATCGCTTCCATTAGAAATAAGATTTTTCCCCATACATGAACTTAGATACCTAAAAATGTTTTCACTTATCAGTAAAACTAAACAAATAGGAAATCAATAATTTAGTACCATCTCACACTTTAAGTGCAACATTTTAAAACTGGAACTTTGAATGCTTATGGGATGGGGAATGAAGTCATAAAAATCAGTGACTCTGAGAAGTGCTAGGTAATTACCGCAGAGTTTCTCATAAGAAATGTAATTACCTGATTCTGCCTCTATAAATAAGGGAATGTTTAGCTGTCTAAATGGGCGCGATGACATAAAAGTAACGAAAGGGCCCAGGCTTAGTTTGCAGCAGCTGACTGTCCTTCAAGGTGACTACAAAAACTGGCGAAATTTCAAAATACACTGAAAGATGCAGGAGTTGGAAAACAACACTTCTAGTAGGTGCATAAGGACCTTGGTTCATTCAGATGCCCAAGAAGGAAACTACATGAAACTTGACCACTGTGTTTAGTACAGGAACAAATATGAGGTCTTAAGTGTCTGATGAGCTGATGAGAAGGTGCAGCTGCTGCTGCTAGAAGCTATAGAAACTATTCTGGTTTAATATTCATCCAGTTTAACCATAGACAATGGTGAATAGGACATCGCTGAGAATACTAAGCATGAAACAACACAGTTTTTAGAAAGATCTTCAGTGTGCTCTTTATTTGGGCCAGGGGAGCGTGGATGGGATGCACATTCTCCAACCTGTGTATTGAGAAATGTGTCAGGTGAGAGATTAGACAAATAATAATCATGGTCTGTCTGGACTTGAAATATGGGATTCTGAGTTCCCATGTTCATCCATCTCCTGTGAAGCTCCTAACATTCGCCTGACACTGGTAGGTCTATGTTAAAACAAATATTATAACTAAACCTCAAGTTCCGGAGCTTCATTCAGTGTCTTGACAAAGCGAAAGAGGATGTTTTCCCCACCACATCACTTCTGGTTTGCTTCTGTTTTGTTTATTAGCCCTCCCTTGAAGCACCAGTAGCTGACCACCTCTGAAGACAGGCTGTTGAGCTGGGTGGCCAGTGGCCTGAGACAGCACAAAGAATTCAAACAACAACAATTCACATTTCCTGCACTACTTTCCATCTGCTTTGATCTTATTACTTTAATTGAACATTTAATGTGTGAATATCTAAGTAAACACTGTTAGCAGACAATATGCATTTTTGTTGTGGTAGTTCAAAACATCTTGCTCAATACTTCCTGTGTTTTTGGCTGCTATTTTTCTTCCTGCTGCTTTTGATTCTGTCCAATGTAGAAAAGCTTTCAGGCTGGTCTTAAAATCTCTATTCCTATCAGGTAGTATTTTCCTGTTTTCTTCCTTTCTTGCTCTGATTTGCTGCAGCGGTCTCACCAATTAGTGCATTGACTCTGGGCTTTAACTCAGGTTCTTTCACCATGAGTGTGGTACCATTTAGATTCTATTTGTAAGAGTAATTCTGAAGCGTAGTTACAATTTTAGTGGCTACGACATACCAACGTGCTGTTGTGATATTATTTATCCTCACTGAAAAATATGCTATATATATTGCCACTTGGATGATGTGTATAGGAAATGCAAGTATACACATTTTTCTGACAGTGGTGAGACTGCCTTTTGTCATGGGTAGGATTCGGTGATGTGGTTAAATTGCTTGATGTGTTTATTAGCGATGTTTTCCAAGAAATTTTGCTCACCTTTAGAATCTAGACAAGCCTTCCTATTTTTTTTTCTTATCACTTAAGATACAAATCAGTGTATCCTTTTGATGTAGTTGGAATTTCTTTTCCAATTTCATTATTCAACAATATTCAAATATGCCTAGCTCAAAGAAAAAAGCCCAATAAAACTAAAAACCTGTCTGCTTCTGTAATGCAGCAGTGGCAGAAACAGAAATTAGATCTTGCTTGGTTGCAGGGACAAAAGTATATTTATAGCCCACATGGCAAATGGTTGCAGCTTTCTTCACAGAGGAGGAAACTAGGGGTAAAGCTGGTATTAAACGCTACCTTATCTGAAGTCCTTGAACACAGAGGAAACCTGGAAATGTAGCGCGAGAGAGGGGCGTTGAGAAAGCTCTGACGCACTCTTGCAATCTCCATTTTAAAGCTCACTTTAAATGCATAATCCCAGAGTTACTGAGCTCCAGGTTTCACTTTGTGATGATTAGGTGCAGGAACGGACGGCTGTGGCTGGCTTACAGTGTTTTTTATTCCCCCCTTTCTTGGTGGTTGTGCAGAGAGAAGAGAGAGCGTCTGATTTGGGGGGAGGAGGGCTGCTGTAGAAATGCAATTCATGGAATGCAATTTCATTTCTGGAAGATACCCTTGCATACTAAATAAGTCCTGTCCACAATAAGTGACTGTTCTGATCCTATGGCTCTAATTTCCTTTTGAGTGTCATTGAGGGGATATGGCTGTTATTCCTCACCAACAGATGCAGCATTTCTTTTCAAGAAAACTGAGAGCTGGCTGATGAGCAGCTTTTGAAAATATCTTTCCTGAAGTCAGAAAGAAATACAAACATATTTGTATTTCATAGGACACATAGGTCAAAAGCTGCTTTGTCTAAGAAACTAGGGCAAATACATTGTAATTAGAATATTTATTTGAAGACAAGCCATTGTAAAAATAACTGAGACTTTGTTACAGATGAAGTAGAAAGATGGAAAGAGAGAGAGAGAAAGAGAAAGAAGGAAGGAAGGAAGGAAGGAGGGAAGGAATTAAAATTATTTACATCATCAGTGTCCCTATATGTTCACATATTCATGCAGAGCCATTATTCTAAGGAGCAAGTACTGCAGTTTCTTTGTGTAGTCTAATCAGAAATGTGGTATCAGCTGCACCTCTGCCAAAAGAATAACCATTTATCAAGCAGTAAAAGAGATTTGACTTACCTCACCTAGTGTCAGAAACATATTGCATCAGTCCAACGCTTCTGTCCCGGAGCCACCTGGCAGTCTGTAGTCAGCTTTTGAATTCTGGAGTTATGTGGATGCTCAGTGTAACAGTGAAAATGGATTTTAAATGGAAGAAGATTCCACTGCTGAGGGAACCATTCCCTGGAAGGTGGGATGTTTTGTAAACTTATATTTAGTGCTTGTTTCTCAGTGCATTTTGCGACGTTGCACTTGAGAAGTTGTCATCCACATGAAAATTAACACTTGGGACTGAAGAATGGAACACCATCGCACATATATAATGCTTATCCTTTGCCTGCAAAACACTGTTCATTAAGCTGCCACATGAATGTGCGGTTTAAAAATATTCTGTCTTGATAACACCAGGTTGGCCACCAGTTGCTTAAAGTTACATGGCATTTTGGAGGAAAACAGCCATATCTTACAAAACACCTGGTGAGAAAAGGCAGGTATTGGAGCAGTGACTGAAAACAGAAGTGCAATATTATGTTCAGGTGATTGATTGAGTTTTGTTCCATTGGAAAAACTGCATTCTTTAGTAAAAAGATGGCATCACAGCACTGGTCATTGCAATTGATAACAACTAATACAACAAGAATGCATTTAACTAAAATTATCCTCCTTTCAGGTTCTCAAAGGCATTTAATTACCCAAAGATGCAGGAATTAGGCATTTTCCTTGGAACTTTCCACAAACCATCAAATATTAAGCACAAGGAAATAAGAAGAGGAACAAGAAAATGCCTCTGGGTACCCTACGTATAAGTAGGGCACATCTGCAGCCCTATAATATCCTTATGATGTAACTCTTTGAGGAATTGCCATGAGCTATCTGCAGTGCAAAGACATACCAGAAGTGCTCAGAAGCTCTGCAGAAGTAAAACTCTAATATCGTATTCACTCACAGGAGAAAAAGAGTAACTCATTTCATTATCCTTATATTTGGTATTCATTTTCTTTCATCAGTAAAAAATTGTTCATAATAGCAACTACTAATTCTTGCTTCTTAGCAAAGCATGAAGGATATTTCATTGGATTTTATAATTAAAAGTGTCTTCAAACATATTCAAAACAGGCCAGTGCTATTTAACCAATTAGGTCATAATAACCATCACCAACTGCAGGGGTGGCTCTTGCAGCATCCCTCGCTTCTCTGCTGAAACTGTGAACAATGTCAATGTGAAGCTTTGGAAAGAAAGAGAGAGGCTAACTTTTCTTCAAAGCCTGAAAACTTTCACCTCTCTGTTGTCAATTGAGACAAGATTTTTATTCTTTTTTTTTTTTTTCCACTTTTCAGCTGCCTTACTCGCATGCGGCCCCCATCTATAAAAACAGATGTACAGAATAGCCTCACACAGCCCTGGCTGTTGTGTGACAGATAATGTCAGAGCTGCCTCCCAGACCTGACCACACTTGGCTTCGCAACAGTGGGTGCTAGCGTTGCCGAAACCAAACAGCATTGTCTAATTTACAGCTGGATAGACAGAGACTGCCATTTCAGGTTAAGGTCAGGATGCAATGTGTTGGGAGGTGGGCACGGGCCAAGACAGATGTTCAACTCCAGCAGCTTAGTGGAAGTGCAAATGTGACAGTGACATGACTGGCGACTTCTAGTAACAAGATATAAATTTCTACCAGTGGGTGGTTTGTATTCTCTTGACCACTAAACTTCATCTGTTATCTGTGATACTTGCTGCAGGAAAAGTCAGGGCCCATCTTGTCTGCCCAACATTGGACACTGGAGGTCACCGTGAGGCAGAGGGGCCGGTGGAGGATGGCCAAGCCTGTGCTACCTGGCTTCCCCGAAGCCTTTCATCAGTTGGCCTCCTGGGGTTAAACTGGACATCTGGCAAGTTCAACACTGAGCCCAGGCTAAACTTCAAGCATAGTCCCTACGTAGCTTTAAAGAGCTGGAAAAAAGTATTTTTCACTTCTTAGACTCTCAAGATTTTAAAAGCAGGGGCTGTTTTTGCAAGTTATAAAAATAAATGTGGTGAGGAGTATACAGGAAAGGCTGAGTCCCAAGAACTACAGCCCGTTCACACTGCTGTCAGCTACTGTGTTCGTACCATGATCTTACAAACGCATCTCCGGGGACTCCAGTTCAGCTGGGAAATCTATGACTTTATGCCCAGGAAAAGCAAAGTGTTTGATAATAATACTAACTTACAAGCTTTTGAAGCCCCAGATGATGCAACTGAGAAGATATGCAGAGAAGATGTTATAGCCCAGAGGTGCCAGCATTTCTGATAATATCTGTGGTTTCATACTGTTCATACAGTTCAGGTATCAAATTCCCATTGAAAAATGGAGTTTGCTGAAAGCTAACAGTAATTCTACTTCGCAATGCATTGCCTCTGATGGAAAGAAATTAAAGCAATGTATCACTGACAGTGTTTTCCTTCATTTAGTGTTGATATTTTCCTGTTTGCAAGGGCAAGCCACAGCAGTTCTTAATTCTTTCAAGTACTGTCAGAAACAGCATAAACTACAACAATTTGGAAAGGAAACAAGGATTGTATGTTATTCCAGTCTGCTACATAAAGCATATTACTTTTTATATATATATATATATATATACACACATCAGTTGCAGATATTCAATGTACAGGTACAGATTTTTCATGTACTAGATAGGTAAAGATACTTTGCTTTTACAAAAATTCCTAGATTTCAGATCCATTCACTTACATTTATAAAAATGTATTAGAGCTTCACAGGTGTAAGGACTTGTAGCTCCAGTGTAGATCATTTTTTTTAATTAAGTCCCAGAGGTGTTTTCAAAAGGGGGGAAATGTTTACAGCAGCAATCAAGTTTTCAAAGCCCAATGCCCTGTATCAGCACTGTTTACAAGATAAGGCTGAGATTTGCATCTCAGTAAAAGGACACATTTGCAGTGCCCTATGAAACCAATAAGGGAAAAAGAAAAAGAGAAGGGGCAAACACAAGAGGAGGACAATGTAACAATAAACACTGTAATAAACATAAAGCAAAGAATCCTCTCACTACAGTTTTTCCAGGGCTGCTTTGATCTACTGCCCAAAGAGTCTTTGCTTTTGTCGCCTCTGGTTGTGTCTCAGGCACTCAGTCTTTACCGAATTTTGGTACTTAACACATCACCATTTCACACTTTAGTACAACCCTCATCTCCTCTGTCCCTGTTGCCAAGTAAGCTGTAGATCAGCACTGAAACTCAGAACAAATTAAAGCAACAGCTTATCTGAAAGCTGCATTTAATGTACTGAACACAGCACCAAACATTTATGAATTTATCTACTCTACTATAAATCTGTGAGTGAAGATTATATTAAGGAAAAGATCTGTTGATACAGAGGATGCAATTTCAGCACTCTCACCTTATGAACATAAATGTACAATGCTCACAACTGTGTATTTCTAATTTACAGTCACTACCACAGTCAACCTGTAGGGGTAATGAGATAAGACTACATTTGTTTCTGACATTTTATTTCTGCCAGTACTCTGCAGGCAAACAACAGACCACCAAAGTAACTCGTTTTTCATGCATACAACTGCAGGGGGCTCAGAACTTCTTTGTTTTCCTGCGAAGCTTTGAAATGAATCCTGCTTGTTAACTCCTGTTCTTGTCAAGTCTTGTTGACACAGAAGAATTTATTGCTGAGGGGCCAGGTGGGATGACAAACATCTGGGAACTTGGTGCTCATAATTAAAAGCTAAGAAAATGCAACTCATTGAAAGACCTATCATCAGGAAATGCCTTTTGCTAGGCGAACCGGTAGCACCAACTGGCTGTTGGTGCTGGACAGTCTGGTGTTCCCATCTCCCGAGGCCATAGTGAAGCAAAGATGTTCCTTTAAAATTGGAAGTGTTGGATAACTTGTAATGCAATGCTGCCTTCAACAGAAAAGCATCTCAGTCTGTGATGGATACAGTTATTTGAACTAATAGAAATTTACGTATTTCTGAACTTGTGCATCTCTTGATCATTATATATCAATGGCTTTCAGTTGCTCAGCTTGGAGGAATATTTAGACAATTTTCACAGAGGTAAGAAAGATATCAAGAATTTTTTCTACTTATTAGGTGGAACTTTGACGATGTTAAACTGGCTATGAACTTTATGAGCATAAAACCAAACAAAAAGAAAAAAGCAAGGAAACCCCAACCCTACCACCACTAGATGGCAATGATTCAGCATTCAAACTTAGAAACTGCCTTCATCTTTACCAAAATTAAACCTCATTTCAGTGACAGCTTTAATACTAAAAGTAGTCATAATCATTGTTCTTCGTTGTCCTTTCAGTGTACACTATCTATCCTACAATGCTTTCTTCTTTCTAGCTATATCGTAGTGTATCATCACTCTGCATTGTCAAACAGCGTCGTTGCTGAGGTGGATACATTTTTAAAGATGGATGTCAGAGAAAATTTTCATTCTGATTCTATTCAATCCCTGCTGTGTCCTTGCAGGGCCTGGGGAACCTTTGAGATCGTCACAGTCTATGCCAAAATCCAGCACAGCATGTGGTGAATTTTGTCAGCAACTGTGGGAGGTTGGAGGTGTGTTGTTTTGGCATCAATAATTCCAAGAGTTGCCACTCTGGCCATCTTAGTGAACCTCAGATTTTCACAACCAGCAGCTGCCTCAATCACCAGAGTTACTTTTCATGGGCTGGAGGAGACTCTTTTCTTTCTAGACAAGGAGCCAGAACTGGGGATTTAATCCCGGTCTTTTCTGTCTTTCCCACTGACTTGCTGGGAGCATATATCAGCTCCTACATCTGGCTCCTGTATGAGCTCTGACAGGAAGCAAGAAATTATTTCTGTTCTTGCTCATTCTGTGTCTCCCATTTAAGGAGCAAAACCTCAGTGCCTGCTGCCTGCACCGTTCTTGGCTTCTCATTTTGTAGTTTACCAATCAAACACTCCTTAGTGGGGGATATTGAGAAAGGGAATGGTGACCTCTTTCTTCTGGGAGTGGCAGCTACCCTGGGAAAACACACTTGTGAAGACAGACCTTTCTACAAAGTGATGGTGCCTACGTGACTGACTGGACACAAATATTCCCCACATCCTCTGAAATTCAGATGCCTGCTGTCCCCTGCACAACTTCCTTGAGGTTTTGTTCCTCTACTTGGGACCGGTACAGCAAGGACCAAGCAGGCAGTGTGTTAGAATGGCACTTATGTGGGGGATATTTGGGGGGATATTTGGGCCTTCACTGCTGAAGACACACGCATTCCAAGTGTCCACATACACGTGCACATGGCACAACTCAACCTACTGCCCATGGTTACTGTGACTCTTCCCTCTCAAGCCTCTATACCTTCTTTTGTCCTTTCTTGCGCGCTGGGATGTGCTGTATCAGCAGCCCTGGGGACACCAGACAGAACCAGGACTGAATGGTCAGCCAGGGAAAGTGTTGCTGACGAACAGAAACACTGCACCACACAGGAGAAAGAAGGGGAGCTGTGGGCAAGGCAGAGGAATTTGCTTGTTTTCTGCTCCACTCAGGGCTGGAAGAGGAGAGGGAGGTTGTGGGGAGGTCTGTGTCTGCTGCTGCAGCCTGGGGCGATGAGACTGGCTCAGAGCTGGGACACAGAGCCTGCAGGTACCTCCTGCTAAGGAAATCTTCTCTTCCTCCTCCCACCACGAGTTCAAGAGCTTCTGGCCTCTTCCTCTCCCCCAAAACACTCCTGTTCAGCTATCAGAAGAAAGTATTCACCTCTTTTGTGACCAGGCTCTGCCTGAACACCTTCTTCTGAGAGCAAATGTGAAGACACTCTGAGTTCACCTAATGTTACAAGATCAAACTGATTTAGATGAGCCGGACTCACTTTTAGTCGTGACTTGGTCATGAAGAAGACTAAGTCCACTGGCATTCAATAAGACTAAGGACTAGGTCCATGGCAGAACAAACATTCTAGTCAGGACGTCCAAATCCATACTCCACAAATCCCTGCTTATAGTTCCCCACATTCCCAAATTACCACCCATATCCTTCCCTGAATGCTTTCCAGATTATTTCTTAACAAGCTGAGGCATCTTAAATCTTTGGTAATGCTGAGGAGCAAAGGTAGCTATCCCATATTTCAACTACATCAGATTTAAAAAAAAGGTCTGGAGGGCCCAAACTGGTTTGCCTTTCTCAGACCCCACTTACCAGATTTGGTTGTAAAGAAAACTTGGGTGCAGGAGGCTGAAGGCAGAGCAGATAAAAATCTGTATCCTGTGAACTGTAAGGAAGACAGAGTGCCTTCCTGTAATAGGAAAGATTCAGTTTCAGGTCGCTTTTCTCTTTGCAAGGACTTCATCCCACATTTCCCTGCTGAAGACCCCAAGTTCCCATCACACCATTAGATTTCTTTTGTGGCTTTCACCTTTAATGCCTAAATCAAGTTTGAAAGTGGACATATGCTTTGCAGAGCCTGGCAGTACACTGCTCAAAGGTCTTTACAAAACTAGACCCTAAAAATAGTATTAGTTCCAGTAGTTTTATGGGATTGTTTCCAAGGAATTTTGATCTCATCTTCCAAAATGGCTAGGGTGACTTTTAGTGTTTTATTCCATCAGAAAACTGTTCATAGCATGCTGCCACAGAAGTATCCACCTAGTCTCTGCTACAAAGATAGACTAATCTCAGCTCATAAATTCTGCCAATAATGAAAGCTAAATTTACTACAGATTACAAGCACATGGGATGAGTGGATAAATTGGACGGATATAACACTGAGGCCGGATGACTCCAGGTGCCAAAATTTGCCAAAGTGTGTAAATGAGGTGGGAGAGACATGGAAGGAAGAACAGTTGGATTTTGTGAGGTCTCGGTGTGACTCCCTATAGCTCCACGGTGAAGCCTTTCAGTGATCAGCAAGTGTTACATGACATATGCATTTATTTCTGGATTTCCAGATGTGTGTTACTTGCAGGATCATGTGTGAAGCTTGATCCCTGTCTGATGAAAGAAACATGGAATATGTGGCAAAAAAGCACTGCCCTAAATGCTGTTTTTTAACTGCAGGACTGTTAAGCCCTGTATGGAAAAAAAAAAACCAACACCAACAGTGCTCAATGAGATGTAATTTTCATAGTTTGCCTGCTAGCAATGAATCACAACTGTTTAGAAAGTCTTTTTATTTACTGTGAATTAGAGAGAGATGATTGAAGACTTTTTTCGACTCACACTCACTGTGAACTGCAGTGCTGCCTGGACACTATCGTGAGAGCACGTTATCTGCCTGCTTTTAATTCAGTGCTTGTTTTCTCCCTCAGTGGAGATTGACTTGATGTCGCTGGATGAATCCGTATAAGCATAATATCATCTTTCTAGTTGACAGGACTTCCATAATCCAGTTTGTTCCCAACCAGAGAGATTATGTCAACTTTATGCCTTTCAAAAGGCATTTAGCAGTATTTCAGCCAAGTCATGCCTCTGTGTACTGCAGCCCGTGTCACTTAATCTATTTACAAAAAAAAGGTTTAAGCAGATCAGCAGAAATTTTAGGTATCTTCTCCAAGTGCTCTCAGCCTTTTATCAGGGAAGTTTGTTGAGTCATGTGTTCATATTGCAAATACCGTAGCCCTGCTGCAGTTACTTCCAACGATTATGAGAGGTGTTTGTTTAGGTTCTGTATTGTAATTAATCCCTGTCATAAATTTATACATCCTGCTGCTGAAGTTTCCTTTCGTAAGAGCAGCCATTTTGAAAGTTACTCCTTGAACACATCCTCAAGACACTTTCCACACTCTTGGCTATTTTATATGGAAACTGGGTGAACTGCAAGAGGTAAACACCATTGCTACAAGAGGAACTGGGCTGTAGATGAGCTCATGAGGCTGATTCATAAGCCTCTGGCATAACACTGTGAAACCTGAAGTATAGTCACTGTAAATTATAGGAAGGGTTAGTGATTGTAAAAGTCCAAAGTCGTCCAGTTGAGAGGTTTCTGAAAGACGGGGGGGAAGTGCAAACTAATATGAAATGCAGGTTGAGGAGACTACTGCCTTCCAGTATTCTTTCTCTGAAAAATATATTAGTGCTGTACACCACTGAGAATCAGACACGCTCATACGAAGCTTGCTTCAGTGTCTAGCAGCTTGGATGCACAAATCCCTGCAAAAGCCAGGGGTTAATTTTATAGCCAAAGGGAAAAAAGTTAAGGGTGAGGCCCAGAATGGTGTCTGGATCAGCTCCTGATGTCTACATTGCTGGCATGTGCAAAGTGCAGCTCCGTTGCCTCTGTCCCCGCTGTGGTGACAATAACCACGTTCAGGGTGTCTTCATACCCCATCTTGCATCGTGGTCCATAAGGCCATTCCTGACCAAGGCCATCCCCACCTTAGCCTCGGCAGGCAATGGTGCTGCAAAGGTCGATGCCACACTGCCACAGCTGGTGCAGGCACGGGTGATGGTGGCATCCCTCCTGTCTCTGCAATTCCTTGTTCTCCCCTGCAAGCAACAGCAAACTGAAAAGCACGGTTTATACCATTAAATTTAACATGCACAGTGTGCTCCCTGGCACAGAGCGGCCAGCACTGAGCAGCCCATATGTATTTTAAACTCTTTTACTCTTCAGAAGTGGCTGGCAGCACCCAAACTACATTTTGGGGATGATGCCAGGCCCACACTAACCAACTAGCTGTGCTGTGTATGGTTGGTGCTGACCCCATGCCAGGGACCACTCTAACCATTCACCAGCACAGATTACCAGTAATGTTCCCTGACACTATTTAGCCATAAGCAAGGAGAATTTTGACTCAATTTGTCTTATATTAGTCCAGAACTGGGTATTCTCCAGTTAAACATATGGAGCACCAGAATTAAGGTTTGGGTTAATTGCTGCCATAATTTAAAAACTGCTTATCTTACCAACACCAAACAGGATTGTAAACATTTCACCTTTTGTAATATACAGTGGTGAAACACTCATTGCACAGGAATAAAAAAGCAGCAACCACTCTTGTGTCTTTTGTGCATAAATGCTTGCTAATAGCCTTTAGAGCACTGGGAATTAACCTCATGGTGCAAACAACTCTTCATCTCAGTATGAAAATGAGATTCCCTTCCAGACTGGTGTACAAAGCACCCATAAACTTGTGAACGTTTATCATGACACAGATGTGACTCCAGCTTCTCCCCCAGGATAATTGAGATTTAATGCACAAACACAGGAAGCAATATTACGTGGAGACACTTACAATGGATCTCTAAAGATGCTTTCATAATTCAGCAGGAGTAAAGCCCATTAAGTCTATCTAATGAACATGTACCAAGTACTACAAAAAGAAATCACAAAGATATCTGCATGAATAAGATTCTTTTCCCTTCCCATTGTGCAATCCTTACATGAGAGACTATATTCAAATCAACATGTCCTAAGAAGTGCAAAGAGGACTGAAGTACAACAAAATTGTGCCATCCGTCACAGAAGACATTTTGAAGATAAATGTTGATTTGGTCATACTTACCATATTTGCTTGAGAGATGACCTATCCTGGGGCAACAAAAGCATCTTGTTTTTCTAAATGCTGTTCACTTGTGTTGCATGCTGGTGAATGTCTGACTTTTGCCCCTTTCTTCCTGAGATTAATCACTGCCCTCCATGTTCTGCCAACAACAATCCTTTTTTTTCCGTGTATTTCAGCATCTATAGTATCTGTAGCTTTGGAAAACCATTACCTCGGGCTGTTTTTTCTTCTTTGTACTTTGGCACTGAAATAATTATTGTTTTTATGAGCTATCAAGTACATGGCTACAAAATCAACAGAAATATTTTGAGAAGAAGAGGCATTATTAATTTTAAATTCCCACGTTCCTTGCCAACCTTTAGCTTTTTACTTCCAGAAGAACAAAGCAAAAACATTATAAAACATAGAAGAAACCCTCAGCTTTTGACCTAAGGGAAATTACATACCTTTATTCTCAACATCAGTCTTACAATCAAAAAGTGATTATCAGTTTTAACCTTCCAAAAAACATCCGTGATGAGGTAAAGTGTGCTTGGCTAATGAGGTTATCTAATGTAGCCCAATGTACTTGTCAAGGCTAATGACAATCAGTACATAGGTGTAAGGGATTTTTACATCCAACTACAGATCCCTCTTACAATTTTTTATGAAATTGTTGCTCTGATCGTTGATTATTTTCTACAGAAATTTACTTTACAGTAGTCGTCTTTTGTGGTGCTGTACAGAAACACTATACTCAAGGTTGCAGGTCTGTCTGCAGCTGAAATCTGGTTCGTTTACAGTTCTGAGGACAACACGATAAAGTCAATTGACTGATGTCACTGCAGCATTTAATGTACTGTGAACTAAAAACACAGATAATGTTTTTAAGCATAGTGCTTGAATAATTCATAATTTAGGAGACACACAGGGCAAGGGAACTTTTTTCTCATGAAAACTATGATGCAAGATGTAACCAATAAGAAAGCAGTTTGGAGGTTTTCCAAATGTCAACAGGAAAAAAAAAAAGGCAAGTCAATGCTCACCTATCAAGCAGGAGTATATATACTTGGCCACATAAGACACAAATACGAGAAAGTATAGGTAAAGATAATTTGATAAAAGTTAACATTTTATTTCGGCATGAACAGAAAATAAGACAAGAAGGTACAGATATAAGAAAGCAAGTATTTTACTAAAAGATACAGATTAAAACATGGAGATAGAAAGTGTGTATACGTTTGATCTAAAATACGCCATGTTTAATGACCTTGTATAAAGCTGTCTTAAACATTTGTCCCGTAAAAATGCAACTTTCTGCTCTATGGAGTCCTTCCCTTAGACTCAGTGACACTTTCCTGCCCACTCCCATTGGTACCAGGGCTGTCCCCATCAGGTGATTCCTGGGCACGTCTACAACACCCTAGAAATATATTACATAAGGTACAAACTTGTTCATGGTACAGTTATTTTCTACCACAAATTATTGCTACCTGTCCTCCACATAAAACACCTTTGTAAACCAACTAGTAAACCACCGTCACACACAGCAATTCAGGAAACCCATTTCCATACAGAAACAATTGCTAGTAACAATAACAGGCCTCCTTAGTCTAATTAATTGCCGTAACATTTCTGCTTACTCGGATTTTGCAGCAGATAACATTTCTGGTGTGTTAACAAGTTGCAAATCTTTTTTTTGTCTTTCAGCTGTGTAGACAGTTATGTATCAGTATTGCTATAAAACAACACAGATGCGTTCTGAAAGAGCGGGATGGAGACTTATATATTAACACATATTCAGGTCATAGTGTTCTGCGCCGCCATTGTGCTTTTCGTGGCAGGTGGCATAGCTACATCCTGAATCATAATTATAGTAAGAGACTTTCAGTGAAATTTGTAAATCCTTAGACAGACATCTATATAAATGTCTGGTGCGTATTACTGGAGCATATGATTTTTTTTCAGTGATCTAATAGCTGGGAGACATGCACTGAAAATATCATTTAGTCTTCAATGAATGACTGAATTTGGCATTTTTCTGACTGTTGGATTTCCTTACTTATTAATTTTGATTGAAAGGGTAATTTTCCCAAATTATACCCTGTGCATTTAGGATTTTCAGCTTCAGGTACACATTGAAATACATTTTTTATAAGGAATCCAATTGTACTGAATTGAAAAGTCATAAAATCCTTCTTAAAAATGCATCCACAACCTTCCCTAAATGTGCCCTCAAATTTTCTGTGTGTTCTTAAAAATATTACACTTCAAGATATATTTATTTTAGGCTCCTCAAGGACTCAGAGCAATCGCTGGCATGTTTGAGAAAGCTGTGAATCTCTTTTTTATTCCTAGGATAAAATACACCTGTAGAACCATGAAATGAGGGCTTATGAATGCGTGTAATACATGCTACAGGGCATACAAAAGTGCCTGCCACTGACAGAGTGTCATATCTTTGCTGTCTATAATAATTTCCCCCATTGTTCTGACAGACTTAATCTTCTCACGTCTGATATGGGAGCAATATCAGAAAAAGATAGGTATCAAGAAATATAGCCAATTAAAGAAAACTATATGAAAACATTAAATTTAGCTGTCTGTCGTCTGGTTGACAGCAGTTAATTTACTGTCTATGTGTTACAGAGCAGATAACAACACATCCGGTGCAGTCTGATGCACTTTTGGGGCTGAAGCCAAGAGTGTGTCATGGCTAAAGAACGTGCCCTTTTCAGAACTGCCAATAAAACAAGACATGCACCAAAACCGACTGAACATGTAAACAAACATGGTAGTGTTTTTGCAGAGAATTGAGGGAGGATCCTGGCTGATTACGGCATTGTTTAGTGGTAGTGCTGTGTTGAAGTCATGGAAGTAGTTACAGAGCCCAACTTCTGAGAAAGATCTTATTTTTCCACTTAGGCAAAATTCCCCTGGATCTGTGGATGTTTGGGCAAAAAAGTACCTAAAGGTAGTTAAAATTAGTTCGTATGTCATTACCTACTGTTGATAATTGCACTGATATCCATTTTTCCAAATATCTATGTACAATACTGCCTCCTACTTTAGCTTCACTGTGCAGTTATAAACATATTTTCTGTTGATTAGGCAGTGTATTCATCATGAACACGTAAAATGTTGAAATATATCAATAATCT
Organism: Vanellus vanellus; assembly: GCF_965231255.1. Taxonomy (NCBI): domain Eukaryota; kingdom Metazoa; phylum Chordata; class Aves; order Charadriiformes; family Charadriidae; genus Vanellus; species Vanellus vanellus. The sequence goes on along the minus strand of NC_138906.1, from coordinate 115,250,179 downwards.
TTCCCATTTTGTCTCACTCTATAAAGAATATACTTATGTACCCACTCAGATACTAGAATTAATGTTGTGCATTTAGTAATTTTGCAAGAGTCCAAACACAAGCATTACACAGCTTAGAGGTTTCTATTTAGGGAAGTAGTTGTTTGCAGCTCTACTCTAAGACAAAACTTCATTTCCAGGAGTAAATGAATCGTACTTATTTAAACCGATTCTGTGTCCCTGCTCCCACAGCTGGAGCAGCAAAGGCAGCCCTCGGCCCCAAAGTGTCATCGAGGGCAGCAACGAACCAGCACCCTCCACACAGATACCACGGCCTCATCCAGACTGCCTGTTCTGAAAAGTCCCTGACCCTTTAGGGGTACCAGACTACCCCTAAACTATGTCCAGGCTCTATTTGGGAGAGGGCAACTTGATGTGGGCAGTCTATACGTACAGATGACTGAGGGACAACACTTGCGCCCATGCTTTGCTTCTGCTTACCTTATCAGTACCCGTGCAGCCAACTTTACTGGATATTACAGAGTACAGTGATAGTATCAGCTCTTAATGCTTTGTTATCACTTGCTATCTTGCACATTCAGAATTTCAGAAGGTGCATCACCTCTCTGGCATGAATAACAGCTTCTAGATCTCAGTTTGAGCCTGCAGACAGCTTGCAAGGAAGATTTAGGTAGAACAGCTTTTCTCAAAGGGGAAGCCTTCTCAAATACAAAGCTTCTGGCAGTATTCTTTTGATCTCTCAGCTGGTTTCTTTCATCCCTTTATTCTGCTGTCTTCTATTCACCTTACCAAGAATATCCTAGCCAAAAATTGTTGCTTCACAAAAATTAGCCTGCTAATGAGAGTCACTAAAAGAACTGACCCAGACATCTGCTGGTGCTACGGCAATTTGCACGTACAGAAGGCAAACATGTTCAAATCCCAACTTCCTATCAGCACTTACTCAATAAGTCACTGGCACATCCGGTATCTTGTCTCCTCCTTCTCATTTTTGCATGCAACATTTTACAACCACATGCATAGTGAGCTAGAAAAATATCTCTGCTGTAAGAGAAGAGATATACTCTGTGCATACTCTGTGCACTGGAGTATGAATTTCCTACTCCTTGTCTGCATCTCTGCTTCATGGTTCAGTAAACATATGCCTTCCATGTTGCTTTTTGCCTGGGTAGTCTGTTCCAAAATTCCTACCTATCTTCCCTCTGTGTGGTGCTGCTTATTTTATAAGTGTGAAGGGAATGCATTACTGCCAAATTCCCAGATTTGAATCAATGATGTATTTCGCAAGAGTTTTGGTAGAGTTTGTCATCATGCCCTGCTTAAAGTGGAAAAGATGACTTAAATAATGATCTCTTTTCCCTTATTTTCTTTATCCACTTACACTATTATTGTTTCTCTGTTACTAGATTGCCTGATTTTGTGGGTATTTTCCAACTCGTCTCTAAAATGCCCTTCTCACTAAAACCCATCAGTATCTCCTATGTTGTCATAATTTTCTCGTACATGGTTAATGACTTCTTCTCTCACCTGCTGTAACATGTTCTTTCAGGTCCTTATTCTGCAGTCTTCAGACCAACCAAAGCATCATAGTAAAAAATCTTTGCTTCCTGGTAGTCATAGAATCATAGAATGGTTTAGGTTGGAAAGGACCTTGAAGATCGTGGAGTTCCAACCCCCCTGCCATAGGCAAGGACACCTCCCACTAGACCAGGTTGCCTAAGGCCACGTCCAGCCTGGCCTTGAACACCTCCAGGGATGGGGCCTCAACAGCCTCTCTGGGAAACCTGTTCCAGTGCCTTACCACCCTCAAAGTGGAAAACTCTTTCCTAATGTTCAATCTGAAACTGCCCTTTTCCAGTTTAAAACCATTCCTCCTCATTCTATCGCTACATGCCCTAGTAAAAAGTCCTTCCCCAGCTCTCCTGTAGGCCCCCTTTAGGTACTGGAAGGCCGCAATAAGATCTCCCCAGAGTCTTCTCTTCTCCAGGATGAACAGCCCCAACTCTTTCAGCCTCTCCTTATAGGACAGGTGCTCCAGCCCTCGGATCATCCTCGTAGCTCTCGTCTGGACACGTTCCAGCAGGTCCATGTCCTTCTTATGCTGGGGACTCCAGAGCTGGATGCAGTACTCCAGGAGGGGTGTCACCAGAGCGGAGTAGAGGGGCAGAATCACCTCCCTCAACCTGCTGGCCACGCTTCTTTTGATGCAGCCCAGGATACGGTTGGCTTTCTGGGCTGCGATCGCACGTTGCTGGCTCATGTTGAGCTTCTTGTCAATCAGCACCCCCAGGTCCTTCTCCTCTTCCTGGGAAAAGAAGCCCTGGATAATATTGTGGTCCCTATGCGTCATAATGAAGGAGGGTTACACTCTTTCATAGATACAGAGATACTTCAGGGTAAAACATAGTGAAAAAGGGTGATATTTGGTACTCCAAAAAACATACAGTGAAGGCAAAGAGAGGAAGATTCATGAATGGGGTGGAATGGTTTTCCAAGGTTTGCCTGTGTAGGCATCAACATTTTTGCATATAGCTATATTTGTGCATATCTGTAGCTCTTCCCCTGCTGATCTACGTGTCTTTTTCTTCTGCATGTCAATTACAGGGTAATTTGAACTTTTGGTTCCACAAACCATGAAGCTTTGCAGGTGTTGAAGGAAATAGTGGTGAAAACAGAAAGTTTGCAAAGCAGTCCTGAAGCATCTGACTCTCATGGTAGTTAAAGCAAAGCCATCAGAGACAAAAAATTAAGGCTAGGTGATGGGGTTTTTATAGCAACATTTGAAATACAATACAGAAATAAGACTCTGAGGAAAAGGGAAATATTTCTAAGGTTTTTTTTAGAGTTTTTAGCAGAAGTTGAACTCAGGGCAAAAGAAAGAGATCTTCCTGATTTAAGGTACAAAGCTGTTGAATTGTAAACCTATGATTATAAAAACCAAATCACTGTGATACATGAGAGCTTAAGAAATTATGACTCTGAGTTATCATCCTATGAGGAGTATTAATAATATTGACAATTTATACACGTGTGCATGTTCATGTATATAGGTACATATGTATATATCAATGCTATCCAGACTTGTCCTTGGTTGCTTGGTGGCTTATAGAAATGAATTCTGCATTTTTATACCCAAAATTTCAAATATGAGACCCAAAGGAGATACCGAATCACAGTCTATAAGAAGAAATAGTTTTGTTATTGTGCAGGTTTTACTTTGGTTTTGTTGAGCCCAGCTTAGTTCATGTTGTTGTTATGAGGAAGTGATTGTTTGTATCTCCCATCTTGTGTGTATTGGAAAACTGGCAGCACTACCTCGTAATTCATCCCTTGTTGTGCGTCAGGGGACAATGCATCTTCAACTGCAGGGCAAGGGATTTTACAGAGTCATAAAAGCAAAATGTCCCATCCCTCTGAGCTGAATCAGCCTAATAACAGACGCCTTACACAAATTGTGCAGAAATATGCAGAAGAATTAGTGGATTCTCAATGATATTAAATTGTATAAAAGTATTTTTTATCTGTTTAGATTTTATTCAGCCAACTGATGAGTCATGATCAGAAACATTCACTGAGAAAAGGAAGCTTTCCGAGAGGGCAGTGCTTAGAGATGGGAAATGTAAATAACTCAGGTATTTTTGACATAAAGTTGCAATGTGCTTACACTCAACTCTACACAGTGACAATACCAAGATACAGTATGCATCAATGACACTACTCTTTAAAATCCACAAGGCAATTAAACAGTATTCGTATCATCTACAAATTGTACATCAGTAATGTGGTTAAGGTTTCACCACTGTCTATGTAATTACCCTATTTAAGAGCAAGGGTTTGATCATTTGCAAAAACCAGTAACGCTTGCCAGTTTGTTAATCCGTTGCCCATCACATAATTTTCGTAAACTTGAAAATATTGCAAGTCCCCAAGGGAGGTGAACAGGCAGACATAGCAAACAGTCTATATTGAGCCTTGTATTTTCTATCTTGGCATGGGTGAGCAGCTGTTTTGGGGAGTACAGAACTTCGTCCACCCTCATCTGGGTGGTATATTAATGTTTTAAACTACTTGATTATGTGTCATAAACTAATTATTGTCTACTGAAATAGATGCCAGTTTCTTAGTAAATGAATTCTAGCCTTATGTACGTTCCGATATTCAGTTTTTGTTGTTGATTGTTTAGAGGAAAGAACAACATCTTTCTACAATATTTATGTTGCAAATCATTAGTAGGTGCTAGAAAATATTAACAGTTATAATGAATGAAGTCTCTGAGATATGAATAGTTATAATTCAAGTTAATGGTGATTATGACTCAGGAAATGTGTATTCCAGGCAAATTGCAGGTTCTCTGTTTAATGATGCCTATGACAATAGAAACAATATTATTACTTAGATAGCTTTGGCAAATATAATGAGAATCTCATGTCTGGCAAAGAAATTACACATCTCCTGTTGTTCATATTGTTTCTTTTTAGGTGAAGAAAAAAGAAAGCTTAAATCTGTTCTAATTTTGTATGCTCTCACTTTCTATGCTAAGTGGAAATATTAATTGTAACACCTGTTTTCTTCCTGTCAACATGGTATTCCGTCTCCTACTTCATGTGTTGGTAGCATGAGCAGAAGGAATCCAACACCTTGTCCAGTTGCATACAAAGCTAGGGTTTGAGGTTTTTTTATTTCTTGTTCTTTCTCCTTGCCAAGCTGATAATAAAGAACAGAAATATTTAAAAAAAAAAAAAATCTCTTAGCTTTCATTCTACAGCATTCAAGGCCAGGTTGGATGAGGCTTTGAGCAACCTGGTCTTGTGGAAGGTGTCCCTGACCATGGTAGGGGGGTTGGAAATACATGATCTTTAAAGCCCCTTCCAATTCTAACCATTCTATAATTCTATGGTTATTTCAGCAGATCTAGTCATTAACATGAAACTGATAAGTTACTTAAATTATTTTTATAAATAGCTGTTAGCTTCATTATTTATTTTTCAAATCAATGTTGTTCTTAGTAGCGTTTTGGAATTTCTGGTAAAAGCCTTTTTGTCTCCTTCACCCATACCTGACATTTATAGGAATTTCTAGCAAACTACGGGACAACAGAGTACACCAACTCCCTACTGCTCTGCGCATTGCTCCTGCCAGCGCCTCTATTCAGAAACTGCTAAGCTTAGCTGGACCCACAGCTATTAGTAGGCTTTTGCAACCTCTTTCTTGGAGTTAGCCATTAAAGTGAGGAAGAGGTTGGCCACTTGGGAGGAATAACAACCTCTGTGTTCACGTACCTATATGCCTCGGTGGATAATAACACACTTTGCTTATACCCCCCCCCCCCCCCCCACTTACATTTCCTCTCTCAAGGGCAGGCAAAGCCATCTCTGACACAGAAAGTCTCTAGCCTGCATTAATGCTGTTAAGTTGTCCTGTCACTAATGCAAGAGAAACAGTCGAGCAAAGGCCTCTTCTGTGTCGTCGCAAAAGCACAGGCACTGAGTGCACTGGTAGAAATTATCATAATTGTATATTACTGAGCCAAGAATAACAGAAACTCTCCATTTTACCTCACATCTGACTTTAATATAAGCAGCTCAGGTTTCTGTAGGGATTATACATTGTTTAGTCTCCGGTAGAAAGGTAGTATTTAAGTAAATAGTAACCAGAAGAATGTCAATCAGCTTTGACATAAAATAGTGCATAGCAAGCCAAATCAGGAAATTAATTGCTACTCACTGAGAATGCCAGCCTACTTTTTCATGATTTCTCTTGTTAGTAAAGTGGTGATCAAATTAATCCTGTGTTCATTTAACCATAATATCATGAAAGATCACTAGCATAAGCAAGAAGCAAAAGAAGTGCCAAATTAAAGGTCATATGTTTTCCAAATATAGGTACTTGTTAACATGCTTCTCTGAGAACATCAGTCCACACACACAAAGAGCACTGGAAGATCTCTGCAGGATATTTTGCAACACAAAGTCCTATTAATCTAAGATAAAACAGCTAATCAGAGAGTTATTTTGCAATGCCCACATTGCTCAAAACAAATTCAACCCTAACTCATCTTTAACAGGATTTGGAGGGTTTTTTCTGTCTCCCTCCTTGGCTCCAATAAGCACTGGAGTCTTTGGACACCGACAATGATCGTAGCAGCTGCAGTGCAGAGGGGCTGTGGATGCAAGTGTGGACAAAGCTGGCTAGCAGGAAAGCAGGTGGGAAAAGCATTAGTGTTATGTCCAAGGCCATTAAATGTGTGGGTCGTTAACCACACAGGCAGGAAGAAAAGGTTTGATTGTAGAAAGGAGGGGGAAGAGCAGACTTTAGACCTGGCCTGGGTTTTCTCTTACAGCATTAATGACAAACCATTTTACCTACTGCCTCTTCTTTTGGTACTCTTCTGCTTATTACTGCAAGGTTGACATCAGTCATGTCTATGCATAAAATTTCTTTACTGGTAGATTACTTCAACCTACTAGTTAAATCTTAAATTCTCACTCAGCTTACTTCATTCAGGGAACGCCCTACAAGCTATCCTGGCAAAAGCCACACAGTTGCCATTGCAAGCTGTGTCAATATTAGAAGAGCTTATTCCAAAGGCAGAGGCAGGGCTGACCTCATTGGTCCTATGGCCACAGATCATAGAATGGTTAGAGTTGGAAGGCACCTTAAAGATCATGTAGTTCCCATCTCTCTGCCGTGGGCAGGGACACCTCCCGCTAGACGAGGTTGCTCACAGCCCCATCCAATCTGGCCTTGAACACATCCAATGATGGGGCATTCACAACTTCTCTGAGCAGCCAGTGTCTCACCACCCTCACAGTAAAGAATTTCTTCCTAATATCTAATCTAAATCTGCCCTCTTTCAGTTTAAAACCATTACCCCTCATCCTATCACTACACTCCCTGATAAAGAGTCCATCTCCATCTTTCCTGTAGGCCCCCTTTAGGCACTATAAGGTCTCCCTGGAGCCTTCTCTTCTCCAGGCTGAACAACACCAACTCTCTCAGCCTGTCCTTATAGGAAAGGTGCTCCAGCCCTCGGATCATTCTTGTGGCTCTCCTCTGGGCTTACTCCAACATGTCCATGTCCTTCTTATGTTGGGGGCCCCAGAGCTGGATGTGGTACTCCAGGAGGGGTGTCACCAGAGCGGAGTAGAGGGGCAGAATCTCCTCTCTCAACCTGCTGGCCACGCTTCTTTTGATGCAGCTCAGGATACGGTTGGCTTTCTGGGCTGCAAGCACACATTGCTGGCTCATATTGAGCTTCTCATCAACAAACACCCCCAAGTCCTTCTCCTCAGGGCTGCTTTCACGTGAGGAGGGAGCACATGCCACGCCAGCTGAGGTGGAGGGGAGAGGGAAGGCAAAAGGTCAGACCATAAAGCTAAATAGCTTTATGTTTGAATGTTTGAACCGATTCACTAGTAAAAGAGCCAAGTCAGCCACCTGCTCACAGGTGAGAATAAACCTGAGCTACTGCTTCTCTGGGACCCAAAGTACCCCTGCAGCACTGTTATTTAGTATAGCTCATATTTACAGGGCCTGTGTACCCATGATTTACAGGTGGTGGAAGAATGAGGAGGAGCAGAGGGGATTTGCCACAAGCAAGCGATAATTTTTGGCAGCAGACATATATTTTGTCTGAGCTCTGATAATAGAGGACATAATTCTTATTAGTATATTGTCCTGGAAGGTAATGAGGCATTTAGAATTATTTCTGCAGCCCATGCAGAACGTTGGGGTATCCCAATTTTAAGACACTAATGCAAGAACTCCCTGGCAGAACAAAGTGCCTCTATATCTTACTTTCTGAAGCTCAGGGAAGTTGGGAAAAAAAAAGGCAAATTCTTTTTTTAAAGTACCAGGATGAAGCTCTGGTTCAGTCTCTTGTTGAAGCTTCCCAGAACTGTGCTGTTCTTCACTCCCAGTCTGAAATCTGGGTAACCCTCCCTGTAAAATCTTTGTTGAATCTAAACCAAAACCCACTAACTTCTGCTAAATATTATATTTGCTGGAATAAATGTGCCACAATGCAAGTCTCTGAATGCTGCATTTTAAATGTTCTTTTGCTTGGAGACTGTCTTTTTCAAAAAAAAAGTAGTGATTTCAGTTTTCAACATAAAATCAAAACTTGTAAAACTTTGCTTAAATTACAAATCCATTACATTTGGTTCAGCAGCACTTGGGAGGCCAAGGTTGCTGTGTGCAACTTCCGAAACTATACCAGGAAGGAAATCTGCAGTTTCACCCTGAGAGACAGTGTGTTGTGTCTGGGTCTTGGAAACAAGAGTCGGGATGTTGCAGGACTGCGCTGAAAAGAAATTAAGCCTTATATATAGACCATTCTCCCTAAGAGAGCACCTTTATGCTTCATAGGAAAGCTTGCCATTAAATGCAGGGACTGAAACACTTCCAAGCTAAAGAACTGCTCACTGTTAAAACTATTTTACATGAAATGGCCATGTACCTGCATATAATTAAAATTATTAATTGCAAAATGGATCCTATCATGGTAATGTAAATAAGTTTGGAAGAAATGTCATGTAAAAGGATACGTAGAAGCTTGTCCCAGTATTTTCTAGCAAAGTAATATACACAATTTTCATGCAATTACAAGGCAATTCATATAATACAACCAGTGTAAGTTTTATAGCTTATAAATGCAAGTTTCAGTTTTCATTTTGCATCCTGTTATTGCAAAGGTCTTTGCAGTATAACAGTGTTTTGCCCTAAACACAGAGTAAAGGTTATGCTTCTAACAGAAACTATTGAATCCTTCATGGGACTATTCTGCAATTATTTTTCAAGATATTCATTTCAGAAATGGACCAACTATCAGCTAATACGAGGGAAGATTCATTCACTTCGGTGAATGAGAGACTGAAGTAATCAATCAAGTCGCATGGTTTATCAAGACTGCCTTAGTATCACCCCTTCATCATCTTGTCATTGTTCAATGCTATTTGCCAACAATTTTAAATTGGAGATTGTGCCAAAGTACTTCTGGAGTTTTCTGTGATTGTGGAGACTATTTTAAGCTGTGTTACTACATTAACAAGTAGTTTCAATATGATACCTCCACCAGTTGTCACCTCCTCTGAAAGACCAGACTACAAAACCATCTGGATCCTTTGTGTTGTTCCAGCTCCACTTTATCCACAACTTCCTTCCACAAGAGTCTCAAGTCTGCCATTTGCTTCATGGACCTCTCATAGCAAAAAAAAATTCAAGACTCTCTAAGGTTTTCTGGCAATAATATGACCAAGAAATGTCTTTCATCTGGTAGCATCCAATGTTTTCTTTTTTCTGCTTTCTCAGATGAAGTGAGCCTATCTTAAGCTGCTTGTATAGGAATGTGCGTGCTAGGTGACACTCACATGGGGTCTAAGTCATTCTGCATAGAAAGGCCTGGCACAAATGCCTGGTGAAAACTTATTTGAGATTAATTCCTGATGTGTAGCCCTCCTCTTGGTTCCAGAAACTTTGCCCCTTTGTTATGTGTGTGAAAAAGTCACTTTTATGTGATGAAGCAAATACATAAATACCAAAGAAATACTGAGCTGAATAAGAGTAAAGAGATGTCTAGAGGGTATGGTTGGGGAAAAGTAGAAGGGCAAAGCATGCATGGCAAGATCTTCCTCCTTTGAGCTTCCAGCCAGCAGCACTCTAAAAGTTTCGAAGGCAGAGGCTGCATCGAGAAGGTGTGTTTAATCTCCTTTGGAACTCCCGGGGTCCAGCAGAAGTCCTGCCTTGAGGACACCCTCTGTTTGTTTATTCAACTGTCTGCAGAATAAACTCCTCAAGACTCATGAGGTCACGTCACTCAGCAGCTGATCAGCATTCAAATAATATTACTTAAAAGCAATTATTTGACCAAACATAACAGCGAGACTGATCCAAGCGCAAATAGATTTCTGTCATCCTGATGAGCACAGCATAAAACCAGCATATTCGCCTACCTTTCTGTGTACCTTGACCTAATAAAAGTGGGAGTTGTCATCTACTACTGCCATAGCACAGGCAAAAAACTTACACAGCACAGTAATTTTTCTCAAAAGAATATAGATAATAATTGTGTGAAAAGAAATCTGGGGACAGTTCACATTTGCTTTTGCAAATAGATTACCAACAATCATTTTTCTGGTCTCTCAGAATATTAGTTTTTCACAGTACATGGCCAATGACTGTGTAATAACTAATGTTCTTTCCTATGACATATCACATTAAATTGAAATATTTAATTATGCATATGTTTAATATGCCATGAATTATTGTTCAGTATTTTTTCATAATATTAATTCTTAATTATTCCTTCCTCTACATCCCTTCATTAATTACAGTTATACATTTTATCTACGGAAAATAAATCTGTCCCTTTGTGAAGGACAGCTGTCAGGTATTCTCACCTTTTCTGTGCTGATGTTTAAAAATTGTGGATTAGCCTGTACAAGAAATAGTACAGACGCTGTTGGCATACTAATAGCAGTAGCTGTTTTTTTTTAAAGCTTATGCTGCCTGAAAGAATGGCTTCTACTCAAAGTTTCAATAACAGCAAGTTTAGCCTTATTCAGACATTTAAAAAGTAATGGTACAATAGTTCAGACGTGTTTCTTAAGAAATTACAGTGGTTCTGTAGGAGAAAAACCTACTGTCAACTGCACACATAAGTTGTTCAGATAGAAAAGGACATTTAGTGACAGTGACCAGGTGGTATCTCAGCTACTAATATATCTTTACCATTTGCTTGTAGTCTAAAATATTGTACCTTAACTTTAATATTTAATTATAAGGACCTTGGATTTTTAAAGAGACATAAATAATTCAAAGGTTATTGAAAGAATCTTGCACTATAAATGGCTTTTTTTCTAAACACACTTTTTCCAATAATATAGTATAAAAAATGCCGTGAGTAGATGGGTCGATGTCATGTAACATGCTGGATTTTTGAAGACCTGATCCAAGTCTCACCAGAGTCCTTGGCAGTCATCCTAGAACACTCTAAATATTCAGTTACTTAAACAATTATTTTGTTTAATAGATCAAGTAAAAAAAAAAAACCTAGTTAATACTTGTCATTAGATTGCATTTATATTATTTAAATCTAATGTTTATCCATCTGGGAGCAGATGTTATTCTGCATTTAAGCTTATTCAGGAAACACTTACTTTTCAAATATTTCTTTTCAGATAGTGCAAGCGAGTTAAATGTCAGTCAACACACCTGAGCATACAGATAAACATGTATAAACTTATATACATGCACAATCCATCACTGTGTCTTCAGTGCTTTGGCATACCCCAGGACTGTTGCAGTGCAAGCCTGCGGGAAATGTAACGACAGAATAAATAAAAACAAATTAAGTTAATCACTTAATTTCATTGTTGGCTATTGAACATCCTTGGATAAGGAAGAAAATATTAGCAATTCACCCATCAGAAGAACAATCTTCTTTCTCTGTCACTAGAAACACATCTAATTTCCAGATAAAAAAAAGGTCCTTGAAGCAGTCTTGTTATTAGAGTCACCTAAACTAAATTTTTATGACCAAATTTTTTCTATGCGTGCTATTGCTCCACATATGTTCACTTTAACATTCACACTCTATTTCGTGATTTTAATGCAGACTGATTAAAAAATTAAGATAACCATTGCTGTTAGTATGACCCCCCTGTTGGGTATGCTTCTATCCAGCTGAAAACCTGGCTAACTTTCAGTTAAGTCTGGTTAAATTGTATGCTGCATTGTTAAAACATAATAGCCATTTGTTTTGTTATGAAGTCTACCTAAAATGCTTGGTTTTCAATGTCATTTCAGATGTGTATTCTTTTGATACTGCACATGAACAGATCATAGAATCACAGAATCATAGAATCATAGGATGGTTTAGGTTGGAAAGGACCTTGAAGATCATGGAGTTCCAACCCCCCTGCCATAGACAGGGACACCTCCCACTAGACCAGGTTGCCTAAGGCCACGTCCAGCCTGGCCTTGAACACCTCCAGGGATGGGGCCTCAACAACCTCTCTGGGAAACCTGTTCCAGTGCCTTACCACCCTCAAAGTGAAAAACTCTTTCCTAATGTTCAATCTGAAACTGCCCTTTTCCAGTTTAAAACCATTCCCCCTCGTCCTATCACCACATGCCCTAGTAAAAAGTCCTTCCCCAGCTCTCCTGTAGGCCCCCTTTAGGTACTGGAAGGCCGCAATAAGATCTCCCCAGAGTCTTCTCTTCTCCAGGATGAACAGCCCCAACTCTTTCAGCCTTTCCTCATAGGACAGGTGCTCCAGCCCTCGGATCATCCTCGTAGCTCTCGTCTGGACACGCTCCAGCAGGTCCATGTCCTTCTTATGCTGGGGACTCCAGAGCTGGATGCAGTACTCCAGGTGGGGTCTCACAAGAGTGGAGTAGAGGGGCAGAATCACCTCCTTTGACCTGCTGGCCACACTTCTTTTGATGCAGCCCAGGATACGGTTGGCCTTCTGGGCTGCGATCGCACATTGCTGGCTCATGTTGAGCTTCTCATCAATCAGCACCCCCAGGTCCTTCTCCTCAGGGTTGCTCTCCAGCCATTCTCCGCCAAGCCTGTATTTGTGCGTGGGATTGCCCCAACCCAGATGCAGGACCTTGCCCTTGGCCTTGTTGAACTGCATGAGGTTGGCTCAGGCCCACCTCTGTAGCCTGTCCAGGTCCCTCTAGATGGCATCCCTCCCCTCCAGCATGCCTACCTCGCCAAACAGCTTGGTATCATCAGCAAACTTGCTGAGGGTGCACTCAATAATCCATTGAATTTTTATCAGTTATTAATGACAATTGTCCCCAAAGTATCGATAACTGCTAAGAATTCCAACCCTCCTGTTAACTATTTGTACACTTCTGGGCTGAATAACCATCTCTCTTGCAACTCGAATACTCAGAAGTCTTTGTCCGGTTGCTGCTATGTTAAAGGAGCTCCGAGCGAAGGAATAAACAGCTGGGTAACAATCAGTGGCATTTGTCTGTCATATAGAGCAGCTGAAGGTTCCCTCTTGACTGCAGCCCCCTGAGTTGTGGACCTCATTTCATTCACAGTTCCTGTGATTGGAGCTTTCTAGGGGTTTTTTAATGACTAAGCTCACATGGGAAGTGTTAGATTAAAAAGCACATATCCTGCTAAAAACAAATCTACATTTTTTACCTGCATTTTCATATTTTTAAAAGGGGATTTTAAACAATCTGTGGGTTTAAAAGGGGAATTAAGCCTAAATTTGATTACCTGTTGATTGGTTGTTAAACATGCACATATTCTGATTTAATTTCCAGTGATCATCATGTATAATTTAGTGTGCCTTGCTCCAGAGTCAGAAAAATAGATTTACTAACCACTGCATTATACAACTTGTACTACATTTAATTAGGAAATTCTGTCAGTTTGTTAGCACAGTGCTTTATATAAGCAGCATAGCACATTAAACCCTTGAGTTTCTCTTTGAGAACGCACCTAGAAATGTTTTATCTGATGTTACAAAATTTATGATGGCAATAAGTGACCAGCAAGACTCATTAAAAGGCTGTAGATTTCAAAGCTGTGAATACACTTACAGTGCAAGGTGTGAAATATACGTTCTGGAAGTTCTGAAACATAAAGGTACACTTTCTCTAAAATCATTATAGTATTTTTCTTCCAATTTTTAAATTGCTATCTGTCGCAACTATAAAAGATCTATAAATCTCTAAGAAGGGAAATAAGAGAGTGGAAGAATCCAGGTCAATGTCTGATGGAGGGAAGATTTTGTGCTGGGTGCAGGATGAGAAAAGAAAACATATTCTTTGTATAAGCTAAATAAATAATTTCAAAACTTTTCCAAAGCAGGAATTATTTTTTTTTAAATTGGTCCAGACATGAGAACCTATAACTATATTTAATTGTATACCTTATCACACATAAGCAATAAGGTTTTCAGACAGTGAATATTGTGGTCTTGACCTAGCAAAGATTAATCACGTATATCTGCCTGGGCTGTGAGTTAAAAGTTTATATAGTCAGTGTCATTTATTTTAATGAGACATTTGTCGGTTTAAAATCAAGGTAAACCTGCTAATAGGATTGTTAAGGTCAATGGAGTTACCCCTGGCTTCAAGCAAAGTATGTGCTTAATGAGTTGGCTGAATCAGATTCTGCATCTGAAATTTGGTATGAAATTGAACCTGTGTATACCTAAATAAGCGGCATGTTTTGTCAGTGTCTTTTGAGGGATTATGCAGATGTTAAAATTATTATATTTTGAAATTACTGTATTTTGGGGGTATAAAAAAAAATTCCCTTGTATAGAAGAAGGAATAAAAAACTAGAGGTAAAACAATATTCTTAAACAAAGATTCCCTCAATTAGAAATGGCCATTATAATATAATGGATTTTTTCTTTATAAGAAAGGTCCAATTTTAACAATATTTCTTATATTTTCTTCAAAAAAAATTCTTTTCCTTTAAGCAACAAAAATGTTATTGTCATATTGAAGCCATGTTTTCAGTTTAATATGAGTATTTTACTATTTCTTTTTTTTTATCTTTTCTTAAAACCTTTGTTACTGCAGTCATGTGAGAATGTGGGGCTTTGCTTTTTTAAACCTATGATTCATTCCTTGCCATCAGAGGCAAAATCTTGGGAAAGCTAATTTTAAGTCCAAAAATAAGGGAGACAAGAAGAAGAACCTTTGTTTCTTTGGGGCTATGCTATGGAGGTAACAGCGTGGGCTCCTGTGCAGCAATGCACACACTTGAGAGAGGGCAGAGGAAGGAGATGGGCCCAGCAGAAACAGTGGAGAAAAAGGAAAAAGAAAGAAGGACTAAGAACTAGGCAAGGTGCAAGACTCAGGAGTCAATAAATGGAGGTGGTGCTTCAAACACTGCACTCTCTTCTCTCGTGACTGCAAGGGAAATCATCAATTTAGCAGCTATGATGATAGCTAGCATGGAGTGACGACTCTAACAACTCTGCCGTGTGCTTGAGCACATCCAAGGCAGAATCGTATTTCCTGGAAGCCTAAGCAGACTTAGCATGAGATATCAGAGCTATTAAAAACATCGCCGTACAAGCTGACAGCTGGGTAACAGCTTTATAGCCAAACCGGCAGAGCTGGCTCCAGGCTTCACAGAAAATGTGGAACCGTATGAAGGCAGGCTTCACATCCTGACAAAAAGCGAGGGAAAATCCAGTACTTCTGAGAATTTTTACCAAAGTAAATCGATTTCTTTCAAAAAAGCCTTCCTTTTAAGGAAGGCTTGACCCCAGGAGGAAAACTAACTCAGCACTGTGGATGCTGAAATACGTATGTCGCTTCAGATATCCGCACCTGAGTTGTCACTACAGGGCTGGTTATAAAACTAGCAACGTTATCCTTTCTCTTGCAGGGAAAGCCCCATACAAACTCAACCTACATAAGAAGTTTCCTACCAGGGATATGCTCAAATCCCCCAGTACTGGCCAAGCATTAATATGAATATTTATTTGTTTCCCAGTAGTTTAAGATCAGAGCTCTTTCAGTGAAAGTACTGAGCCTTTCCTGCAAGTTAAGTGTTCACTGGACATAATAAAACTGATTTGGTTTCAAACTTTCATTTCATATAATTTTATTTTAATTTAAAAACATTTTCTTATCTCAGTCGTGCTGCTCTGTTTGAAGTCAGGTAGTGCTTTTTAAGAATTATCAAATTTCTGCTTGTCTACATGGGATTTAATATGTTCGTAATTAGGATATACACATGAATGTTATAAAATATAAAATTATTTATTAAAATCATGTTATTTACTTGTATTTATTAAAGTCAGTATAATATTGTGGCTAATAAAACAACAAGGAAAACAAGACATGTCTTCTTAACCAGTTCGGAATGCATTGATAAACATACCATAGTTAATAGTTAAAATTTACTATGTAATTCAGGATTTTTACATTCCAAAATAGGCTAAATAAACAGGCCATCCCAATTCGCAGAAATGGCCAGTGGAACGGGTTGTATGGGCAGACTATTAGAAGCAGCCCACAATCACAACAAACTGTGTGTGTTCCTCGGAGCTGATGACCACCAAATAGCTTCAAGGTCAGTTCACATTTGTACTCAAATGCCTTTCCAAAGAAAGAAAAAAAAAAGCCTATCTATCTACATCGCTAACAAGATGAAAGCTGGGTGAGGTAACCAAGCTCCTTCAAGGGAAGAACCACAACTCAGCTACAAAAGTGAAATCAAGCTGTAATGCAGCTTAGTAGAGTGTGACCAGGAAGCACATGATAGAGGATGAAAGCACCTCGAGTTACATCCTGGTTGTAGCTTACTTTTAAATCTGGATTTCTCGGTCTGAATTTGACCTAATACTTTTTATAATAGAAACTGCAAGAAAACACCAAGGGCAGTAACCTCTCATTTCAATATAATAAAATCTCTACTTGTATGCCAGGAAGGACTTTATATTTTGTGCATTCTTGAGGCTGTTTGTATTTTCAAGGCTTTGAATGTTTTTATTTGTGAAAGCTTTTAAATATTGCAAAGTCTGCGATGGTCTGGAGGGATCAAGGGTGACCATTGTGACATGGTACTGAAAGGAAGATACCGGAAGAAAAATACTTTTGGATTAGAAGAAACTTTATATTACCACAAATTTTTTTCACTTCATTTTTGCCTTTTTTCATAAACTAATAGGAAGTTTTAAATTAAAAGTAGTTTTACAATGAATAATTTAATAACATCAGGACTCTTTCCTCTGCTTTCCTATGAAATAAAGTTCTGGGGAAATCTAACTCACTCCATGAAGCATTTCCTTCTTAACAGATTTACTTTTTATATAAACAAGCATATGGAGTTATACCAAAAAAGCCATTTGCCTCAATATCCTGTATTGGACACTGATTGGTATGCTTAGGGGGGTATACATGAGATGGAGAATGCATAAAGGGTAATGTTTCCCCTGGTACACCATCCCAGTTTCCAGCAATTAGGTAACCACTTCCTGAGCTGGAGATTGCATCTCAACCATCATTCTCTGCCACCACTGATACAACTACCATTCAAGAATTCGTCCAGTCCTTTTCTATTGAATCACGTTGTTTTTAGCATACAGGAACTGGTGCTATGGGAACAAAAAATAAGTCGTGGCCTCGTACACCTTTCTAGTAACAAAAAAAAGATTACACATGCAAAACAGTTCTTCCAGTTCATGTACTATTTCATGAAGATATGAAGAAACAGAACTATATAAAAATGAGGGAGCCTGTGAAAAGGGGAGCTGAAAGGACTGCTAAGAAAATTAAATTTTTACAGGCGATGTGCATATTGCATTGCAATAAGAAAGGCTTAAATAAGGATGAAAACATGACAGAATGGCAAGGAACGGAGTTTGCTAGAAACAGGAAAACATCTTTCAAATTGCTGAAATCATGTATATTCAAATTAATACAACAAAGGGGATGATAGGTACTCAGGTATATCAAATAAAAGAAAAATAAGACAAACTAAACCAGAATTTGAAGCTAATAACTAGAAAATAAAATAAAAACTAATACTAAAACCCTCAAACACAACAGGAGAAGAAACCCACACACTTTTAGTAGGGACAGCTGATGATCAGGATATAACGCTACACAAATCCTCTGCCTTGACATTCACTGTGGAAATAAGAGAAATTCCCCCTCCGTAACCTCCTTCTTGGAGTGGGCTCAGCAAAGGGCCTGTCTGAAACTAAAGTGGGGATTGTAGGGGGGGCCGTGGAACAAACCAACAAAATGAACACTGGATCGTGTGCCCCCAAGAGCTCTAAGACCTATCAAGGATGAAATAGTTAAATTAGTAACAGCGCTATCTGACCTCTGGCTCAACACTCCAGTGGTGCCTGAGGACCAGAGTGCAGCAAATGTGGTATCAGATGTTTTTTAAAAGCTCCAGCGGGACCAAGAAACCTCTAAGTCTGATTTCTTTACTGGGGAAATTAGTACAAGTGCAAACCAAGTGTAGAATTGGTAGATACTTCGAGAAATATGGCCTGCCTGGCAATAGTTAGTGTGACCTCGGTAAGGTGAATACTTACCAATTTGCTGATCAGTATTCATACATAGCAAAACTACAATTCTCATTTGTTTTTATCCTAAAAAAACCCCACACACTAGAAGAAGAGAGACATAAACAAAATAAATTTAAATATCTTTTTGGCATCTAAGAATTAGAAAAAATTCTCTTTCCCTTCATTAAATATATTAAATATTTTATGTATTTGTCTATTTTAATGGAAGATCTTTTTTTAAAGCTCTTTTAGAAAAGTAAAGTTTCCAGTCGTAGGAAAAATAAGAGGTCAGATTCTTTTCTATCCCAGGATATAACCTCGTGAAGTTCAACATGGGGAAAAGCCAAGTCCTGCACCTGGGGAGTAACAACCCCAGGCACCAGTACATGCTGGGGGCCACGCTGCTGCAAAGCAGCTTTGCAGAAAAAAGACCTGGGCGTCCTGGAGGACACCAGGTAGAACATGAGCCAGAAACACGCTCTTGCTGCAAAAAAAAAGCCCAATGTTATCCTGGGCTGCATTAGACAAAGTATTGCCAGCAGGTCAAGGGAGGTGTTCCTTCCCTTCTGCTCAGCACTGGTGAGGTCCTTACCTAGAGTGCTGTGTCAAGTTTTGGCTCTGCAGTACACGACACACATGGACGTACTGGAGAGAGTCCAGCAAAGGGCCATGAAGATGATTAAGGATTTCAAGCACCTCACATGTGAGGAAAGGCTGAGAGAGCTGGGACTGCTCAGCCTGGAGAAGGGAAGGCTCAGGGTGATCTCATCAATATTTATAAATACCCGCAGGGAGGATGCAAAGAGCACAGAGTCAGGGACTTGCCAGTGGTACCCAGTGACAGGACCGGAGGCAATGGGCACAAACTGAAACACAGGAGGTTCCCTCTGAACATCAGGAAACACTTCTTTACTGTGAGGGTGAGTGAGCACTGGCACAGGTTGCCCAGACAGATTGCGGAGTCTCCATCTTCAGAGGTATTCAAAAGCTGTCTGGGTATCACCCTGGGCAACCAGCTCTAGGTTGTTCTGCTTGAGCAGAGGGCTTGGACCAGATGAACTCCAGAGGTCCCTTCCAACCTCAGCCATTCTGTGATTCTGTGAATGAAAGAAAAGGAGAATAGAAAAGACACAGAGGGTTGGTTACCTTCCGAATCCACAAACTGATCCAGCCCTGGATAAATTGGTACAGCTTCAGGGCCAGTCTACTTTTGAACCATTATGAGAAACAACTCCACTCCGAAGACTGCCAGGCCAGGTTTGGGCTGGCATTGCTTTCTCTCTCCCTTTCCCTTTTCTACTGATTGTTCTCTTCCCCGTGCTGGCCAGCACGAGCAGAGCCATCCTGGCTTCACTTGTGCGGAGATACCTCAATCTCACAACTGGGGCCACAGTGAGACCCTTCCCAATTTTGAGGGTTAGCAATTCCTCACCATTTTCCCTACATTTTTTCTCAATTAAAAGTTAGGTTTCTTGTTTTATTGAGGCCTCCTGACTGTATGTGTTTTGCACAGGTCATACATATTTTTCCTTACTTCTCTATACTCAGAGGTTTTCTGTCAGATGGAATTTGCAGGGGAAAACTGGCAATGCATGATTTTTTGAAACACGGACAGTTTATGCTATTACCCTACAATTGTACCAATCTACTCCTCCCTGATCAATCTGCCAGTATGTACTTATTACTTACTTACATTCATTGTTGCTTCATTTACACAGCCAGTCTTTATGTCTTTCTGACATTTTTTAAACTAATTTACAGAGAAAAGGCAACTCTAAGTGCCAGCTTTTGGTGGGTTTTTGTTTTTATAGAGGAAATCGGACTTGAGCGGTTGTAATTCCACTTTACAGTTTAATTACCTCAGGTTTAAAAATACAAAATAACTATTCTGCATTTCTGCTTTCCTGAAGCATTCAGCTGGAGTGAGCTACTACCGCTATGCTGTCTCCAGTCTGCAGCAGCCCTCCAGCTGAACTAGGCTGGGCAAGAGGAAATAGCTTGAAAGAATTCATAATTAGGATCGGTTTGGCTGATTAATAAAATGTTTTGTTTCTAACTTCTTTAAAACTCTCTTTTCAGAAACAGTCTTCTTGCAGTTCTCTAATCATGACTCTGAATAATATATTACAGGCCTGGATCCCGTTGCTTTATTCTGAACAGTCTTGTATCTCTCTACGCCTCGGCCAGGGCTGGAGCTGGCTGTACTTTGCTGCCCAAACCCCTTTCTTCTTCATAGGCGTTATCACCTATGAAGTTCCAGCAATAAAAAGAATCGGTAAAGATCTACAGCAGAACACAGCTGCTGTAAAGGAGCATCAGACCCTGGGACCTGACATCAAATGGGGAGCCAGACTGAGGGATAGTGTCCCCGGATTGTGGAGAAGGAAGAAACAGGAGAATTTTACACAGGGTTTCTGCAGCCTTTCTACAAGATTTCCCCCTAAGAGATAGTATGATATTGAGGTGGACAGAGTCCCATGATGACTCATTGATTAATGAGCTTAATAATACCATGATGCTTACTATTAAGATGTTCTTTTTATATTAACCGGTGTTGTCAATTGCTAAATGCTACCATCCTCTTTAAAGCGCTGCAGGTACACGGAATTTTCTTTTTTATAAAGTATCTTCCCACTCTCCAAAATGTTGGGGTTTTTACCCAAGTAAACTCTACGCATTCCTTACAATAGGTGAATGCCACAGTTTAGAGAAGCCCTGGGCTGGACTTGGCAAACATTTGTTTTGGTGCACAAGTTAGTGGCCTGCTCAGTCTGCAGTGAGAGTAGATTGAGTCCAGGTAATGAATGTAGTAGCTCCCTGGGAGGGAAAGCAATAAAGAGTGAAGGTTTTGCATTAGGGGATCTTGTAAAATCAGCATTTTGAGCAACAGTGTGTGAGAGAGCAAGCCTTTTTCCCAACGGGCAGGTGCCCATTCACAGAGAGAGAGGATCATGGCAAAGATTTTGGCTGCTGCCCTGGGCTGACTAACCGGCTCACACTGAATATCACCATCTGTTATTCGCAGTAGCCAGCATCTTACTGCTGACTGTTTCATACATTGGTACCCAGCAAACTGGCCCCAGGCTTAACAAACACTGTAGGCTTTCTCTCAACTTCAGCATATCAAATGCAGATGCTCTCTTTGACCTAATCCAAAAAGATGTCATCAATACAGTTGTTTTGACCAACGATACAGTAACCTCATTTCCCTTATCTAATCCTAAAAAAGGGAGATCAGACAGCCAACTTCAGGGGCAATTTAGTGCTGCTAGAGAAAGCAGGCAGGATAGTTTTTTCTAAAACCGAGATTTTAAGAATTTTTTTGGTGATAATTTTATGTTCTTCTGAAGGCTTACATTGCCAAAAGCCCAGGGGATTCTGCATTTTATTTAGCTCTGTTGGTTATTGTAGCACTCAAAAGCTCAAAGGGAGACTACTTTCTTACTTCTTCTGTCACCCTGGAACACGTGGGTGGTTTCTCCTTTACCTCTGTTTCTCATAAAACACAAGCTGCTAAAACAGCTTTGTTTTGTCCTTCTGTTATCCTTCACCAGCATAACTTCATTTAACTGAAACTTCCTGTAGCGGTTATTAAGAGTTAAGAATCTTTATAAAGTAACCAGGTGGATTCCAAAGGGAATCCAAAACCATCTCAATAAAATAAAAGTTCAAAACTTCTTCACTGTATGCCTGATGAATGGTGTGCAATAAATCACAAGTGCAAACTCCAGCCTGAATAGTAGAACCATAAAATGCAAAATCAGTAAGTGTGAGGAACTACCAAAAAGTTGCAGATTAAAACTGCCAACTAAATTAGAATTGTGGATGCTAACCCTCAGGTTTTTTAATTAAAGGGACTAATTTGATTAGAGAATAAAGTGAACCAGATCATCATTTTTGATCATTAGAAGACAGATTACAGTAACAGGATTCAATAATAGCTGTGCTGAAAGCAAGGAAAAGACATTTACAAATGATTCACCAAAGTTGCATTTGTATGATCCACTACCGTGTTTGCATAAGGATGTAAGCAGACTTAGTTTTGTCCTGTTATTGTTCTAGTCCAAAGCAGCTACCAATGGATTACATAAGGAACTTCTGCTGCAGGCTGCTTCAGTTACTTTGTCTAAGAAAAACAGAAAAGTTGGCTTATTTGCCTCATTAAGTAGAAACACTAAACAGCAGCCGTAGCACAAACCTGCAGCATCAAGTTTTAGAACATCATGACACCTGCATTGGACTTTAACTAACATGAAGAACAGTGACAGGTTCGGTGCAGAAGGACGTGAGCAGTGAAGATAGCTAGACAGATTTGCATGTTTTAATACTGTTCCTCCCAAAGAAAATCTAAATATCTTCAGTAGACCTTTTCATAGGCTTGCTTTAATCTCTTTTGTAGACCTCTGAAGTCTATTTGTTTATATCAACCAAGATAAAAGTTGACTACTGTAACTAGAAATAGTTTAATTATTGATTCCAAAATCAGTCTTCCCCAAGACCTTTAGACTACTTGAAGGATAATAATTGATTCTAGAAACTTTACAGTAAATAAATATTATGTTAAATATTATATGATAAATATTATTTCTAGCCCCAAAGGTTTAGACAATGGAGCATTTCTAAATCTTTTTTTTTTCCTTTTTTAAGTGCTTTTTCTTCCTATATTGAAGATCAATATTGAATTTTCTAATTTGATAACACTTCATAGCTCATTGGGTAATTATCCACTTTGAGATCTTTAACATCTTTTTTCCTTGAGGAAGAATTTAAATTTTACAGATGATTTACCACTTTTAATTGAGAAAAAATAGTCTATCCTTCTTGAGTTACTGCTACTTGTTATACTGATGTCATTTTCTTAAATGAGTCTGTGTTCTATTATAAACATAGAATAACGATGGAAGAGCTATACAATGGATTAAGAAGGATCAGCCTGGTGAGACAAATACTGAGTATATAAATAATTACTCAGTCATTATTGCATTTGTGAATCTTTGTCTTTTGGTTTTGTCAACTGTTAAACCTTGCTTAATAAAGAATAATTATCTGGTCGTTTCCCCAACGAGGAGCGCCACTTGACTCCCCCCGCACTCATATGTGCCACCAGGAGATTATTCAGTTGTTCAACAGCCATTGTGACTTCTCACAGGCATAACCACGTCCTTAACTCCTCCTTTGAGCAAAATAGCACTTCACATAAGAACTTTAGAATTTTTGTTGGCCCCAAGTTTTTGACCCACAATTCCTCTCATCTCTGCATGGCCTGTCAATTCAGTATCCACAGGACGGCATCACTTCACATCCAGAGCACCCTTGCCAAAATTTACAGGATAAATACCATCAGCAACCTCTTTTCTTTTCCTTAGGTTTTAGGGGATAACGCAAGGAAAAGTGATTAGCTCATCCACACTCCAGCTCTAGTGCACCTTGTAACCTGTTATATCTGAGGTTTAGAGAGATTTGGAAATTTGAGACTTGAAGTGCATCGTTGTGTTGAAAATAAAACCCAGCCTGAGAATTCTGAGCCAGAAAAAGTGTAAGTTAGTTCCTTAAATAGATATTGATACATTCATAGAAAATAACCAGAAAAAGTCAATAATGGACATATCTATGTTTGCAAGCCACAAAAATGATAAAATTAAAAATTTCAAAAACATTTTATTCCAACTAATGAGTAGGGACATCTTAGGAATATACTTTTCTCTCTTTTTTTTTTTTTTTCCAAAGATATGTTCTTTTCTTCTAATAATGGATAGAGCAGTAATGACTTCTTTGTAAGCTCTTGTAGGTTCCACCTAAGAAGATCTGGTCATTGGTATGCCAAGTCATTGGTATGGCAGTGAGAGGATTATCATACTTAATGCATCCCTGAGTCCTCCTTGAAGATGCATTAGCTCTTACACTTCATAAGAGTATGAATGAAAGTTTAATATTTATGATTTTTAAAATTGCATTTTATGTTTCATGGTAAGTCATGTTGAGGCATCTATTCAATCATGTTAATTTACTCTCGTGTGTTCTAGATGTTTCCAGAAATTTCATAGCAGGAAGGCAGTTGGTTATTGGTTTGTTTCTTTTTTACAGCGTGATTCATTTTCACCAGGGATATTCCTGAATATTATATATGGCCTTTATTTATTTATTTATTTACTTTGATACCCAATATATGTATGCTTGTGTAAAACAATTAATTATGGCCATGCAGCCATCTAGTATCTTCAGCAGTGTCTGTATAGTCACAGATGGAGACATGGCACGAGCATTCTTGTAAGAGCACTATCTTTTGGGCCATGTATTTTGCATGTCCACTTTGGTAGGACTTAGCGTGAATCATACTTTGGCTTGTTGGCAAATCAATGTAGCACTCAGTGGAATATACTCCCACAAGGAGAAATCTACTTTCCCTGGAGAAATATGGCTGGAGTTTTTGTATATGTGTAGGATTTGCCAGATAGCAATCACAATTAAAAATCCAAACGTCTCAGTTTCAACTGAGTGTTGATGCTGCTGCTCTCTGTAATCAGTCAGGAATTGTATCTGAACAGATGTTAAAGTTATTTTCTCAGTTTTTTAGTACTACCTGAATTTCTAAGTGTTATATTGAGAATAATAACATTACCATCATAAATAAATCCTGTATTGGTTCCAAAGAACTGAATATCACATAACAATAGCATCTGACTTTTTCTTATTTGCAGTATATAATATGTGTTAGAATTTTTTGTAGGATAACTAAACATGAGATTAGATTCCTCTAAGTGTAAACACTAAACACAACTTGTTTTATTTCACTGTATTTTTAAGTCTGTAACTGCACAAAACACTACATACCTGTATATAGTTACATGAAGAAGGTTATTCTGGAAACTTTTGCACCAGTGGCAAATAAAGTTTTTATTGTCATTATTTACTTACACAGAATTTAAGAATGTGACAGGGATCGCATCTATCTGACAAATGAAATGATATTAAAAAATTTTTATTTGTGTTGCAGATGTGTATCAGCAGCAGTTGCTAAAAGGGGCTCATTAGCTAGAAGCTAAACGACACATTTTCTTGCAAAGCCAGAAGGAACATAAGTTTCAGCAGCTGTACAAATCAATTTTTCATTTAATCTTTAATCAGGTTATACATAAAAATATTGTATTTGTTACGCCATGTTTTACTAACATTCTATCTTATTTTATATTCTGTCTCTAGCTGGGATTAGATGTTTCTTACTCTACCTTTCTGAACTCTGGAGCCGGGAATTTATGGAGCAGTCTGCTCAAAGAGCAAGTGACTCCTTGATGAGGAAATTGGCATACGTATTCATCACAAGTTCTTCCAATTATTTTTTTTTAATCCTTATTCATCCAATTCAGCATGCTATTGCTGCACTCAGTATTGTCTTTGTACTTCTTCTAAGCTTTCTTTGGTCAGCTAAGCTCCTCAACACTAATGTTAGCATTAAAGTTTTTACCAAAAAAAAAGAAAATTATATAAAAAAATATGAATTATGCTACTGTAAAATGGGACAGGGCTAGTGCACATTAAAAAAAAAAAAAAAAAACAAACAAAAAAAAACTAAAACCCCGCCTAAAATCTTTGCCAGTGCTGTTAACACATTTGTTTTTGTTTAACAGTTCAGCAGGTTTCACTCCTTATTTTCGTCCTCTGGGTGTCTCTCTTTCAATTGTCACAAGCTCTTACGCAGTCCAGTTTTATCCGCAGATGGATGAGGATTTATTGACATAATGGAAGAGATTTATTTTGAAGGTGCTCAAACTGTATCAGGTCTTTCTGTGTACAAGATTTCTTTTTTGTGAGTTTATGATTGATGTTCAAAGACGATAATTGTGTTCAATTTAGGATAAATACAATAGCAATCAAAAAGGTTCCATAATTCATCATAGATTTGGCACTGTCAGACATTTAAATTACTGGTCTGGACAGTATAGAAAGATACTTTTCAAATTAAGCCTGTAAAGCGTTTCAAGCAAGCTAGAAGAAAAAAAATTGAGTTCAAAATGGTCTTATTATATCTTTCAATAAGGAAATCACGTTGCAGTAGGACCGCTTAGTTAAACGAATAGACACACAGAAAGGAATTCAAGAAAAAAGGTCATTTGGCTAGCGTGAAACACAAATTGAACCCAAATTAGCAGTGTTACACTCTTGAAAAAAAAAAAAAAAACAGGAGTGAGAAATGTCAAACCAGGATCTTTAATAGAGACTATTCTCTACAAGACATTGGGAGCTATCTTTTCACTCTGTTCTATATGAGAAAAGTCTTAATTGAAATACTTCAGCAAATTGATGAACTAGGTGATCAAAGTTCCTTTTAGATCTGTTACTACTACTATTACTATTTTTGGAATTATTATTGTTGGAACATAGGAACTATTTTGTGTGCTACTGGGAAATCCGTCTGGCCAATGTAATACAGGCAGCTAACAAGTTGTACCATGCTTTCTGAAATCTGTCTATGCTATACCAGTTGTGGCAAAATATTTTTACATGTAGAACATGTCATGTTCAATACGCCCTTGGGAATCAGGATGCAGGCACTCAGTAATCATATTTGTCAGCGGTGCTGCTTTGTCACTTTTATGAACCGTTCAAGCACTAAAATTGGATCAGTCAGTTGAGTCTAAGCTCAGACTTCTGGAAACACATAGTTTATTTGTATCAAATATAGTTAATTTTATAGGCGTTTACCTACACTCATTTGTCTGATTAAAGATGCACCAACACATTTGCTGTCACACTAAGTGAACTGATGAGAATTTAGTTTCCACCGTGCTAGCACAGATTTGGCAGTAGTGGTGATTTTGGTCTCTTGAATAATTCGGTACCTAAGGGCCGCGGCAGTGCTGATGCCTGCAGCGGTTTTCCTGGCAGGGACTATGTTCCCTTATTGCCTTATCTGTGCCTCGCAGAACTGCAGTTTTACCTTTTCTGCTTCCATCAGCAGTTGCCTGAGATTTCTCGGATATATCACCTATTGCTTGTACTTTTATCTCCACTTAAGCTCTCGTTGCTCAAAAAATGTCTTTAATAGATAAGAGTATGGTAGACTGATTTGTTAGACTGATTTTTAACTTCTTGCTTTCCTCTTGCTCACTGAAAATCTGTCTCAATCCTTCAGTCTCTCTTTATGGTTTCTAACCCATATTGTACCTTTTTTGTTGAAACTTCATTGTCTGCTATCTCTTCAAGGTCCGCATGATGGCTTTTTAATATATTTTAGGTCTAATAATAATACCAAATGAACTTGGTTTAAATGTAGAATACTTGAATAATATATGAAACAAACTCGAATGTGAAGCCTGTCTTTCTAAATGCAAATCCTACGTTGTACTTAGATTTACTGAAGAAAATTCTCTTTCTGGGAGTTCTGCACTGTCACAGGAAATCTTCTGAGATAATGTTTAAACTATAAAGTTTTAATAAAGTCCGTGTGCATCACTCAGCCTCTTTTTGTCTTTGCAAACACAATCAGCAACTAACTCAAGATGCAGGCTCT
The DNA here is from genome assembly GCF_965231255.1 of Vanellus vanellus. Classification (NCBI taxonomy): domain Eukaryota; kingdom Metazoa; phylum Chordata; class Aves; order Charadriiformes; family Charadriidae; genus Vanellus; species Vanellus vanellus. Next base: position 115,222,651 of record NC_138906.1, on the reverse strand, counting down.
TCTATCTTCTCATTCATAAAGGTCTTTGCTTTCCCCTTTTATCTCAATTAGCCTTTACTCTGGTGATTGAAGGAAATTAAATTTTTGTTGGAGAAGGATCACTGGAATAAATTACATTTTAGGATTTAGAAAATATCAGGATATGTAGAATGTGGTCTCTGCATACTGAACATGGTTCTTTGGCATTTACAGTACCCTCAGTTTTAACGGTCTTACTAGAACAGAAGGTTACGGCTTAAGAGCAGGAATGCAGCTGCATCTCCTTTTGGAAAGTGATGCTACTCAAAAATATATATTTGAATAGTTACACATAATCTTACAGCTTTTATGTCTGGAACATGAAACAAATTTTGCTTTAAACTTCTCTATTATTTCCATAGTTAAAATAAAATGTAATTTCCTTACAATAATATTACATTGTACTTTTGTATCCACTTTAAATCATATGGTCCTGAAATTAATGTTTGTTTCATTTTGCATTACACTCGACAGATCTGAATCATCACTGCACTGTTACTTCAGCATTGATTGTAAGACTTAATGTCTGGAAAATTTTATCTTTTGACCTTCTGAACAAATGCAGGGTGATCCTGTGGCTCATTTCCTGGCCTAACTAATAGAAATTTTGTCAATTCAGAAATATTTTTTTCAGCTGGGAAAAATTGCTCCTTTTGGATGTACCTTCTTCTTGTCACTGACTGGGAGCAACAGACAACATAGACAACTAATTAAAAGCAGCTACGTTGTTTTAAAGTGCTAGAATAAGACAACACCCTAATATGTCCTACCTGGAGAACTCGGGTAGCATTTCATAGATTTTGTGTTTTCAAATGACGGCTTCTTATTTCTGCTGATTCCACATGCTTCAGTTAAGGTTAAGCAGGCTTCCTTTTAACAGCACTCAGCTGAGTGTAATCACACTCTGTAAACAAACCCGGCTGAATCTTTTCTCCTTTTGAAAAGGAGAAAAAGGGGAACATTTTTGGCAAAAAGTTTGCCATTATTCAATCGGTTGTAAACATGTCCTTTATTGGAAGTGTTGCACAATTACATAGTATACCATTAGTAACGTTGCGCTTCATTACAAATGTTATTATAATATGTTTCAGGCCACCATTACCTCTACTCTCATCTGAGCCAGATCATATTTTTAATATATGCCCATGTTCAGCACTGGTCTGGACACCTGTGCAGCTTCAACTCCAATATTTACCAAAGTGTATATGCTTCTGTTTGTATGGTTTGTCTCATAGCATATTCTTTTACTTCAAAGAAGGTAGCTATCCCAGGTGATTTATTGTTTAATGCTATATATATCACACAGACTATTTATTTATGTTTCTATGTGATTTTTATCTGTATTTTCAGTCAAGTCAGTTTGTAAAAAGCCCAATCCTAAATATAAGTGGTCCTATACTGGAAGGTCTACTTGTTTCAAGGGCTGAAGTTCCAGAAGTCATGTTTATACTGCACAAGTAGGTGTGCTCCACAGCCAGTATGCAATCCTGCTTCCATGACCATATGGACCCTGTATGTTCGTCCAGGTTCCCGTTCAACCTAGGATGGAAAGGAGTGGGTTCATATCTCACCCAAATGCTGCCATCCAAACATTCAGGCGGGATCTCACGGGTGTGCATCCCTACATAGGACCTCAGAGACACTCACAGATTTAGATAAAATTTAAACCAAATTCCATGGGCCAAATGCCTGCAAGGTAACATGAATTAAATGTGTTGGGTGGCCAGAAACAGCTGCAATCTACAGCCAGTTTAGTTTTGAGAAACGTATTCCTTTTAGTTCTGGAGCAGAAAACTGAACACTATCAACTGTAGAACTTTTCTTCTTCCTTTAGCCAAGTTTAGCTCCGTTTAGTCGGATCTATCTCCATCACGGATCATGAAAAAGCATATTGAAACCTGTCCAGCATTGTTTTACTAAAAGAGGATCAGCCATTTCCTCACCGAAGAGATGAAATATTGACCTGATTAAATTATGATGGTATGTGCACCGTAATTACCTAAATGAATGCAATGACTTTAAAAGTACCAAACAGGTTTGATTAAACCAATTAATCAAAGATAGAGATTTGACCTATGAAAATCAGGAAGATCTTTTCCCCCACACCCTTAGTTAGTCCTAAGAAAGGAAATGGCTTTCAAATTAGACTTCAAGTTTAACATGCCTTAAAGTTCAACAAATTCTGAACAATAAGAAAATCTAACTGCAGGGTACAAACCTATTAGAAACACTGAGACATCAGGTTAGTTGGAATTTATTATGGACCACAATCAATTTACTGCCAGACACCAGTGATTTCTCGCAATATATTATTACCATGAGAATACCGGTGCTTTTCATATGGCTCTCACTTTCTGAAAACTGTGAAGCTTTATGTTTTCATTCATGTTTTGAGGAAATTAGTTGATACTTCAACAGTTTCTCAACTCATTTCAAAAACTACATGCCAAACTCCCTTTTCTAATTCTGGGGAGAGGAACATCGACATCTAATTTCCAAAATGACTGAAAGTGCAAATACAGAAAAACAGGAAAAGAAAACGGTAGTTCTCTGTTTTGTGATCCTGCACTGACACTTAATGAAGGAGTTTCTCAAAGAAATTGAGCATTCAACTGAGTCATATGAGCACATAGCTGTTGGAAATCCATCATAAAGTTGTGACTTCTGGAAATTTTTCATCCTAGCAGTTTAAATTTAGTGATCAGATATACATTTTAATCTCAAATATCAGACTCACATTTTGCCTGTTTGGTAACTACCTCTACCTTTTTTGATAGAAAGCTTGTAACTTTCTATAAAATCTTATTAAAACTATCTTTCTGTTACAACTTCTGTGGTGGAAAGGTGGTTAATTTTATTTAAATGCCTATAAATAATACAAAAAACTAAAGTATTCTTTATATGTAGATTTTATATGAAACAGCTTTGTATTGTGTATAGAAATTTGGCAAAAGAGAAAAGGCATCTACATGATGGACAGAAATGTAACTGTATTATTCAAAACATCTCTGTGGGAAATTCCTAGCACATGCTTTTCTTCCTGACACAGTTGTTTTTTAACAGCCGTGATCATTTGCTTGATTATCTTGTTTGTTATCCATGTGTGAAGGGATAACATCAAACAGAAGTGATTTTGTGAACAAATCTACTTCCCAAAGTGCCTATGCCTCCTCCTGCAAGTTTGCAGAAAAATCAGAGCTTTTTCAATTGAACATCTGTCTACAAGAAAGGTTTTGAAAACACCCTGTCACATCAGCCAGCTTCCTTCATAAAGATGACACTGCTGTTCCACAAATGAGTACTCTTATTTTCTTCTCAGGACTCACCCTCCCTTTTAAATGTGGCTCGGATATCAAGGGCTTGATCGAGTTTAAAGCAGGACAGCTTGGAATCACCATTTCTTAATACTTCAGCAAATTCCTTTCAGGAATGTATTGTTCAGCATATTATACTCTGGGATCAATTGGTTCCTGTAAACTAGGGTATGAAGCACATCATCAGGTTACAGGAGTTCTGAAAAACACTCTAGCTGTTTGGAAATCTCGGCATTCTGTCTTTTTCATGTGCCTGGGGTTGCTAATGCCATATTCAAATTTAATTGGTACCGATGCAGCTGTAAGATTCCACATGACAGCATATTTTTTTACAGCAGCCATAAGCAATTGCCCTAAGGTGGTAAAGTGAGGTACAAACAAGAATTACACACACATACTAATTTGTTCTGAGGTTCTGGGAATAAAAATACCTACCCTGTGTGAAGCAACAGCCTATTTCATAGGTTCCTCACAGAAAACATCGACCAAGTCTGTAAACACATTGCTTGTCTGCCCACCTTCTCATCCTTTATCAACAACTGATTCCTCTGTTATGATCTTTCTTGCTATCAAAATCAGAATAAACACAGTGTTGGTCTAAATCTGATCTTTTTGGTTAGAAGACAGACCTGGGATCAAAGAAAATCAAAGAGAGCTAAGCTTTTATATTTGACTTAATGTAGTTAAGCCTTGGTTTGGCAGCGAACTTTTGGACATCTGCTTCCTGTTCTACTGCCCTAATTCCACATTTGCAATTTGAATTCAATGACAAAACTATTTATTTCAGCTGTTCTGTAAGTAAAATAAACCAGTATATACAAACTAAATTGGGAATTAAAACTGAAGTATCGAATTAAGCAACAGAAAAATAGAAAAATCTTGGTAATTAATAGATCTGCTCACACTGACCTAAGGAAGAAGAAATGTCATATTCAGAATCTATTTCCCTATGCCACTTTACAAGGCAAAGTTCCTAGGACTGCTTGCATGATAGAGAGAGTATGATTTCTTCATTTTTAACTGAAAATAATCAGAATCACCCACGATTGTTCTGACTCAATTCAGAAAACCAGCTCAGACTGTTTTAAGAATGAGCATGATAGTGCTGGACAAGCCTGCGTCTCCTGTTGAGACTAAAAGGACCAGGTTCGTCATTTGTGCTTACACGTTTATAGTAGATCACGTGAATATCTCCAACCCACAGTGGATTCATCCACAGTGCATCTGTAAATATGAAGTGTTTCCTAGCAAAAATAGTATCCCCCACCTAGATTATATGTATGCCAGGTTGCCTTTGGGGGAGGCTACTAGAAGTCCTGTTGGTATTTTTGTGGTACCGTGTTCTCCTAAAGCAACCTGCCGAGTGCCAGGGCGCTCAGTCCAGGCTGCTTGCTCAAGTGTGAAAAGATCTTCAGTTTAGCTCTCTGTTTCTGAGATAGGAGACATTACATTCCTGCAAGAAATGTCCTTATCAGTCTTCTGTACTTGACATTATCTGTGCAAGGGGCAATAGAGGCCCTAAAATACCTTGTGCCTCTGGACAATCCTGTCAGCAGGTGCAGAGTGAGCCTGTCCTCGCTGTTTTTCCTTGCTGTAGCTCTTCGAAGGTGTTTAACCCATGGTAGCTACAGACAGCTAACCTGGACCCTGCATCCAGTAATGCTGCCTGCAGCCTTCTCACCTGCAGGTGTTCATCACAACCAGACGTCCTCCGTGGGAATAAAGCAGAGGGAAAATCTTCTTTATCAAGGAAACTGACATTTTCTCATCAAGCTACCAACACAACGAATACATCAAATGATTTATTTCCCCCAAATAGTTGAAAACATATTCCTTAACAGAAACTTGGATTAGGCTTTGATCTCACTGGCATAAATCTGTATCGATTCTATTAACCGCCCTGGACTTACCTTTATGTAATTGAAAGAAGAATTGGGCCCTTGATATATTAAGACAGCCTTGAGCCAGCCTTCAGACTCTAATTAGGAATCCACTGAAAGGGAAAAAGTGTTTGTTATGATAAATACTGACAGAAATGTAGCTACACAAGCCAAGCACTCCTGGTGTAATAACACTTCCCACCTGCAATTCAGCTAAACAGAAGGCTAATGCCAGACAGGGAAACAAAGGGGGATCAGGAGACTCAGAGAGGACAGGAACAGAAGGACCATTTGTCAAGCAGTGGCCTTTTTCCTAGTCAAAAGTTGGCTAGGAAAAATCCTGATACGTAATGGATCTATCAAACAATTAGGGTTGTAAGTCTGAATGATCTAGCTCAGCTTCATGGATCCATAGCCGTATGGAATCTATTCCTCACTGCAGTTTGTCCTCTGACTGGATAAAATAAGAATCAAGGATTTGTGCCTTGACTTTTGAAGTCTCACTCCTTGCCTCAGATATTCACAATTACCAGAACTTTCAAAGGAAAGTGAAAGAAACTCAGTATTGGGTTGCTTAAGGAATAATCCCATCAAAATTTTATTTCTACCTTTTCAGTATAGAGTAATTTATTTCTCAGTGTATGGAGTTTATATTTCATTTATATTACGTTTGGTTTTAACTGATTTCTTTGCAGGCAAGGTGTATTGCAATAACATCTTCTATGTCAACCCCCCTCCAATTAATTTGACCTAATTGGCTAATTGAAACAGGTGTGATTGAAGATCGAATATCTTAAAGATAGTTAAATTCATACAAGTTTCATGAGAATTGTCACCTGACTGGAGAAGAGAAACCCAGTTAGTGGTGTTTCTGAGCAAAAGTGTAAGCTAATTAGTCATCTCTTGTGTTTTGCCTGATGATGAGCCAATTGGCACATAAGCTGCTGGTGAAGCTATGGCACATGCCTCACAGGCTACCAATGGAGAAAAGAGGGCAGCTAGAATTGCTGAGGAATTCTGAGAATCCTCAGAAAAGATGCAGGAGGATGGATCTGAAGGCATTGAGGGGATCAGCAAGCAGATTCCTGAGGCTGAGGTACAGGTGCAGAGGACATGAACTGATGGGAAAGCAAGCTAAATAGTTTGACTTTCTGCCATAAAAAGTCACGGGCTAATAAGCCATAGGAAAAGATCAATGTTCTGCTTTCAGTTCTGCCATAGCTCTATTGGGTGTAATACCAGGTCAGTCATTTAATCAGCCAGTGCCTCAGATTCCCATAAAATAGGGATAAAACGCTTACTTTACAGGTTACACCAAGGTCATTCGTTCCTGTTAGTAAAAGGCTCTGCAGCATTAGAAAACCCTATAGAAGTCCAAAGTATACGTGAATGGAACACAGAAGTGAATGTAGGCAGATATTATATCGTCCATTTTACGTAACGAATTAACACTAAGTTGGGACCAGGGTTGATTTCTCAACAAAATTCACTCACTGAAAATCTCCACTTCAGCTTAAGCCACTGAGCTTGAGGGAATTCCTTTTTGTGGGCCGCCTTGTTCTTCAAGTGTGGACCTTATCTCCTCTGACAATTAAGCCTTTGAGATACAACCACCTGACAATGAGTCCAGCACAGCCTTCTCAGAGAGACCTTTACCCATCCTTCTTAGGGTCCTCATGCAGTTTTGAGTCTTTCTGCTTTACACGCATGCTATTCTCAAATCTCCAACTGTAGCACTTTGTTTCATTTAAAAACAGAATCCAAATATGTACAGATAATTTAAAAGAACAACAGGCATCCTGAAAGTAAAAAGTAACTTGCCTTTCCTCAAGGGAATCTTTGAGGGTACAGCAACTATATTCTGGAAAGAGATTCATGTTGTCTTGGCTGGTAACAGCCAATGGTTAGACTGGACTTCCCCTACTGTGAAAGCTGGTCCGTTTGCTTCCACTCTCCCCCTGTCCAAAGTTTTCCATGTCTGCATGAGGCTTAACTCTCATGAATCCTTATTTAAATTCATGTTTTACCTCTTGGCTTCTTTGTTCAATGTTTGGCGGCTTCAGTAGCCCCTACAGACCAGCGGGCCACTCTGGTTTGTGTAGGACTGGGCTGTCCAATTTTCAAGATAGTGTCATTTCACTAACAACAAATTAAAATGTGATGTCTGACAATTATATCCAACCTGGGAACAAGGCAAACTATTTTTTCAGAAGCAATTTCTACATATGGGTGTAGAGGCGTTTAGGAGACAGTAGACGTCAGAGAAGCAAGTCCAGGTTAAAATGATGAATTTATACTTAACCCAGAGCTCAAAATTCACTCATTAAGTTCACCACAACGCTATGCTTTCCTCCATCTTCCTGGACAGTTCATTACGTTTCTGATCTGATTAAGTAGATCTATCACTGTTCGTGTTCAGAATAAAACCTGTCTTTTATGCTTGAAATACTTATAGCGGTATCATAGGAATATTAATAAATAAGTTCTGACAACTGGGGTACAAAGAACCAGGCGTGTACTACATCCTCGTAGGCTCACTAAGTATCTTTGATATGGTAGCCACTGACAACTGTTGGCATGTAGTGTGGGTTGTAATTGAAGCTTTGTTAATAATTAGAGTAGTCCATTCTGGAGTGCTTCCCTGCAGATTCTTGAGATTTTGTGGAGGTCATACTTCATGCTATTACAACTACCATAAATACCTTTGGTTGTCTTTCTAGCTCTCGAATTAGCAGCTGCTATTCTCTTTCTAAAATTACCTTCTCCACTCCAGAGATGCCAATACTTAAAACAGCAATACGGGTTAAAGAATTGAAATGCTTTGCGTTTGAATTTTTCCCTCTCAGTAACAAGAGCTTCTCATCTAGCAACTTTGGTTTTGCTATGGCTTTCTGGTCCCTTCATCATGTTTGCAAAAAGTTGTCACTCTGGTGCTTTATTCCCCAAAGTTTGGTATAAAACTATACTTGCTGAAGATCCATTCAGAAAACTATTCTTAAAACCAACAAAGAACATTTCATGCAAGTTAGTAACGTGAGAAATCATTCTTGGTCTCAGAGCAACCTGACTCTCAATTCTTTCAGAACGGTCTGAAGATTATAAAATAAGATTAATTACAGCAGAAAGAATAAAGGCTGCAAAGGCTTGTCATTACTAATTCTTTTATAGGATGGGTAAGCTAAGTCAAAAATATGGATCTTGTTAAATACCAGATTACTTATTACAGAAGAGTAATATTGTTACATTAATTTATGTTTTCATCATAGTCATTATATTTAATTAGTCTCATTTTATAGGTTATTCATATCACAACTTTTGTTCAGTTTGACAAAGTTGTTTGATTGATCTCTCCTACATTGAGATCCATCTCTCCACATTGTTATAAGCGGCAGGACAGCACAAATTGACCATTTGTTAGTATTACAAATGGAAAATATTGTGCTTTCATTATGTTCTTACACGTATACTTATGTTCTCTACAAAATACAGTATATTGGACTACTACTGTTCAGTAGTCATTATGTTCAGATCAAGTGTTTCCATATTTTATTACAAGCTCAGGTTTCTTTTCAGCCATGGGATGTTGAAAATTATATTAAGCTTAATATTTCATGCAAAACTAGGTTATATAACGGTTTCATACGTAAAGTAGGTGAACAGATGGATTTCTGCTCTTGTGAGCTGAACTAGATTAAATTAGAAGTAGACTTAACTAGATTAAATTACGTGGTCCTAATGACATCATTTTGAAGTAGAAAAAAAATTAAATAAAGGGGTCATGAATACCATCACAAAAAATGTAATCAACATCAACTTTTATTTGAAGAATAATAATAGAACTTTTTAGCAAGAATCTATTTCTATTTTTTCCTTAGTATGGACAAGAAAAGTTTAAGAACATATTCTGTGCTCACTATGCTATCTTGTAATGTTGGAATTTTCTGCCAGAAGATTAATTTCTTCCAAGCACGTCTCATATCCTATGTGACAGAGGATTAGCGGTTGCTCATAAACAGACGCTTATATTTGTCACAGGTATTTTGGCCCGCAGCCGGCAGTAGCCAGACAGGTGTTTTGCAGAAAACCCACATCTGCTTCACAGAAAGAGGGTTGTGCCTACTGACTGCCTAATACCTGCTCCTCTCAGACAAAATCAGTATCAGAGCTACATCTGCTACTCCTCTTATGTCCCACTAGTTGCATTTGAAACTCAACTACTTTCTAAGTCAATATGCTTTTTCTTGATCAAATCCTTCAACATTTTTTCATGCACCGTGCAGTTGATGCGTCACACTGCATGATGCATCAACTGAGTTATTCTGGTCAACATCAGCTAAATGAGAACAGGATTTAAATAGTTCAGTAAGTGTATGTATCTTTAAATAGAGGTCAAAACATCTTTCTTCGTTATTGTTATTCAGAATATTGATTTCAATAGGAAGAATAATAAACAAGAGAAAATTGTCTCTGTGCATGACAAGCCACAAACAGTGATTTGTATTGTTCAACGACTTCGAGATTAATTTTTCACACTGCAGCAAGCAGTGAACAAGCAGACAAGGACAGAAAACACTCCAGAAGAAAGCAAAAAGCTAGTGTAAATCAGGATGTATAGACAGACAATATTGACCTTATTTCAAAAGATAACTATTTTCTAAAGCTATGGTCCATGGCCAAAGGTTTTTCCCTTCATTTTGCTCTTTAAAGATAGTCAGAAAATCTTCCAAAATCAGTGCTACTAGTCTCAAAAGTTCTTAGGATATGTAACAGGGGTGCATAAAACAAGAACTGCAGATTACAAACTATTGTTTTGGGATTATTATCTCAAAGTACTAAGTTCTAAACTACCCAAATTCTACAACTAAGTCTAATAAGATTGATGGGAGCTTTAGACAATCACAGCAAAACACGTGAGGAAGAGCGAAGTATACAAGAATTTTCCCTCTTCTAAGGGAAAAATAAAAGAAACAACTAATGCTGTGATATACTTTTTAGAAGTAAAGTGAACTGTTTTGGTTGACTTAAAGTGGAGAGTCAGCAAGAAAAATCCCTTTAAAAGGGAGTTTTTATTTCAATTTTAGCTTTTTCAAGTGGTGTTTTGGGGGATTTCTCTGTAGCAAGGAAATTCTGCTTTTATTTGGGGTGTTTGCAAACATCATCAGGGAGAATAACCACACAAAATGCTTGGAGAAGAAGTTCTTATAATTTTCATAACATTGTTTCATCTCCTGGGGAGATAAAGAGAGTGTCCGCAGTTGAAAGAGTGAAAAAAAAAGAGAAAGTGCTCGTAGGGAGGACAGGAGAGATTATCTTCGCTCTTTAATGCTTAAACTAAGTTATTTAACCAGAATTACTATTATCAGAAAGGTGAGATGAAAAATCCCTGTTATGCCAAGATTCTTTTTTTCTTGCTTATAAAGGAACTGCCTGGGAACAGTTTAATTTTTTTTTTCACTGGCCATTTTCATATGGAGCTTGAAAATCAGAGGTGAAATCAATCAATGTTTTGAAGAAACTTTATCTATGTAAACTCTTTTGTTTGCCAGTCTTTCACACCTTTGCAAACTCTTTGACCTAATCCAGAAAAAGCTAAACAAGTCATATTTTTATCACAATACTATTGTTTTTAAATAGGAACTCTGTGATCCCATTTTGCAATCAGATTTGAGGGATTCTAGTCAAAATTTTTAAAACTATTTCAAATATTCAAGAGGGTTCCATAACTTTATTCATTACACACTTTCATGCATTTTTTTAATGTTTCCCCTCTTGCTACATTAAGCAGCCTTTATAAAGAAGATAAGGAATTTTTTTAAATTGTTGAGAAACACAAAGGCAATCCCAACTCTCTCAATTCTTCCACTTGACGAGAAAACCAGAGGAATCCCACCTTTTTCCATGGCTTGTTCTGCCTGTGTTTGGCAGCCTTTCTTGGAAGTTATATCTGCCAATGCTTGCTGGACTCAAAATGGACAGATAAGGTGGTGGGTTTTGTTGCATAAGCAGAACCCATCATGTTATGAATCTATTGGTAATACTGTACTTATCAAAGGGGAGAAAACGAATGGATTGCATTGTCAAGTACTTTATGTACCAACATTATTTTCATTTTTATCAAATTTCGGAAGAACAGGAATGGGGTTGGGAAAGATCCTAGTAATGTATGTCATTTCTGAGTACTGGAGAGACATAATCAAATCTATTAATGTTCCAGAGACAGATACTCCTCATTGTGAAGCCCGTAATCTACAAGCATGCATCAGAGTGTGGAGAACACTAGAAACAGCAAGGTGTAATGTATAAAATTGATGGTACATCATTCCATACACATCTATACTATTCCCATAAGCTTTATAGTTTTGTGGTTTTGTCTGAGTCAAGTTTCAACTAAGTTCAGAAAAACTCATGAATTTGCACCATGGGGAACGAGTGTTTTTTGTTAATAATGGGGTTTAAAATACTGTATGGCTGATGCATTCATTGACAGCCAGACTTGTAGCTGCATGGACCAGGGCCTGTGAACTGCTCAGTCCTTTCCATGCTTTTCTGGAGTGTCTGGAGCCCCTGGAAGAGAGTAGCAAGGAAAAAACATCCCTATGTATTGAAGACAGCAATCAGTGGAAAGGTATTTGACAGCTGGATGGGAACAGTCTGCGCTAATAGATATAAATCTGTGCAGGAAGCAGAAACCAAACTCAAGTCCATTACACAGAGCCTGTGCACATTCTAGTTAAGTGGTAAAAAATATATGGGTAAATAGGTGCCCATTTTCTGCGGTTACCTTTTATAGTTACATTTCACATAGCATTTTGCCAAACTCACGTGATACCATGTTAGCTCCGCAGCAGTTCATTACAATATATAATAATGAGCTGTGAACTCCTGCAGCCTTTTTTTGGCATGTGACACAGGACAGCTTCAGAAATAATAGCTCACAAGACTAAACAAAGTAGAATTATATAGATGAATAAAAGTTATTGTGAGACCATAGTAAAACAAGACTATTAATAGAAGCATAAAAAAAAAAAATCAGTCATACCTGCCAAGAATGACGTGCTGAGCTTTTATCATTTTGCTTCAGCAAGGTATTTGGCACAGGAATGCTAAATGATAGTCAGTGTTGGTTTCTGGTTTATGTTTAACCTCTGAATGTGCTAACCAGGAATGTAGGGAATCATTCTGATTTTGAAATACAACTGAGGAGTTATGCAGGAGGGACTGTACAGAGTTGTGGTCGTAAGGTAGAAAAACGATAGGGAGTAGATTTCACTGTGGAACTTTCCTTTAACACCATCCTGGAATGTTATTCATCTATGCCATCACAAGCAAACCTTAAAAATGCAGATGATGCTCAGGCAACAGATTCTTAGCAGCAACGGAGAATACTGTATATGATGGGTTAAGGTTTAACTCATCCCGGGCTCAGCTTAGCTCTATTCCCTACTGCAGAAATACCGTACATTGGGATTGTCCTTCCAGCATTGTCAAATCGGTTGTGCAAGGCATTGTTCAAATACTGCCATGGAGCCACTGTGTCACTGCAGGACAGTTCTAAGACCTCCCTTGTGCTTTATGTTTTAATAGATGCATACACTCGGTTTATTTCATTCCTTTTACATATCACAGGTTTCTCTAACTTAAAAAAAAATGACATGAAGAGTTACTGTTTCATTACATTTTTTATCTGGTTACTGTGACTTGGCCGCCACATAAGAAGGTTTCAAATAAATAGTACATTTGAAAGTAGGAAATTCTGCAGTTTTGTAAAACCAGCAGCTGGTCCAAAATGTATAAAAACTTGAATGTGGTGACATTCAAATGGGAATGCTGAAGGAAGAGAGAGAAGATTCAAGCATAAGGTCCATTTCAGGGCTTTTTCAGTAATTCCTCATTTATTTACCAGAAAACCCTAACAAAGTTCCTCTTCACAGAGATGAACTGTTAAGAGAGGTAGCTTGGTGGGGAATTTGGAGGATGGAGGATTTTTACTTCTGCTTTTTATCTGTGTTATGATTGACACAGGAATGTGATATTAGACTCCTAGCACATTTCTTTCAGCTGAAACATCCTCGTGGAACCCTCTGTATTGTACATATTTAAGATGACGTTTCAGCTTCCAGGCCTTCCTAATTTTGTGCCTACACCAGAGAAAGATCTCATGGTCAAGCCACTATTTACCAGCGCAGTATGATAATATTGTTTCTAAAATCAGATGACATGTTGTGAATACTGGTTTCAAGGACTGGTCAAAACCCTCAAGGTTATGCCCTCCCTGAATCCTTGCATTCCCAAATAGGAAGATTATTAAAAGAGCATAATCAAGGTTAGTGGCCCCCAAAATTAGACCTTACAGCTGTGTTTTGATTTCTCTGTGTGTGTACGAACACAGAGATCATCTGTGCATTTGAGCTTCTGTACAATACAAGAAAGATCTTTTTTCCTTTCCAGATTACCATACCCTTCATTAGAAGGTAGGAGCCTTAGGAGACAGTATTTTTATTCTACATATATTCCTCTATCATATCGTGTTGCATATGAACTGATAATGTAGCCATGTACAGAATTCCCTGCAAAAGCTTTTTGGAGGTAGGTAACTGAAAATCTCCCTCAATTTCAGATTTAGTCAATATTTTCGGTTTAATTTATGCTACATGATATTGCAAAAAGGCAACACATCCTATTGATGTCATGAAACAATACTTCTAGATGTATTCGCTCTGAAAACCCAAAGAGATAAGTCATTCTTTTTCTTGCTTATCTATATTTTTAATTTGACCATTTTGTATGTCACTCTTCTGCTTTTACAGCAGTTTCACTTTCCAGGAGGACATAAAGACTCCTCTAAATTACAGTGGTTTCTAATGACCTCAAGGCTGTCTGGAAATGGAGGGACTGCTACGCTGTATTTGTTCATTGCCTCCATCGTGCCATCTCCAAACCAAAATCCTTTATTCAGTGGTGGAGGCTGGTGATGAAGGACTGGGCTCAGCAGACCTAGGCTAAAACAGGTAGTATTTGCTCAGAAAAAGGGGACAGTGTGCCCTCTGCAGAGGACCAGGCACCTACCCTGATGGCAGAATCTAGCTGAAATATTTTACACAATATCCAACAAGGGGCACTTAGATCAGCAGGGTGATTTAAAAATTTCAAATTTAAGCCAATAAATTCAATAAATTCAACATTTTACATATTTGCATGAAAAGGACAACGAAGTAATAGTGTTTGTACTTCCGTTAAGTAATTAGACAGCTTGTTTACCACATGGTTAATTGAAATCATTTGAGGCAGCTGAAACCACGATTAAGCTTTAGTCTTACATGATAAAGAACAACTTTTACCGTGTTAGTAGAGGCCAATGTGGAGGAAGCATTGATGGTTTGGTTTGCAATATTTCAATAAAGTAAAAAAAATGTGTAAATATATACATTCTGATTTCTCTATTCTCTGGATCATGAAACCTGTGAGATTATTCTTTTGGGCCTCTTTAAACAACCTGTGGGGACTCAGTTGGGCAAAGAAATTTTACATAGAGGTCCAAAAACCTGAAAATTATTATTCTGTTTTTACAAGCCTCCATAAGTCTCTATCTATCAACCCAGGGAAGTTAGCTGTTGGCTGAAAAAGGTAAAACTAAAAGAAAAAAATTAAAAGAATGAAAAAAGTTTTGTCTGGATATTTAAGAAGATACAGCAATATGTTATGTACTTGAAAATGTAGAGGTGTTTTTATCCTGTCAAGTTTGAATCACTGATTATAGCAGAAATGGTACAAACAATAAATTGAGTTAATGAGCATTGACCATATATTAATGCCAAGAAAAGAAAGGAACAACCAAATTTTCATCCCGGGATTTTATAGCTGTGGAAAACATTTCTCCTGCCACCAGGACAAAGAGGTTTCTGAGGAAGTGCTCTCTTCTTGGGGCTGGTTCACTTGGGCTTTGCAGCACAGAGCAGTCAAGACCATGCTCCTGAAATCCCTGTGAGAGCTGAGCCACTCTCACCACCTAAACAGTGTTACTCTTACTTTTCCTAGAAGCCACCCAGCAGCTGTCCCCAGATTCCTTTCTTCTGTGCCAAAGGGAAATAATGCGGCGGAACAGGATTTACCAGGCTGGTTATATCTCTATTCAAATGTTAGGAGAATTCAAATTTTGATTTTCAGTATGTGTTTTTGCTTGGACAACCCGGGGTTTACGGAGAACTTTGGACTGCAAAGGTTTTAAAGATGTTTCAAAACAAAGAACCCTTTATGCAAGTATGAACGTATATAAATATCTGGGTTTTTTTTCCAAAGGTCAGTAATGTAAATAGTCATGTGAGAGAAGGAAGTGCTAAAAAGGCACCAGACTGGAACTCCAGGCTGGGTTCAGCTCCTGGCTCTGCTGCAGCTTGTGACTGCAGGCAACTCTTACAGGTGTAATATTTCACTACCTCAGCGGGCTGCTATTAATTAATCTCTGTGCTTGAGATCTGTGCTAGGAGGGATGAGAGCAGGGAGTCCCCTCTGCGAAGCGGCAACTGGGTTTATTTCTGTACCCAGGGCACCTCTTTCAAAGTTGACACGGGTGTCTCCATACAGCACCCCACAGGCAGTCCAGGCAATTCCCTGCTTCCTGGGGCTGAGCTTCACTTCTTTTGCACTCTGAGAGCTACATTCACTGTAGTTGCAAAATTATAATTTCAGACTATGAAAATCAGTTACAGGACTATGGAAATCAGTCATGGGGGGAAAGAAAAAGACCTCATAGTAGAAGAATGAGGGGATGGATTATTTTTTTCTCCAGCACATATGAATTCAATTTCAGAGAGAAATGAATCTCAGATTGTAAGCACACGAGGAGACCTCTGAGGAGTCAGAACAAAGGGTCTCCTAAATGATAATCAGTCATTCTATCAGCCCGTGATTGTAGCAAAATGTTTTTGTTGTAAAACATTTGTCTGACACATGCTTGTAAACCTGCCAAAAAGGATATCCTACTTAAACAAAGCAGACATTAGCCTCAAAAGTGGGTTTTCGGTTCAAGATACCCCTGCTTTTTTCATAACTTTTGTTTAGTTAAAGCAAATGATTAGAGAGTACCATTAATTTAAACAAGAGCATAAGTAAAGTTGCTATGTGATGCTTAAGCAGAAACAGTATGCCATCAGTGCCGTGGCAGCCACCAGGCCTGCAGGCCGCAGCAAGCCCAGCTGACCCGTGCCCTGGCACAGCGGAGGAGAGAACGGGGCTGTTGCGAGCCCCTCAGTGGTGTTGCTGATGAGGGGTTCCTCCTCCCTGGACACCTCGCTGTAAATGGTGCCTGTCAGCCACGCTTTGCAGGGCTGCAATAGTACAGCTTGGCCAAAGCAAGGTTGTGGCCCTCGCTCTTTTACAGGAGGTGTTTTGTGATCTCATCTCTGTCTGCCTTCTGAGATCTTCACATCTCCCTCTACTACACGTATATATCCCCGCACTTCCCAGCTCGTGGACAAACCTCTGTACAACCCCAGCAAAATTGTTCTTGCAGACTCCATTTGCTGCTTTATGCAGATGGAACCAGCTTTGGTGTCTGGTTAACTCCTTGCTAGTGGAAGCACATAACCTTACTGTAAACATGGAAGTTATAGAAAAGGAACTGAAAGCTCACCACATGCTGGAAGGTGCCGGGCAACAGCAGAAATGGAGTCAGCCCGGCCAGCTCTTCAGATCAGGAGAGCCAAGTGTCGGTTATGCAAGTGAAAAAGGTGTTAGCAAGCCAGGAATTCCAGAGTGTTGTGTAAAAAAAACCCAAACCAAACCTAGAAATTATTTTTTTTAATTAAATTAAAGCAAAAATTAATCAATCATAAGTTATAGGATAGCTCTCAAGACTAAGACCTCATATGAATCCAACTGGTCTTGTTCCATCCATATATTAAATCTGCATATTCACTGGAGTTTTGAAAAGATAAAATCGAGAGGTTATTATGGGATTAAAAATAATAAAATTATTATTTTTTTATTATGTTTCCATCTCTTGTAGAGGAAATACAAAGCAAACTGCTCTCAGCTAGGTACCAGTTTTAAAGGCAAAGAGGAAAGAATTTATTCTGGTAGGTAGATAATGTAATTGGTTAGCAGAATTCCATTTAATCAAAGCAATGTCCATGAGTATTAGTGAGTAAAGGGAGAGATAGAATATTTGAACAGAGATTTTATTTTATTTTAATTTTGATATGAAGTTCACTAACTTACAGTGTGATCTTTGTATAAAACAACAAAGAGACAATTTAAGGTCAATCATCAAAAAGTTTACATGGGAGAGGTAGGATGAGATAGTGATCCAATGATTTTTGTAGACTGTTTTAAGAATTTATTGAAAGCTATTTTAAAGAGCTCTCTGTTAGGGGGATAATATCTCAAGACACTTGGACTATATTGAAGCAAAGGAATTCAACCTTAACTAACTTGCTGGAATTCTTTGAAGATATTACTGCCATGATAGATAACAAGAATTCTAATTTAATTAGGTTTTCAGGAGATAGTTAGCACTGCTCCACATCAAAGATTACCGGATAAAAGGTATAGAACAAAGGATAAGAGCTAGTGTAGGATAAAAATTGTCTCCTAAAGAACAAAAGACAATGATGCACAGCTATTATTAAAAGGAAAAGAGGTTACTGCTTATGGCAGGGTTAGTTGGAGAACATGCTTTAAACGTTTTAAAAATATTGAGGTATAAGTCATTTGAATGGGACTTTTAAAAATGAAAGAACACAGTTTTGATGGAGTATATCCACTTTGTCCCTCACAGCTATCACAAATTTATCTGCCTCATGCAATGTGACAGAATTTTCCAAGTTGATTAAAAACTGATGGCATAGGGAAAATTATGGATGTCTTACAATATTTCCTTGTCCTGATAATGCTTAAATGGGAAAAGGAAGACTGATGAGACAGTTCTGTGCCATGCCGGTCAAAAAGTATGGCCACAAGCAACTGTGGTTATTTAAAAGTTTATTAGAGCAGCTTTCAGGCTAATCTAATTTGGCACAAGTATTTTAAAACTCAGCTAAGTTGCAATGCACAGACAGCTAGCAGACTAAAACTGTATGCTCACTGTCTGCACTGCCCTTTAAAACTACAGGCAAACAGATTAGAGCTTCCTCCAAGTTCAAAACTTAGAAGAAACTGGGAAATGTTTCCATCACAACTACTTTGTGCCAAGATTTTACGTAGTGCTAATGGAAAAAGTGCTGGAAATTAAAGACAAGTTCAGAAAGAGTTAGAGGAGCAGAGTCAAAAAAGAAGGGAAGTTAGTTTCAGATAAACACGGGCACAAAGAAAAGATTGAGCATATTGAGTTGGACAGGCTCTTCCTGTCCTTGTGCTGAACATTTCTTACGTTGCCTTCTCTGTTTTCTAATCATATGCTCCAGGTGAAAGGGCACACTTTGCTCTTATGCTTTTCTTTCCACAAATATGACAACTATTACTGCTCTGGGCCTTTCCTAAAGAGTAAGTTAGCCATATCTGACCCAAAAGCAATAGCACACAATTCATCATTCATGGCAGTTAAAGAGCTGAAGCTGGAAGCCATGTACCAATTTTGGGGAGTGTGCCCTCCCTTTTGGCACCTTTGGTGCACAGTGAAGCAGAATGTTATAAAGCCCTTTAGGGGATTACTTGCAACTTAAAACGGTATATACTTATCATAATTACACTGTCTTCCAATAACATCAGCACACCATTTGCAGTAAGAAATCTCTTTGATCCTCTCTGCAAATGAAGCAAAGTCAGATGAGCAGTCTTCTCTGACAGAAAGGCATTTTATTGAGTGATTTGCTGGACACAATCTCTCTTGGCTGGTACAGTAATTACAAAGCAAAAAAATCTTGGTAATTATTCAGAATCACAGAGAAATTTTTGGAATCATTTTCTTCAACTTCTTTTAATTGATTCTCAGCACAGAGGCTGCAATAATTTTGCAGTCTGAATGAGGACACAGTTCTCAAACACATAATGTGAGTAGGAGTTAGATTACTTAGTAAAGGGCAAATTATCAAAGGATCTGCAGCACCAAGAGTTGCTGCTGGTGCAGAGAAAGCCCTGTATGTGTTTCACAGCAGACCACTTTGGATGGTTGCCCTTCTAGCTGCTGCAAGCACAAATACCCATTTTCACCGGCTTATGACAGAAGAGTTGGCAGCCGTAGGCACCCCTTGCTAGAGTGAGGGCTGCAGCACAGGAAATGCAGTCATGGGCAAACCTTTTCCTGTGTTTGAGTCCAGATGTCCAGTGGCCCGTAGTGTTTGCTGTACTTTCACTACCGATTGTACACACTATGACGTTCTTTGGGGGTCGCCAACCTGGACTTTTCCTATTCGCCTGAAGAGAATTGCCCTGCAGAAAATTCACCATAGAGAGAAAATTAAGAACTAAAACAACATAACAAATCTGCAGGGGGAGGGCCAAGAGTCTAGGAGGGTGGTCTAGCAAAGGACCAAAACTGTAGCAGAAGTTTAGGGTATTAAAGCTTTGTGCCAATGGGCCTCCTCCTAAGCCGGAGGAGCAGGTGCCACAGAATTGAAGCTCCCAGCACCAGTTCTCGCCCAGCCATCAGAAGCTGGAGCCGTTGCTTTGATCAGTCATTTGTACTAACATTGTCTGCAGTGGCATAAATAAGGACTAACTCTATTTTGGTCGGAGAAGTTTAGCCCAGAATAAAACTGCAGTGTCATCAATATGAGACCGCAAGGATCACAGTCTGCCAGTATACAGAATTGTTAGGATCCCACATAGACAATGTTTCCCTGGAACCCGCGTTTCGCATAATTCATTATTAAACTTCTAAATCCTCAGAAGAGGAACAGTAAAGCTATTCAATTTATTGTTAGCTCAAGGTCAGATTTGCTGTTTATCTAGAGTACTCTCACAGACCAGGTTGGGCAAACCAGCTGGTAAATCTACCAGAAAATACCATTGTGTACACCCTGGGCTTTCCAAAACACAATAGTTTCATGGTTGCATTCACAACGAACAGTCCCAGCATGATGCAGCTCCTCTGACTTTCTCTTTCTATCACATCTGCCCTTAATTCAGTGCCTAAGATTAAGCAGATGGCTCTGCCCCGTGGTTGTCCCTGGAAGAGTCTTGCCATTACCTGCCACCAAGGGGTGTGGGATTCCCAAGCAGCCAGAGTCCAGGCTGCCTCCATGGGCAACACCAGGCCCAGGGTGACACCAGAGCGCAGGTCCGGCGCAGATTTCAGCAGTCAGGTGAAAACTAAAGGCTTGGGATTGCGCTGAGATCTGTTAACACAAAGAGCATCCAGGAAACCGTTGCTGGCACAAATGCAGATTTAGGAATCTTTTGCTAGCAGGATGATGGATTACAAGTTTGAGGTCTGTATTGCTAAAGATAATACGGTGAGGAAGTCCCTGTGATGCGTTATAAACATGACTTCATGCTGTAGTAGTTCCCCCACAAACTGAAACTATTTGTAAAGGACATTAATGTTCCGTATCATTCCTGGTGTTTTCTAAAAGTGTTCAGAGGAAATTACTGTCTTTCTGAGTGCCAGATCCCGGGGTATGGAAACAATAGGGGGCCATATTTTAAAAAAAGAAAGAAAAGTAACATTTTTCAGACAGCTTTCTGACTTGCCATAAAAAATCTCCTCCTGAGTCTAGTGATGTTCCTCGTTAGGGACTGGGATTTAAAATAACACCAGAAAAGGCAGGGTTTTTCAGACAAAAGTTCATTGCTTTTTGCAAACAAAATCCTCCCTGCCTTCAGATCAGCCTTCTCATTTACTTTTCTGCATTCTCTCCTCCTCATTTCAGGAGTATTTCTAGGCAGACCCCTTTCCTGATTTTTGAGTTTATTCCTAGATTTTTGTGTCAAGGAGTAGGTGTCACTTTAGTAAGCTGGGCTCACTTGCTCAGTCACAACAAAGGAAAATAAAAAATAAAAATAACCAGCCGAAAAACTGAAGTTGCTGGAATGTGTAATACTCAGCATTAAAATGGCACAAAGTGCCTGCCTATTTATAGCTCTTGTTTTGAGCAAGAGTGAGGCACACTTTGGGCACTAGATACAATGGATCACCCAGGAAAACGCATGGCCTTGCATTCTGCGTGTGAAAGCCTTTTTATTTGTTTGTTGCAATACCAGTAATTTCCCAGGAAAATGGGGCTTACTCAGAGTTTCAGTTATCTATTTTGTGCAAGCAAATGCCAGGTTCGCCGTGCCAGTTTGGTTGCTGTGTAAAAATTTGGATGACTAAATAAAATCCTATGCCTGCTGTAATTCAGATTTATCCACATATCTTTGTCATTATATCTTTGCTGAGACATGCATGCTTAGCATGATTACACAAGAAATGTGTTTTCAGTGTAGTAACAGACCTGCAGTATCTCATTCATCAAATTATGAGACTTTGAGGAGGACAAAACACTCCCAATTTGCCACTATCTAATCTTTTTTTTTTTTTTCTACGTGCTTCTTTGTCCTTATGAGTCATGCTGATCCACACTTAAATTATGAGTTTGCTAGTTTCTCTCTTTCTTTTCAAGTTTCATTTAAGGATATTGTTTTCTAGTTCAGTAGAAGGTAAGACAGATTGAAATGTCAGAGAGCAGAACAACCAGAGAGGTATAATGAAATTGCTGTTTGCAAGAAATAAAAGAAAATTACGTTGCACATAACACGTAGAAGACATATGCAAAGAGACAGCACTATTAGTAGCAGTCCGGAGATTATTGATGCTGTGTTTAAAAGTAAGCCAAGCCTTACTGTGTGTCATGTGGACTGATAGCAAACAAGAGTCCTCTGCACAGGAGCACTGCAGCTTGGTAGTGCCACAAAAGGCCATTTGATGGGCCAAGGTAGATCCCCGCGGGGGATTGCACTCATGCGTTCTTTTGGTAAAGCTAGAAGCAAATCTAAGAATCTAAGATTTCATAAATTTAGAAGGCAAGCTGTTTTCATAGGCAAGATGCACGTATATCCAATACTTTCCTGAACAAAACGGCAAGGAGAGCTACAAATTGAATTTGAGGTCCTCCACGGGCTGTCGTCACTGATTGTTGGTGGACTAAAGTTCAAAGGTAAATATGTGAATATGCTTTGCCTCTACTTATGCGTAAGCTCATGACAACTTTCTACTTAATAACAGGAACCTGCTTGGGTCAGACAAGTATGGTAAAAGCAAAAATAAGTAGAACCACCACCATAAGTTTTCTTTTTAATTTCTAAGCCGCATCCCATCTCCAGGGTCTCCTGAGTTTATCCTCCAGTTCTGAAGGTACTAGAGGATAAACTCAAGTTTACAAAAATTAAGTACCAAAAAAAAGCTTTGGAACTTCATTTCTCTGACTGAGACCCACGCTTTAGTTTTGTTATAACTGCACAAAATCATCATCTTGAACTGGATATAAACAGTTTTTTAATAAACTGTCATGGTTTAGGCCAAATCCTCCCTGCAGGTGGGATCCCACTATGCTTTTCCGCTTCCGACCCTCCAACGGGGCAAATAACAAAGTTGTTTGGCCTTGGCTGTTATAGCAATAAGTGTAAGCAGGAGCCTCTCTGCACACCATGCCTGGGCATCAGCTATAAACATCGGTCTTATCACTCTGAGAGAGCGAACACTGTCTGCACAATATGCAGTTAATTTCAGTAGTTAGAAGAGGCCCAGCTAAGAAGCGAAGTTACTGAACAAAATTGGTTCTGTTTTACCTCAAACCAGGACATAAACAAATAAAAGTATTCAAATCATAATTATCGGTATCTATGTTTGTTGTCTGTATCTTTTTGGGAGACCAGAATTGTATTGGAAACAAAACCTTATCCTATATGCATAACCTCTATTCTGTCCAGATTTGTGCCCATCCTATTCTACAGTATACCCTATAAGGTCAGTTCTGTGGTCCATCTAGCCCCATCCTCTGCCTCCAACAGTGGCAATAGGAGATGCTGGTTAGGAAGACCATATGAGCTGAGCCACTCTTCGCAGACCCTTCTCCTTATACTCCCCAGTAGCCACAGTCCCTGCAGCAGGGGCCGAGAGGGCACATTCTTACCTATTCCCTTCAGTCCTTCAAGCATCTTCCTGTATGATAGTTGCTTTGCAACAACAGCTAGAGACTGCCCATGCTTTTTTGAGACTGAAACATATAATCAAGCATGGCAAAAAAGGTAGGACCAAAAGTAGGGAAAAATACAGTAGAGAAATGCAGGGAAAAGTTTCTGAAAAGTCTCTGAGGTGATTCAACAAGGCACAGTCACTGCAAAAAAAAAAAAAAAAAAAAAAAAAAAAATCTGAACTGAAGCCAATTAATAAATGTGGTCCTGTGGATCCATTAAGGTATATTAATGCTGCTGCTTTCCCATCTGTTCCCTGAAGTTCCAAACCAAAACCAAGTCATCTGCAGGCTTGGCTTCCTCGTTGTGTGAAACATTCATCTATTAAATTAATCCGGAGAAAATGGATCCATTTCATTCCTGGTGGGACTTTGTTTTGTTTTAATAGGGTTGCATACCATGGATTGCAGCCCATTGAGGCCACCAATAAATTACACATGAATAAAAACAAAACCCAAATGAAACAAATAAATAATAACTACATGTTATTTTTTTCCTCTAACAGAAATGCCTTTGGGATAACTGCAATTTTTTTTTTTCTGTTCTGTTGAGAAGGCTAGCAATTTACACTAACAAAATTGGCACAATAACCCTGGGAATCCTTATTTTTCTATGAACGGTGTGCAATGACAAAGTTTAATGCTAAATTTCCATGTCCTCAAACTCCAATATATCTTCCAACTATGAAACAAAATTCCTGGTACCAGTATCAAAGAGGGAAAGGCTCGCGTTTGACCTTGTTAAGCAAAAAACTGGAAATGTTCTTTGCAATCTCCCAAGCCAGTAATTCCCAGATGCTTTATATTGCAAAATTCCCTACTGTCACCCTTTGCTGATCATTACTCATTTAGTTCACCACAGTGATGCAACCACCCATTTGGACCAGTGGCAAAATTTATTTCTAGTGCTTCTAAAACATATTTAAGCTCATGGTGTTCAACACTGTGCCATCAAAGTAGCCTAGAAGCTTTACTGTTAATGAGCTTAGCAAAGTTATGTTCATTTATGCGTCTCCGCTTAGGACAAATCTGGATGATTTAATAATTATTAGGTGGAATGCCCTCTAGTCTCCCTAGACATCTCACCAAAATTAGCACATACCCTCTGCAGAGAATAAATTGCTAACTAGCCACTTGCAGGGAAGCCATTTCATTTCTGTGGCTCACATGGTGTGTTCTCCATATCTCCCGTTGTAGTTCTCTTTTTGTGGCTCACTAAATACATTATCTTTTTCACCCGTTCCTTTACAAAAGTACTTTCCAAACTGTTGATTAATTAAGCTGCATCATCACATGTGATTAAGGCAGAGGACTGTGAGTCAGGCAGCTTAGGTTCCCTCTATGGTTATGCCACAGGCATCCTGCATTTTCCTGGAACAGTCAGTTCAATGTCTCTGTTCCCGAAACACTGAGTGTTCACACAGAGATTAATGGAATACACCTTTCCCACAGATATGTTTAATTTAGCAATACTATGAAGTAAATGCATAACTTTGATAATATGATTTCAAAATGCAAATGGCCATTAATAATTGTACATTCCAGTGCTTTCCAGCTGCATATTAAATTGTTTAGATATAGTCAAACTGTTTTATTTTAATTTGAGAGCATTCTCTTCTTACTGTTCATAAACTACAGAGGCCTTAGCATTAGGATTTAAAATTATACCAAACTTATGGCATTAAATTAATCTATAGAGATTTTAATCAGGTTTATTTGTTCCTCCTCTTACTGAAAATATTTAGATCTGGTGTAAGTCAATAAGCATCTATTTACTTTTGTGGCAGATCTAAATTTGAAATTATTAATATATAAAATGTCTCTATCAAAATAGGAAAATCACTTTTGAGTAGAACTCACTTTATTCTGCAGTAACTCAGATATTTAAAGGACTGACCAAAATTCAGAATGCAGAAATTCACATGTTCCTGGTCATGACCATGGCAACTTTTCAGTTCATTCAAAATTGAGAAATGAGTGTTGTATGAAGTTCTCTTAGGTCAGCTTGAGAATGCTTGACTGTCCGGTGATAGCAACATGCTCACAGCATTTCTAGAAGTGGGTTCTATATGGGGTAGGTGAAGAGATCCACTGTGTGGATCCCAGACCCACTACTTGAACACCTGCATCATTCTGCATCTTATTATGCAAGGATCACAAAGCTTATTTTTGCCCTCGCTTACATTCAATACACACACAGATATTTCAGGGAAGGTCTGAGATATCATGTTGCATGACCAATACATGAATAAGACTCCTCCAACAACCTCAGCCACTACTTTAGTGGTGATATGGCGGTACTATGAAAAAATTAGCAGATAAGAAGAATAATTTCTTCATTTTTGCATCAGAAAGCCAAAAGTAAATTTAACAACTTCAGGAGTTCAAATCATCAAGACAGAATGCCCAAGCAGAACGAAGATGTAAGCTATGTTTGGTTGAAATATACCCCTCTACTCTAGATGGGAAGGAGAACTTGAGGTTTCTCCTCTTGGGTGTAGATGTGGGAGATCCAGTTAATAGTGCTATTACACTTCGTAATTTTAAAAACCATAGCTCTTGATTTGAAAAGGAGTAGAATGCAATCAATACAATATAGCTGATATTGACTTGGCTTTCATTATGTGCCTGATAAACATCAGTGGTTCATGTTAACAGCTCTATACTTTGCTTCATCAGTTTTTACACAAGTCCCTCAGAACATAGCTCAAAGCCTGGTTCAATTAAAAGAATGGTGCTCTGGTGACCGTCTGGCTTGGTACAACTTTCCAATACACAAGCAGAACTGTGGCTTCCTGCTGCTCCCTGGGAAATAAACCGGTTACAAGATGGCACAATGAAAGAAATCATTGCATAGTAACAGGGAAATACCAATTGCACATTACATAAAGCCTTCCTAGAAGTGGAATGGTTTACAGGTTAAAAATGTTACAAAAATATTGAATCTGAAATTGCTTACAGTAACAGGAAATGTAATGATTGTAACAAGAAAGGGGCTACAGTCTTTTTCATAATAATTTTCATAGAATCATAGAATAGTTTGGGTTGAAAGGGACCTTTAGAGGCTATTTAGTCCAACACCCCTGTAATGAGCAAGAACAACTTCAACTAGACCAGGTTGCTCGAAGACCCATCCAACCTGGCCTTGAACACCTCCAGGGATGGGGCATCTACAAATTCTCTGGGCAACCTGTGCCAGTGTCTCACCATCCTCATTGTAAAAAAATCATTCCTTATATCTAATCTAAATCTACCCTCTTCCACTTTAAAATTGTTACCCCATGTCCTATCATTACACTCCCTGATAAAGAGTCTCACCATTCTTTCCTGTAGGCCCTCTTTAGGCACTGGAAGTCATCTGTAAGGTCTCCCTGAAGCCTTTTCTTCTCCAGGCTGAACAACCCCAACTGTCTCAGCGTGTCCTCATAGGAGAGGTGCTCCAGCCCTCTCATCATCTTCGTGGCCCTCCTCTGGACTCGCTCCAACAGGTCCATGTCCTTCTTATGTTGGGGGCTCCAGAGCTGGATGCAGTACTCCAGGTGGGGTCTCACGAGAGCGGAGTACGGGGGCAAAATCACCTCCCTTAACCTGCTGGCCCTGCTTCTTCTGATGCAGCCAAGGATACAGTTCTCTTTCTGGGCTGTGAGCAAGCATTGCTGGCTCATGTTGAGCTTCTCATCAACCAACACCCCCAAGTCCTTCTCCTCAGGGCTGCTCTCCAGCCATTCTCTGCCCAGCCTGTATTTGTGTTTGAGGTTGCCCCAACCCAGGTGCAGGACCTTGCACTTGGCCTTGTTGAACTTCATGAGGTTTGCTGGTCCACCTCTCAAGCCTGTCCAGATCCCTCTGGATGGCATCCCTTCCCTCCAGCGTGTTGACCGCTCCACTTAGCTTGGTGTCATCTGCAGACTTGATAAGGGTGCACTCAATCCTACTGTCCTTATCACCAACAAAGATGTACAATCAAGCTTTCAGCTCTTCTGCTGAAGAACATCTGTGACAGCCATATACAAGAAGTATAAACACACAGAAAGTCAGCAGTTTGTTTACAGAGATGAAAAAGCAATTTTCATTGTCACTAATAATATTAATATATATTTACATAATATTAATTAGTAATCATTGTAGCAGTAACATGATGGGCAACCTTTGTATGGTAAATTTAATGTCTGTTGCTTAGAAGGGAACTAAGACATTTTTCACATTGATTTTAAACAGCCTTTTCAGTTTATCTCCAAGGGGGGCTGTCATTGAGAAGAATGAGATTTGTCAGCTGGGAGCTCTTGTCCCGAGATGGTGGGGGCATCTACCATTATATCATAAGAGTAGGCCCACAGAGCCCTGGGAAGTGCAAAATTCCCCTTTGAACTACAAATCGCACAAAAATCTCTTGGTATTGAATTTCATTGCTTGCTTCCAGCTTAAATTTGCCAGAACAAAATTGGACAGAATTCACAAAACTTTGAAGTTAATCTTGGACCAGTTTAATGTGAACTTGGGTTAGATTAAGTTTTAAAAGGAAGTCGTGTAAAACACAGCATTTTTCACTGATTAAATCAAAGGAAATAGAATGGAGCAATACACAGAAAAATGCCATCCTAACACCGCCTGAATTTCCTCATCCTTCTTGTTCAGGCAGTAGTGTGCACTAAATCTTGTATCTATCTGTGTTAAGAAACCAAACCTAGAACAACTGTATTTCTCCATGCTTTGTGTGTATGTGGGGAAGTTATCTCTTGTCTTTAATTCGTCATTTGGATGGAAAAATGCTTGAGGGGTTGAGGGCAGAAGGACTCACCACAGCAAAGAGTTGGTGTGGGCAAAAAGCACCTGGACACTGAAAATGAGGAATGCCACAAAGTTGCATGAAAGTCAACAGTGGTGTGTGAGTCTTCTGCTGCTCAGTGCCAATACCTCCTGTGAAAAAAGGCTCTCAGAAAGGGCTGACTCTTGCATCAGGAAAATTTTCAATGTGGCTTGAGGTTTATATTTCCTTTAAAAGAATGTTATGCATCATGGAGGATAGTTTCTAATCCTTGATTTAGCCTCTGTGCTTTCTATTCCTGCGATGCCGGAAGGATGACAGTCTTTTTTTTCCACTACAAAGGTGAGGTGTTTGTGGGCCTCTGTGTGGGCAGCTGGGATTGTGAGTGAATGGGTGAGATTCATTTGTAGCATCAAAACACACCCATTGCTTTTAGAACATCGACAAATTCATAAGCCAACACTCCCCTCCCCCCAAATTAGAGGAAAATCTTTGTCATTCTGCTTTCTTCCTCTTTTCAAACTGAGATTAAAAGCAACATTGAGAAAACTTGCTTATCCTTTACAAACAGGCTAAGTATCAAGGCTATTTAGGCAAAGAGAAGTCAGGTATTGTGGCAAGTGGTGGTGTTTCAAAGGTTTTTAGTTAGAGTATGAAACAAAACATTCATCTTTGTTAAATATAACCTTGCATATTTCAGTCCCAGGCCCAATTTAAATATACATCATACTTTAGTGAACTTTAACACGGTCATTTTTTTATTGAGTGATTTACTGTGGATTCTTTCATCTTAAAAAAGACACAAAAGCATAGAAAAAAAAAAGTCTTTAGGCAAATTTTTGTAGCTGCTTGCTTAGCAATGGCCCTCATTTATTTTCTAGGAGTTCAAAAGTTGGTTCTCCTTAGCCCAGACTAGACTACCCATATATTATTCCCATGTTAATTATGTACAGAAAAGGAAACTTCCTTAATCTGTCTGCCACAATAAGGTTTTCTGGAGGTTTACTTTAAGAAAAAGCTCATATCCTTTCATTCATCCAGTAGGCTCATATTCCTTCATGACATGTTGATCTAACCACTTCAGCTGGGACAGCTGACATCCACAGCTGAATGCTGTGGTCTGTTTTTTTGTTCTGAGGCAGTAAGTTAAAATTACATGAAGGAGTGGTAATGTGGTCAATTTAGGAAAAGTAGCATTGGGAGAGGCTGGGTGCTTCCCTGAAATGTTTCTGTAAGGATGAGCTGAAAATGAGAACTGTTCTTTGCAGCATGGAAGGGGAAAAATGGTCAGGGATAGACAGCAATGAGCATTTCCAGCATGTGTGTATCCATCCTGATGCCTCTGGAACAGTAGAATTGGGTTGGACGTTTGCATTTTGTACAAGGAAAAGAAGTCCTTATCTTAAAATTTTATATAGCTGTTTATAAATATTTATATATTCCACATCATACAATTAGAGTTGTAATGAAAAAAAAAAAAAAAGGAAGATAATTTCTTGTATAAAAAGCCAACCAGATAGAGCTTTATAACATTAACCTTTTAAAACTACTGTTTTCCAGGGGCTGGTCAAATACTTAAGGAGCTGTATATATGCAAATTTTCTTAGGATAAGTGTATGTACATACTTAATCCCTCCTTCCCTTTTAACCACTGTTTTAACATTTAAGAAAGGTATTCCTTGTTTTTAAATACTATGAAAGTGCTGTTTTATGAGGGTGGTAGTGATTTATGCATCGATCTTTGCTGTTATGGTGTCACAATATTAGAATATCTAAAGACAAAATTCTCTTCAATTGTCTCAGTGTCCCAGATGGAGATCAGTGACGAGTGGTGTCCCTCAGGGGTCTGTTTTGGGACCAATACTGTTCAATATCTTCATCAACGACAGAGAGAGTGTGATGGACTGCACCCTTATCAAGTCTGCAGATGACACCAAGCTAAGTGGAGCGGTCAACACGCTGGAGGGAAGGGATGCCATCCAGAGGGATCTGGACAGGCTTGAGAGGTGGACCTGCAAACCTCATGAAGTTCAACAAGGCCAAGTGCAAGGTCCTGCACCTGGGTTGGGGCAACCTCAAACACAAATACAGGCTGGGCAGAGAATGGCTGGAGAGCAGCCCTGAGGAGAAGGACTTGGGGGTGTTGGTTGATGAGAAGCTCAACATGAGCCAGCAATGCTTGCTCACAGCCCAGAAAGAGAACTGTATCCTTGGCTGCATCAGAAGAAGCAGGGCCAGCAGGTTAAGGGAGGTGATTTTGCCCCCGTACTCCGCTCTCGTGAGACCCCACCTGGAGTACTGCATCCAGCTCTGGAGCCCCCAACATAAGAAGGACATGGACCTGTTGGAGCGAGTCCAGAGGAGGGCCACAAAGATGATGAGAGGGCTGGAGCACCTCTCCTATGAGGACACGCTGAGACAGTTGGGGTTGTTCAGCCTGGAGAAGAGAAGGCTCCAGGGAGACCTTACAGATGACTTCCAGTGCCTAAAGAGGGCCTACAGGAAAGAATGGTGAGACTCTTTATCAGGGAGTGTAATGATAGGACATGGGGTAACAATTTTAAAGTGGAAGAGGGTAGATTTAGATTAGATATAAGGAATGATTTTTTTACAATGAGGATGGTGAGACACTGGCACAGGTTGCCCAGAGAATTTGTAGATGTCCCATCCCTGGAGGTGTTCAAGGCCAGGTTGGATGGGTCTTCGAGCAACCTGGTCTAGTAGAAGGTGTCATGGCCCATGGCAGGGGCCTTGGACTAGACAACCTTTAAGGTTCCTTCCAACCCAAACCATTCTATGATTCTATGATTCTATATTGCCACTGACTTAGGTTTCTGAAACAATAGGTTAATAAAGGTTTTTCATTACTTGTTCTCAAAGTCTGGACCCACTGATCCATATATAAACAACTCTTATCAAACTTGTGAAAGTGCAAAGCATTGCCTTTGGCACAAGCACAATGTAAAATTCAAAAGCATAATGTCCTTGCCTACCAAACCCGAAGGAGTTGCTCACGGGTTCACTGGCTACAAACTCCCCACAGATTCTTCTCTTGCTGTAACTTCACTTTACTCATTGTCTCCAAAAACATCTTCACAATGTTATTTCTCACCATACTGGCATTTCCAATGTATTTGAAAGGTCTATGGAGCTATTAACTACCTGATAAAGCAATGGGAAATATCACAGTCCTGAGTACTCCATGATCTAGTATCCTGTAGAAACAGAAGCGTTTTGGACTAAAATGTTTTCTTACTTGCTTCTTTAGAAACCAGGAGAATAAGTTCTCCTTTAACTAACGGAATTGCACAGATAGAACTGAAGGCGGAATCTGGCCTACATTGCCTTGTACGCTTTTCCTATGGCTGAATTATTTGACCAGTTAAAACCTTGTTTACTGGTTGACGTGCATCTCTAGATGATTTAGCATCATTTTTAGTTTTCACTAATATGCAGATGTCTAACCCCAAGAGCCATTACGCATATAAACATTCTTAGCTCTCAGTTTGATATACGTATTTTGGCTGATTAATTTTCAAAATATCTATTTGTACTTGTGCCAAACAGGCTGCCATTTCCATACAAGCCTCCAGTTTATGCACCAGCACTTTATAAATCTCCAAATAAAATCTTCCATGTTTATTTTTCTTAGAGAGAAAATCCCATTTAATGTGTGGGCCTCTTTTCTTTAGATGAATTTTACTATTGAGAGGGTAGCTGTATTCTTTTCTAAGTCATATTGGTGTTCGATTATTTTTTTTTTATTATGGGAAGAGAGGAAATAAAAGTAATACTAAAAATACATGGTATTTCT
The DNA here is from genome assembly GCF_965231255.1 of Vanellus vanellus. NCBI lineage: Eukaryota > Metazoa > Chordata > Aves > Charadriiformes > Charadriidae > Vanellus > Vanellus vanellus. Next base: position 115,190,753 of record NC_138906.1, on the reverse strand, counting down.
ACTGTGGGTTTTTTCTACACATAGCCTAAAGCGCATAACCATCATTTTGTTGTCTGGTGGTACTGGAGAAAGCCTAGTGGTATGATGCTAGGAAGGGGAGAAAAAAAGACTTTCCTGGATTTGCAGCCAATACTTTGTCCGCAGCCTGATCTCCTAAGGGGCACCTACTCCATTTCTGATGGTGTTTGGTGCCTTCCACGATGTGCATTTCTTCACATGGTTAGTTTCTTGACATAAAGTGTGGAGAATGCCTTTAAAGGGTGTCAGCAGATATTTTATAATTTATTTTCATAACTTTTTAGTTCTCAGTTTGATAAGTGTGTTTTGACTGATTAATTTTCAAAATATCTATTTGCACTTCTGCCAAATACAAATTTATATTTACAATTTACTCCCCCTCATAAGAGAAATGGGGTACCCACCTTCTGGTCCAGGAAGGGGAATGTAAAGTCAGGGTAGGACGGGAAAAAAATTACATTAGCAGCAGCATCCCTGCTCATCCAGCAGCCAGGCATCAGCCTGGCGTTCGGTCAGTGTTCCACAGAGTTGGGATATAAGGTCCATGACAGCATCTATCCTAATTTTTCAGACCCTATCCCTCTCCTGAATACCCCAGTAGTCACAGAGTACAATGAAGTCTTCACCGGTTATTGCATTGATTCTGGTACTCCCTGGAGGCACCATGGGATATAGTCCTGATGCCATGGGCCGTAGGCAATGCTTCCAGAGTTAGTTTAGAGCCTTCTCCTTCATTTCTAACATATGGCTGCATGGTGGCTCCCAGAGGACCTCCATGCTGCCATGGAAGCAACCATGATTTTACCCTGTGCAACCTGGCTTTAAAATATTTAATCCAGAACATGTTAACAGCGTAGCAAGAGCAAGCCTAAAGGCTCTGCATGTTCAAATATTTATGCTTCCTGGGTGAGTCTGGCAAGAAGTGCTGCCAAGTGTGCTGTTATCAGTGTCCTGTGCTGGCTAATTTAAAATTAACTCGGGCACTGCCTGCATGAGTCGCAGCAATATATTTGACTGAAACCGTCCTGCCCCTCCAGGCAGGATACAGAGCTCAGGGGGAAGGTGGAGAAGGGATGAATCATTTTTGTGCCCTTCAAAACCTGAGCTACTTCACCAGCGGGAGAGACCCACAGTGTAATCTGGGCAGCCCCTATAGCAGCGCTAGGGAAAACACCTTCACTCAAGGTGGGGGTGCGAAAGAGGAGCCTGAGAGGCATTTTGCACAGTACCCGCACTGGGGATGCCGCCCGCAGCTCTGACAAAGGTGCACAGAGGCTGGTGTTTCACCCACGTGTTCACAAGGCGCCCAGAGAGCTCCGGCTCATAGAGTAAAATTAGGGACAACCTTCCCACGATTTCATAGGCAGGACAAGAGATTTCAGGAATAGGCATTTATCAGAAAGATTAAAAAAACAAAACAAAACAAAACAAAACAAAACAAAACAAACAAACAAAAAAACCCAACAAACTCTGGAGAAGTGGGAGAGGAAAATAAAAAAATAAAAGGCTGCGTGAGTTTTCTCATTTTGTCTACAGAGTTTTCTCTGTAGTTACTCCAGAGTTGAACCCCAGTATTTTTTATTGCTGGTTTCCTTTTGAGAGAAAAACATTCAGTTAGCATACAAACATCAAGTGCAAGCACAAAAAAAATCAAGCGCCTCGGAGTGTATTTATTTATGGGATTGCTCCAGATGAACGCACACTATTGTAAAAATAATTCACTCGTTTCCCAGTGCCTTTCTCATTACGTATGCACCCATATCAGGCAAAACAAAAGCTTAATCTGTTTTCAGAAGAAAGCAAGTGCAGTTCCCTGCCACATAAATGATCCAGCATGTAGGAAATCAAGGTTCTTGCTCCTTGATTATTTAAACAGAGCGGAGCCTACTCCGTTTCTGAATCTCTGGTGTAAGCAGCCTAAATGTCACTCCCCGCTCTGCCAAACCACATTTTGTGTTTGAGCAGTGCTCTCCACTCGTCCTGCTGCTTAACTGGCAAATAATTTCACTTAGTCAAGCCTATTTCAGGAGCAGGAGGAGTATTAAGAAACTGACTCTTAAAAAAGAAACAAAAAGAAAGCAAGCAAGAAGTTTTCCTGGCAGTCGCTCGGTGCCATGCCGGATTATCTCAGGTTTCTAGTTTCCTAGGAACGTAGTAACTTCCCCGTGGGTTGTTTTGTGGGCGGTGTTTTTGAATATATGCTAATTCAGCTTTCCTGACAGGGAGAGGAGCCGTGTCTCAGTTACACAGCTCTCCTGACAGCAAACGGTGGCGAGAGGCTGCGACGGAGCCAGGCCATGCACTCCTGCTCGTGACAGGACCCCTCGCCCTCCTCTTGGGGCCTGTTGGGACCCCCCCAGTCGCCTTTGTCACCGGCAACAGGGCCGACATGTGCCTATGACCATGGAGATGAAGGACTCGGGCAGCGTGGTCCTGACAGCCTACCATCCCCACAGCCCAGCCAGGATCCCAGGCATGGAGCAGAGCTTTGTGCAGGACATCCCCCCCAGCCATTCGCCCACCAGCAGGTAAAGCCTGGGGGATGGGGACCGGTACCATGCCCTGACATTTTGCCGGGGTCAGTCGTGGGTTTTGTTGACTGTATGTCAGCCCGAGAGTGTTTCCCAATCGCTCGGCCACTTCACGAGCACTTTTCTCTCACACATTTCTTGCCTCCACTGGGGAAGTGATTCAGCCCAGTGCCGCTGGTCAGGATTGGGAGGGGGAAACGCGAGTGCTTATTTTAAATCTTGTAAGTCAACAGATCAGTCCAGTTTCCTGCCCAAGATACTCAACAAGACAATCCCCAGGAAAAAAAAAAGCACGTGAATTGAATCAGGCATCTGCTCAGATCATTTAGGACTGTATTATGGAAAGTGAGAAGGCTGGAGTGACTGAATCTGGCACTCAGAAAGTTGATTCTGGCTTCGCTTTAGAGGATTATTTAATTCCTTCCCCATTTACCCACCTTGTCAGGACCAGCCCTTGCCTTTCTGTGAATTTGCAGTTGCTGCTTTGCACACCCGCATGCACACAATGGGAGCCTGCATCGTTAAAGACTTGGTCTAAATACGAAAATTCCTTTGGGTCGCAGGAAACTAAGCATTGTCTTAATTAATGCAGTCGTGTGTATGTTTACTTCCCTGCTCTGTAAGAATGCATGTATGTGCACAAATCAAAAACAGCAGTTTGGGCAATTTTATTGTTTTAGAAAATCTGACCTTTCTCCTGAACGTACGTGTCTGGGGTTTGCAATTTTCTCCAAAAGAAGTGGTATGAAAGTTCATACTGTAAAAAGTTGAAGAAAGTAGGAAATGTTATTCTGTGGCTTGACTGAAAAAAATGAGAACTGAAGTCTGCGAAAACAGTAGATGTCATTATCTGCAGGAATTAAGTCCGTGACTTCTCTTAATGAAAATAATGATATTTACTTCATATTGTTTATTTATAGCCTGATGGCTATTTTGTTTTCAATGCCATTATTTAGGTTAGCTGCATCTTCCTGTTCTTTGTGTATTTCCCTGGCTGTCTCATAAAGATAACTCCTTTGTTCTGTTAAACTGTTGTTTGAGAGCAGTACCAAAATACACAATTTCATGTTAAGAAAAGAAACACAGTCTGGGCTTTTAGACGCAGTAAGAATGGCATTTGCTACTCAAAACAGAGAGCAGTGGCTTGGCATTGGGTTACTGGGGAGCATGACATTTCTTCCCCAAGGAAGAATGCTAAAACTCAATCACCTCCCTTTGAGTCTGTGAGCAACGGAAATGTGGTGCTTTGCTATTTTTCTTGTAGGTGTGCTAATTGTTTTAAAATGCTCTTGAAACTTAAGCTCAGGGTGTATGAGGGTTTAAATCACATACATATCACCTGAAAAAAGCAAAAGTGCAAATTGCAGTTCCTTAAAGAAAAAAGAAAGATGATCCTGGCATTTCAATGAGGAACATATTTTGGAAGCTCCTGCCATGAGGCAAAGCCATGTGTCTCTCTATATGTCTATATGTCCGTAAGATTTTGGTGCTCTCTCCCCTTTCTTGTCCTCAACTTCCTGCAGCTGTCTTATAGCAGTAGCCAAATTCTGCCATATGGGCAGTCACTGACCGTCTGAGTTTCCAAAGCCTGTTCAAGAGAGGGATTTTATTAACCCAGCATGCAGTCCTCTGGAATGCAGAATCCATGAAGGCAAATGCACTGAGCGTTTTAGCAAATGGTGAAACAGGCTCTGGCTTAATCCTTATTTCATCTTCTAAGAACTCTTTCCTGGACTGCATTTTCTGTATAGTTTCCTCTGCCGCCATTCTAATGCAAGAAGCTTTACTATGGACTCTGTCTGGTGTTCCTTGATCCCCAGGACAGCCACCCACACTACGGCATGCTAACTCCTTGACTCTGCAGGAGAATGATTCAAAAAAGCATGCAAGGAGCAGAGGTGTTGCCTACTTTTTGTTTGATAACAAAAGCAGTTGGGACCCAGAGCCTGACTTCCCTCTGAATTCAGTTGGTTTTAGTTAGATGTAGCTCTAATGAAGTCCATACTTCAGATATATATCTGTGAGAACAGAAACAGTCTTGGATATTAGCTTTCTACTTGATAAACTGCTGACCAGCTCTCTCTCAGCTCTGGAATCAAGATCTTTCATTTTCTTTCCTGTCCCCAAAAAATTTCTCTTGCTTTAGAGTGACACTCCCTTTATATCAGACAAACAGCTCCACTCACCAGAGCCAGGCTTGGATGTGTGTCTCCCAGCTATGTTTTCTCTTGCAAACACTTTCACTTTGGGAACCTTCTAAGCAGAGGTTTCTCACAGAAAGGGGAAGCTAATGCAGCCTCAGTTGACATTAAACTGCTCTGTTTCCCACTATTTAAAAATACACTGATAAAAAAGAAGGAAAGGTTTAAGTAGCCATCATGAACCTCTAAACAACTGAGTGATTTTAAATACTCTTGGCAATCCAATTACGCAGCTGAGAAGCCCATGGACACCAAGCTTTACGCTAATAAAGTAACTTAGATGCATCAGACCACTTGGTTTCACATCCGCCTACAACTCTTGAAGGGCCAATCAGGTAGGCGGCCTGTGCACATGGCTAAAACACACCAACAGTACTAGCATCAGCATGAAGTATAGCGGCTGCAAGTATTGACATTCATAAGCCCAGGAGTCGGAGAGTGTATATACCCCCTTATATGTTAGGCAATATTAGCTGGTGGACTGTAAGGGGGACAGGAGAAGATGTGCTTTAGCTGCTTCAAATGGAAGATGCATCAGTGTGTAATGAAGGACAGTAAATTCATAGGTGTAATGAAGGGGAGAGCGAGATGAATGTTTGACGACATAGTGATGCCATTCCCGATCTGCAAAGGACAATTCTAGCTTCCAAATTTACATTTGGATAACATTAATAAAAAGGTGAAGAAGAGGGACCACAAATTCCATCCATTCTCCAGAACAAGAGAGCATCAAGGGGACTAAAAATAGCTATACTTAAATATCTCCTCCTCAGCTATCTATATCATTCATTTCTATCTTTCTCCTTCTGTTCCTTCTTGCAGACTTACTCACTTTACCTGTTCTACACACGGGGTGAGCTCTGAAAACTGCACTCTTGAGTTTGCTAGAGATCCAGGAGAATTCTCCAGCCAAGTCTTCCTTTCATTCCATTAATGGAACTAGCAAGTTCATTTTCCATTTTTCTCATGGGACACTCAAGTCCCTTCACTTCACCTGTCATCTTCGTCGCATGATTGCAATTGCTTATAGGATTTATATTATCTATCTTTTTTTTACATATTGCTTTTGAGAACAAGGTGCTGGGGAGATCTCTTTTCTCTGCTTCGCAGTCAGACTAACCCTATGGCATATGACTATAGTGGGGAAGATTCCTGGCCTCGTGGCATCCCCCTTACTTTTTTTTAATCCCATTTATTAGAACTCAGATGTCACAAGTACCAGTACCAAACACCCCAGAATATCACATTATGCCTTTCAATACAGATACTGTGTCAGTGCAAAGGTGAAAGTGTTGATTTATGTTGAGTAATGGTCAACTTTTCCAACCTCGCTTCAGAGAAGGAAGAACTTTGTAGTCGTGCACAAATACTGCTCCTGGATTATATAGAGGAAAAGTGGGGCCACGGCCATATGTCTTCCTCAGATGTCCTTTTTATCCTGCTAGGAGACGCTAGGAGGAGTTGTTCCTGTGCTCAGAGGAAACAGGCATGACCTCTATGCCAAATGGCCAGTGAGCTCTCTAAGGTAATTATGCAATTAGGGGAGTACAAAGCATTCCTAAGTGAGTCATGCCCAAGCTTTCCTTGACTCAAGTATGAGAGTTCCTCAGCCTGTTTGTTACTAGCACATCTACCAGCAAAGAGCTCATCCTGCACTGCACTCGCAGATATTTCCACTGCAATGTGTGGCTTAGGCTTATATGTGCATGAGATAAGAATCAGAGGAAAGAAAAAGTCTGTTCACGGGCTTTGTTCTTGCAGAATGGGTTTAGAGCAGCTTTTAAATGGCACGTCAAGCTTTTTATACACAGAATAAACATCTTTATAATCAATACTCATGCAAAGAGCAGCATATATACTACTAAACCTAAGAGCATGCTACATAAAGGTAAAGGACAAAGTGGATTTCAGCACCTCTGAACAACTCAGTCAAGACTCCTTCTTAGCTTCCCCCCTAGTCAAGGGCAAGTCTGGCACTGCCAGTTGTTTCAGGGAAATGCCTTTTCAATCTCTTCATGTTCAGCATGTCTCCCTCCTCCTACTGTCAGGGAGTCACTTTCAGGCAGCAACATTAAAGTGTGGAGTCAAAAAAGAACAGGAAATTTTCTGAAGTTTCTATTTTGCCTTGAGTTACCTGCTGGTAGCTTCCAGGATCCCTGCTCTCCAAGCCAAAGACTTTTAGATTTGGGGCCAATAGTAAATTCATTACAGTGGACAAACATGGCAGCAGATCCTTGTGCAATATCCATCCCCTCCTGCAAGCCTCAAGACACTACAGAGATATGTCACCGTGAGGTAAAGTGTCTGAAATAATGGCTGTCTCTGGAAGGACAAAACTGGAGGAGGAGCCTTTATGCACCAAAATTTGGCTTGTGACAAAAGGAGCCATATGAGCAGTTCAGGTTTTATCCCAACAGAAGCAGATTTTATCACGCTGAAGTAAGGTCTGTATGCCCCGAGGCTGGGTGATCTGGGCTTAATTTCTGTCAGCGCTGATTGAGCAGCTTCCCTGCTCAGTTGTATACAAGTGATGTCAAGAATGTCTTCTAAGTGATGCAGGATAAACAACCTTAACTATTTTGGATGTTTATCTCACTCTACCATAAACTTCCCTAGAAGACAAAAATAAAAAGCTGGCTCCTTTTCCACAGTAAATCTTGAAATGACTTGGGCCTCTCGCAGTAACTTGGACTCAAAACCGATGAAATTAAGATTTTAAAATGTACAAGAAGTGGTAAAAGAAAACCTCACAGAACAGTAGACTAGGAAAAGTCTGTATTGGCACAGGTTGGGCAAAAAATATATTTTGTGGAAAAAAGCACTTTTTATAATTTCTAGCAGCTTTCTAAAATACAATTTTTTAAGTATATTTTTATAGATGTTAAGAATTATGATTCTTAATAAAATATTTACTGGGAGGATGCGTATAAATAAGTCAGACAATAGTAGACACGCTTTTCCTGTAGGTTTTAGAAATACCTACAGAATGTCCTCTGGGACCCTCACTGAGGAATGTAGTATTTATAGCCAGTTCCTCATGTTATGGTTGAAACTAGAGTTGGCTTCTCTGGTTTCTTTTTAGTTTGGTGCTCCTGCTGCTCTCCCTGGTACCTCCATATGTAGAGCTGATGGAAAACATCTGGCACTGTCCCTTTGATCATTTTGTTTGGTTGAGCATTTAGCCAGCTGCCCCATTCATTTTTAACTAAGTGACTTATCTCTGATTACATGAGGGCTGGAGCTGCCCGCAAAAAAAAACATAGGCCCTGAGAGCCCCGCGTGCCCTGCACAGACACCTTCAGATTGCGTTTGGCAGACTGACAGCATTGGCATAACAAACAGTCAGGAATGAAGAACCGTAAAGTGTTATTTTTGTACAGGAGATCAAAATAATTCAGTGTAAATGTGTGTAAAATGTGCAGTGGTGGGAACTGCAAGACACAACCATGAAAGACCAGCAAAAGTCCTAGCTAGGACAGTATCCGAAAAGCATCTGGTTAGCGCTGTACAAATATAGAATCACATCCTGAAATAGTGCAGAGTATCCACAGCAAACAATCAAGTTAACATCCTGGATTTTGGCTAACCACAGCATCAGCAGCCACTTGGCCCGCTGCAGTGCTTCGCTCCAGCTGGCTAGGTGGCACAGCAGAGTAAGGCTGGCAGGCAGCTCGTCTGCCATCGGGGTGGGAACGTGCTCTGTGCAGCCTTCAGGTACCACCATGGTGGGTGCATTAAAAGAGCACAGGGGGGAAACTAGGAGAAGAGTGTCCAGAGTCATGTCCCAAAGCTGGTGACTGAAGCCAGGCATCCTCTCTAGGATTTTGGCCCCATTGCCTGCCTCCTTCTTTCTCTATTGGTGGAAACATCTCATACTGTGGTCTTCCAAGTCCTACTGTATGTGCCAGGAACAGGGAAGCAAAGGAGGACAGGAGAAGGACCGCCTTCCCATGTATATGACCTGATTCTCCTCTTTGTGTGCAAATAAAAGGAGTTGGAGTGAGAAAAGAAATGTCTCCCAAAGGACATTGTGTGGTGCCGCCATTTACAGCTGACCCCCGAGTCCCATCCAACACAATGTGGCAATGGGTTTTGGAATGGCATTTAGGTGGTGATTTTGAAGTCAAAAGCTGAAATGGTTTATAAGACAGGTTGTTTGAAAAAGATCCCCTATTACCCTGAAGCACTATTTTAGCAGAAGTCAGCAGAACTGCCTGAGTTGGCATCCCTTGTAATTAATGCAAGGGAAAGACTGATGCTCTGTGAGGGATCCCTCCTCTTTGTAATTCACTTCTTCCTCTGTCTGTATCTGTTAACTTTCCAGACACTGCCGTAGCCTCTGGTCTCTGAGGAGAGTGGAACAAACACTGAAGCAGGGAGCCTATTATCAGCTTGTTCGTTTGAAGACAGTTATGTTTTCTTATTTAGGATGCTATGTATAATACTCGACTGCTGTAAGCCTGTGGAATTTTCAGATGTGCGAAATCATCCAGTTTAGGATGGACCTATTCTGGATGTTTAGGCAGAAGAAGGCTGAACAAAGGAGAGACAGAAATCTCTGCTACTAAGTGTTGCCGTTATTGAATTTCTAGTGTTACCATTATTGCATTTCTACCTGAGGACTATACAAGCCTTTTATATCATTTCTTTCTGTAGAAGTTGTTCTGAGTATATAATGAGCAAAATAACGACCACGAGTCTTTTTGTGGAGGGTAGAAGAGCCCTACCAACGCAGAGAGACAGAAGGGAGTATATATTGAAAACCTACATCAGATGTAGAAGTCCAGCTGGGTTGACATAATTTACCAGCTGAAAGACAAGTAAAGCAAAAGGCAAGCTGTGTTTTAAACACCCGTGTGCTAAACCTCAGGACATCAAACATCAGGTCACTCTCACAGTTTGCTACCAGAGGTGGAAGAAGCTGTAGAGCTGTAAGTCCTCATGTTTGACTCCAGCTAATCAGAAATCACTAGTTTCCCAACGGACAGATTTGGGCAGGGAATAACAAATTTATACAAGGCCTAAATTTGACTCAGTGAGTAGTATGTTCCTCACTAACTACGCCCCTGCAGAGAGTCTGTGGTTACCCAGATTCTGGATTAGTCTACGCAAACTCTAGGTATAGCGATAGAGATCCTTCTCTTCACTTTCTCTTTCTCTGGCTAATAAAGTCTCAGAACAAAATATCATCCAGGCCTATTTTCTGGCCCAGTGATTATCACACTGAGTGGTCAAAACGGAATCTAAAAATGAGAATGGCAGAACCTTTTTAAGGTTAACATTGGTATGAGAGCAAGAACTGGTTAATTGTAGCATTCAGTCTAACAAGAAATGTTCTGTCTTTTTTACATTCTAGTCTAATAAAAGGTCAATAATAAATCCTGCAGTGGAATGTCAAGTGGGATATGAGCCTTGTTAGCGCACACTGACTGAGTTAATGGATACTCGGGTGCTTAGGGGTAGTAATGGAAGTTTTACCTCTGAATTCAGTGGAAATGGGATCAAGCCATCAGAATTCAGATTTGTTGTCGATAGCTTTGCTTAGGGGGCACAATCTGATTAGGCTATCTCTTGTCTCAGCTCAGGCTCACTTCCTATTTAATAAGATTCTTGCAGAATAAGACATCAGTATGAAGTCTTAGGTAAGTAAATCATAATGGTGACTAGGCCTGTCTTCCTCTTGCAATACTTCCCTCCATTATTTGAATATTTTGAAAACTCGAGTCCTAAACATTTGTCTGGATGTAGCAGAGGTGAATATAAAATCTTTGCCGTAGTTACAGGTGAAACATGGAGTGGTGCAGCTTAGGGCACTCTCTGAAGATATTTTGCAGGCTTGGCTGTCCTTGGCCATTTCTGGGCCAGATGGTGCCCAGATCATGCATGTGCAAGGAAGTGAAAGGAAACCGAGCTTATCCTGATGAAGAGAGACAAGGGAAGCCTTTGTACTCGGGCTGCAGCAGGATTTCACATTGAAAGTGCTAGCTTTTGGAGAGGGTGGGCAGAAGGAAGCAGGGACAGCTGGCCAAGCACAGGAGAGGGGTCTTTTAAATATGTGGGAGTCTTTAGTCTCCTGTTGAAACAATTGTGTCCGCTTTGTGTAATGTCCTTCTTACATCTTCCACTCAGAGGATGCAATTCCCTGTAATCCCCAGTGATCTGCTGCAATCCTTTGATGCTCCCTCGGTTGCTTGCTTTCTTCCCTCCTTTCCTCCTTCTATTTTTCAATTAACAAAAACAATTAAACCATGAGAATGTAAGGATGACGTTACCACACATGTGAGGTTTCTGGAAGTATAAATTTATTCTTATTTGCATGTGTGTGTACGATATGCACATGTTCATAGATGGAGCATGAAGCTTAAGGCTACCAACGCATCATAGGCAATTCACAAAATATATGGCAAACATTACTTAGCCTATAAGTCAAAAATTTACTAGAACCTTCTTCAAGTGTATTTCATCAAGCCATCTGTTGCCTTTGATGAAGAGTGGTAATTAAAAATAAACAAACAAAGGAACATACTATGTCAATTTTTGAAAAGCCTCCTGAAACATACAGGACCTCCATGTTCTGTATTTAGGAAGCACACCACAGATTTTTGGGAGGGACATTGACTCTGCAGCTGTTTTGTGAGCTCAAGATGCATTTCATCCTTAACGGACTCCAGCTCTTATAGCTTTTTTTAACCACTGAATTTTTTTTACAAGTCTTAGCTACGCCAGGCCTGAAGTTAACTGTGCCACACTCAGCAATACATAAAACCATGCAAACCAAACCAGTTTGCCTCAGTCTACATTGAACACAAGTAAATCTGCAGTTAATTACATTACGTGCCTTGCAACAATGAGTCACTGTAGTTGTAAGTAATCGCCCATTTGTACGGGGCGTTTATTGTCATAGAATGTCCTTGGAGACTCATTTTCTCTTTCCAGATTCTAACATGGGGTATGATACTCATGTGGGTAATGAGGATGTCTATAATTAACGCTGTTAGTGCTATCAAGAATTCTAAAATATACAATAAGTTGTACTTTTCAGAGTTAACCTTCTCCTACTAACATGGAGACTTACTGAAGCAAGAAGGAGGTGTATTGCCTTTTTATTTGAGTCACAGTCCTTTTTTTTGCTCTCACACATGGGATACTGAAATTTATGTACTATGGGTATTTAAGGCCCAGTTGTGATGCCTGTATTCTGACATCTACTGGAAATCTATATTACAGGGAAAAAGCAACCAAATAAAGCAATGAAAATACAATAATTAAAAAAAAAAAAAAAAAAAAAAAAAAACCAAACAAACCAACAGTTTGACACCATAAGGTTTAACAGCAAAGTAATAAATCCATGGCTTTAGTGAATTTCACAATTACCAACATAACAATTATAGCACAGGAATTCAGGATATCTTTTTATGGGGGGGCTGCAAGCAAATCTGACCTCCCTTTGCCTGTGTCCAGGAGCTGTACAGTGATGTTACAGTATTTTGCCCAAGCCAATAAGCAGGCGCAGCACCCACTACAGTAGCTATAGGGCTCCTGGTCCCGGGGGAGCCTCTGCCCAGCCCGCTGACATGGCTGTAGGTGGAACCTTGAAGGCTGGAATTCAAAGTGTTTAGACTAATGCTTCAGGACTGATAAGGAAAAAAAAAAAAAAAAGGTATGTTTTTTTCTGAACAGGCCAGTCTGCTGATTAATAGGTTAGGCTGGGTATTTTCATGTCTAGATGTTTAAAGTAAATAGGTGGAAAGCTATACTGCATTTTTCTCAAATATTTTGCAGGCTGGAGGGGAAACTTTATCCAACTTAGTTGAACCATAACAGAATATCTCCTTCATTTGTGCAAATCAGATACCTACCAGAGCAAAGCACATGAAAAAGGAGTGGTGCTTGTGGTATTCAGTTAGAAAAGTTTATTGACAATATCATGAAGGTATTAACCATCTGAATCCCTGCAGACTCCAGCAGAAGAGTCAAGCATACAACAGGGATCCAGAACTAGTCCAGATGAATAAATTTAAAGACCTTAAATTTTTATCTGTTTAGATTTGTTTTTTCCCTAACTTAGTTAATCCACGCAAAGAGTAGAGTTCTGATTTTCCTAGAGAATAGAGCTTAAAAGATCCTTTATTTCTTAAACAATAGACAGGCCAGTCAGCATTTGAATATCCATTAGAATCTCTTTTCTAATTGAATCTCATCAGATGGATCAGAAATATGATGATGTTCAGAAGCTGGATTGAGCCACATTCAAACACTGTAAATAAGGTTCATAACCTTTATTCTTGAGCTGTCAGTTCAGCCTTTGGTTTCTGAATCATTTCATGGCATGAATCCAGGGCTTCAGTTATGCTGAAAAAGACATTGACCAGTGCATCAGTGGGTGGAAAAACATCATTCAGCAGTTAGCTGGGTATATCTGCTGAAAGTATGTCTGCAATTCTGTGAAGGAGATGGTGTTACTAAGAACAGATTGGTTTCTGAGACTGCCTTGAACCCAGCCAGCTGTAGTTAAACCCTCAAAGGCTGACAAAGTGCATTCTTAATTATATCAGTTGAGCGGATGGCTAGATTAAGTTACCTCCTGTGAGACTATCGGTGATGAGTTTCCATCACTGGGATAGATTTTATATTTCATCTGAACCAAAGGGGACCTCTGGATGTGCAACAATAGAAATGAACCAAACACTGAAATGATATGCATCCGTGGGGCTACAGTAAAGCCCGCAGATAGTCACATCCCATGAATTCACTGGACATAGCAGTAGCAATAATATTTGATAAGCAACCTTTGAAGACTTCGAATAAATTTAAACAGTATTGGATTCATCTTTGAAATAAAGTAACAGTCTGAATCACCTAACAGAAACAGCCAGGAAAATAATAGATAGTGGGAAGAGTTTTTCTGATATCTTTACAGAAAATGCATATTTATGGCCTTGGCCATCTTCACAAGGTCTTACAACATTCACTGACGTCAATATACTTAAGCAACTGGTATAGCTGAAGATAATAAGCTCAGTATTTATTTTTCTATGCTTTTCTGTGATCTATATTTAGTTAAAAACTTAACTTAATACCACTATTCCATCATTTGTGACAACCTATAAAATGCCCTATAATGTGGTTACAGCAGACCAAATTTAGCATCTTCTGAAGATCACTTGAAAGTGATGAGTAGGTCTCAGAGATAAACAATGAAAAACACATACTTATGTACAGTGAGAGAAGTGACACATTATTGCAAGAGGGGAGGAAACTTCTTAATCTTCAATATCAATTTTACATTTGATGAAAAGAATTTGCTCACTTTGCAAAACCGTTGCTCTGCATTTTATGTTTGGGAGACGTAAGGAAAAATTCTGCTTGCTTAAGCTAACATTCTGCCACCATTGGCCTTTCTCACATTTAAACCATGCTACCTAAAGCCAGAGAGATGACACAGTGCTCTGTACATGCCACCTGGAAAATCCTGTTTAGAGTTACGTGGTCTGATGGGCAGATCAGATAAGTCATGTCTATAGAGAGGACGTGTTTGTTTTAACTGTTGAACTGTGGAGGTTACAGAGAGTTGAATCTTTGGATTACAAATGTAATTGACATCTCACATCATGTAAGGTCAGATCCAAAACTCCTCTTGGCGGCAGTAGGCTGTAGGCTTTGGGCTTCTCTCTAAAGATCTAGATGTCCCTGCAACCAACTTTATATCCTTCATATATGTTGCAGTTCTTATTTTGGGTAATTTATGCTATTCACTCCATTCTCTTATCTAAAAACTCTTAAATTCCTCACAGGGATGGATCAGTTATTAAATTTCTCTGTAATTACATTTCTATTTAATCCACTTTGTGCATTTATTGGACGTTGATAAAAAACAATAGACTTAGCCAAAAGCTACTGAACTACACAGGAGAGATAATTGAGTGGGGAGATTCTGTAATGGTCACTCGTGATGGAAAAACTTAGCAAGTTCAATGGGATATTTTTCCTATTAAATTCATCATAGTCACTTTTTTGGATTGCCCTCAGAGAAATATACTTACAAATGGAAATATTATCACAAGTTAGCACTGGACCCCAAAATCCAAACAAAACAATGAAGCAACACAGACTTTCCTTCCTATTCTGATTGCATCACTGGAACCGCTGCCTAATAGAGGGATTTTGTTTGAAAAAACTTCCTTCTGTGTTTTTTACAGTGCTGTGTGTCTGCATTCCTGTTCATTTCTATGCTTGATTAGCTGAAATCAAATGCAATGATGCAGATCTCCAAGCAGCTATAAAAACTCAAAGTGAGCAATACTAACAGCAAAAAAATATTCTACATTGAGATCTTCATGGGAATTGCTGTGCAGAAAGTGAAAGAGCTGACGCGAAATCATGTATGTGTTTTTTCTCGGTGTTATTTTGTCATTACGTAACTGCTTATAAGTTTGCTCTTTAGCAGACTTCAAATAGCTGCGTGGACAGGTAGAAAAGGATGTACTGTTTGTGTCTCTGCCTCATGCACAGCTCTCCTCTAGCCAGCAGCTGGAAAGAAGTGTCTAGATTTTAAGGAATTCTGTAAGTATCAAGCTGTGGGATTTTTTCCTCTACCTGTGATATTCTCTACGCTTTTGATATGACTTTTGGCTTCTGATGAGTTGCTCTTTTGTGGTTTTGCAATAAGGAATTTGAGAAGGGGAAAGGTTTGTTGGTCTTTGCAGCTGATGTTGTGCCGTCTAGCGATGAATCCTTGAATTGATTTAGATCGTAGACAACAGTTTAAATACATATAAAAATAATTTTTAGGTTCCTAAGATAAGAAGATTGGTGGAGATTTATGTATTTACCCATATTTTCAGAATGCGTAGCTTCTGTAAAGATAAATAATACAACAACCAATCAGAAACCTAACAAAGGAATCTTCCAATCTTTAAAAGAATCTAAAGAAACTTGAGAGAAAACTCAAAATTTAAGGATATAGTGGCAATTAGCTAAGGAAATAGGAAGTACATAATTAAAAAAGAAAACGTCTAAAATCTGCTTTTATGACAACCATGCTTTCATGTGAATGCTTTTGCTATGCAGATGAGGGTTTTTTTTGTGCATTTGTCTTGTCACCACACAAAACTTGGCTAGTCAGTCTTTGAAAGTCTTTGACAGCATTGGAAGAGACCTTGCTGAGTAGATACACTCTTCCATTTCTAAGTAGTGAACTGAAGGATAGACCAAAATCATGATGAAAGTAGATGAAAGATCATGCAAAATTCTTTAGTTTAAGCTTATTTTAAATGAATCTTGACTTCAGCATTGAGTTTTGATGTGGTACTTTATTTAAATTACTGATTTAATCATGTATTTGTTGAAATCAAAGATGTTGAAATCAAAGCTGTTGAAAAGTTCTGTAATTACATTATGTAGAAACGAAAGTTTGTGACTAGAATATTAAATACCGATTGTTGAAATCAAAACAATTACTCAGAAATCTAAACAAGTAATTGAAACATACTGATGTCACTAGCTGTTTCAACAAAGAAAGCACAAGAAAATACATGTTCATACCAGATATGACATGAGAACTTTTTTGAAAGGTCAAGACTGTACATTTCTTTCATGCAACCCTTGAAATGCCTAAGGTCAAATTATGTGTTACACTGTATTTGAGTTCTGACTATTATCCTATACAATATGTAAATAGGAAAGTCCTGCTTCCCTGGAAATTATGATAAGAGAGTAGCTTCGTGGTTAGCTGTGATCTCATTCTGCAATCCAATGCTTGCCTAACAAAAATAAAATTAGTTTATTTTGTGTGAAGAAACCAATCAGATAACATCTTGAGAGGAAATTCTTGACTTATACACTTCTACTGCCTGCACCATAGAAAGTTTTCTGATTTGTGTTATTTCTAAGCATTTTTAATGTCTTTTGATGGATGGGATGGTTTTAACCCTAATGACAAGATAAATAACAAAAGCAACTCTGTGGCTGCTTTGAGTTGCTGTAGCTGTCTAATTTTCATTGGACACAAACTCTATTACAAACTTAATCTTAGTAGCACTTGCTCTATGTTTCCTACAGTGGTCACTGGGCCTGATTCACACATTACTATTTGCATTCTGTTTCATATAGAAATATTCTATATAAAATTGTTGAATTGTACTTTTGTCACAGATGGACACCCGGGGGAATTAATTGTGCTGTCCAGTTGCTCATGAAGGACAGACTCAGGTGACTTGTAAGCTTGACGCGGGATGTTGGGGTTGACTGTTGGGGTTTTTCAGCCTTGAAAAGAGGAGCCTCTGAGGAGACCTCATTGCGGCCTTCCAGTATTTAGAGGGGGCTTACAGAAAAGAATGGGGCAAACTTTTTAGCAGGGCCTGTTGCAATAGGACAAGGGGTAATGGCTTTAAACTAAAAGAGGGTAGATTTAGACTAGGTAGAGGGAAGAAATTTTTTTACAATGAGGGTGGTGAAACACTGGCACAGGTTGCCCAGAGAGGTGGTAGATATGTCATCCCTGGAACCTTTCAAGGTCAAGTTGGACAGGGCTCTGAGCAACCTGATCTAGCTGAAGATATCCCTGGTCATTGCAGGGGGCTTGGACCAGATGACCTTTAAAGGTCCTTTCCAACCCAAACTATTCCATGACTCTATGATTCTGTTCTATGTGCCAGGGGATGCTCTGAGGTCCTCCTGACCCATCTCCCAGTTCAGATCACTGCCTCAAAGTGTTACAGCGAGGACAGAAAACTTTCCCTGTCAGTTTTCACAACTGTAGCTCCACCTATGCCCAACACATGGACAGAAAGCGTAGGAAAACCAAACTAAATAGCTGCCCACAGACTCATGTACCTCCTGGAGCTGTGAAAACTGCATCTATGTGAGCATTTTCTGGAGGAAACTTTAGAGGAATAGGCAGTTCACAAATAGCAAATGGCTTAGTTTGAGTTTGTTCAAAAGTTACTGTCAAATTCCCACCAAGCCCATAGCTGCTGTCTGTCTGGTAGTCCACTATCTCCAAACTACTTTCATTCCCTCCTTGTCTATTAGGACTCAGAAACACAAGTAGGTTGCAATAACTTAACAACCCACTATTTACAACATGAGATTTTGTAACTGTCCAGGGACCTGCTCTTACCACCGGGCAAATAAAAAGTAACTTAACTAGGCTTTTACCTCTTTTGTGGGAGAATAACTCCAAATTATGCCACGTTTGCCATGGACTAAACTTTCACATGATAAATATAGGTTGGTTGCCAACCACAAACTTTTCCAGCAGTAGCAGTAACATAATTTGTCTTAGTTCTTAAAATGATATGCATCTGAAACTCTTTCACCTGGACAAAAAGAACCCCATAACTACACCTAAGAAAAAGATTTTCTTGGGTGATACATAGATACGAAGAAAGGGGCATTAGTGCTTCCTCCTGTCCCCACCACCACATTCTAAGATAGGAAAAAAAAGTCTTTTTAATCTATGTATCTCAAAAGTTCTGGGCCATGGTAGTCAACTGTCAACTTCAAATAGCAACACAGCAACAGGCATCCTCACGAAAATGATTACTGAGCAAAGTTTGATTTATATTGGCCATTTTGCTGGCATTATCATTCATCAGTGCAGGATCCACAGCACAAATAACTTTGAGAAGGAAAGCTCTTTGAGAACATGTGCTAAGTTCATCTAAAATTTCTCTCCAAGGCCAGGAGAAGATTAATGCGGTCATGAAAGCAAAGGCCTGGCGCCTCTGTCAGCTCCTTTTCCAGTTGCCCGAATGCTAAAATGATCACAGAATTTTTCCCTGAAGTCTCACTGCACAACCCGCATGCCTGCACAGCTCCAGCAGAAGTGATGGCTGCAGCCTGCCTTGAGAGTCAGCAGTGCCAGCAGCGCAGAGGCACGTGTCCCACCTCGGCTGCTCGCCGTGCCCTCCCTGCAGGGAAGCGGCTCCAGCTAGGACACCTTCCAGTTGGGCAGCGCTCCATTTCAAAAACATCCATGTAAAAACTGGCATCTGCACAAGTCACAGATCTGAGGAAGCTCTGGAGATAGTTGTAACTGTGCCGGAAAGGAAGAAGTGGAAAGACAGGAGCTTGTTTAAAAAAGCAAAGCGGCAACTAAGGTTTTATTTTCTTCCTGCTGGCTTCTGGCAGGTGACCTCAGTGGACGCGTGAGTACTGAGCGCTACACGGCAGCAGTCTCGCTTCAGTTCAGTTTGAACTTAGCTTATAAACAGGCAGAGAGCTGTATCCTGTTGTCCTGCTCAGCCATCCTACCCACCCCCCAACGCATCAGAATAACCTCTGATGCAGGCACCAATACCCTCAAATGCAACAGCACACTCACCACACGTTTGGGGAGCTCGTTAGAAGACAGAGTCAGCATTTTCCTTCTTTCAGCAGCTCCGAACTCCTGATGGTCTTTGCTCAAGCACCGCTGATAAAGTCAGATCTGTGTCAAAAACAAGCAGCCGTTTTCCCAGCTCTTGTTTTAACTCCATGCTTGTGAAAAGGTGATAAGAGGCCATTTCAGTACATTGCCCTCCTCTCCCAGTGCACGTATGGATTATTTTACAGAAAAGACGAAGCAGGAAAGGGGGAAATAAGAGAGAGAGGGATTAAAATGCAAACCAAAGAGCTTATTAATATGGCAAAGCTAACACAATGCCATCTGGTTTATGTCTGGTCTCCATTTGGAGCTTGATCCTGCTGGGTACTTAGTGCTCAGGCTGTTCCCTATGGCACTCTCCAGAGCACGCTTAACATTAAGTGCTTTACTGGACTGTGGCCAATACGTTGAGCACCTCACAGGAATCAGCCCTTGCTTAATTTTTCTGGTTTGTAGAAAAAAAATCTTTCCAGTTCTGAGCCCTGCCACTTCTGACCAGGATTTTCCTTCCCTACCCCACCCTACCCCCCTTTTTTTTTCTTTTTTGTTCTGAATAGTGAGTGCCAAGCAGGGTTAGACCACTTGTTGCCCACTGTGGAAAACTCCAGGGGACAATATTTTAGCCTGAACTGAAGTCCTACATAGAGTTATTCAAAACTCCTTTTGCTCAAACTGTGAAAAAGAAAAACTTCAAAGTAGAAGGGAGACAGTATAATAAATTCTTACGCATTGTCAGCATGTATTCCAAAGGGGTAATGGGCTGTTAAATCAAATCAAAGAAATCCCTAGAAAACTGGGACTCGTGGTGTGCCTGACAGCATACACCGTATGAAATATTTCAAGTCGATAACTCTAAACGCGGCTGTCACCACAAGGTGTGCCTTCCATGCGCTCAACTTCCATCTCTTTCCAATAACAGTGAATCTTTGAAAAGGGCAGCTGTAAATTAGAATTCCTAAGCAAATTTTCAAATTTTATAGCCAGGTCTGTAACCAGTCTGAAGACTGTAATGAGAAAGGGATGACAAAGCAAGCAGAGACACTTTTTGCTGTCATGGCAAGTCTGCTCACGGTCTTAGTTTCAGGGTCAGGCTGCATAATTCCCCTATCAGCTGATCATTACTCAGTGCTTTAAAAATCCTTGAGGTGTACACGTTCACCGTGCTATGGTCTCTCCTGTGCTCCGTACATATTTGTGCATCTGCACGTGCGTGCGTGTGTGCAGGGTGTCTTAGTCACCTGCAGTGCATCAGCCGTGGTACCAAAGTGCAGACACCCAGCATTTTAGCCATGTGGAAAACCACATACCCCAGTAACACCACCCCTCCCTCACCTGCCCCCTCCTCACTCTCCACTATCCCCACAATATTTTACCAGCATTGCAAACCATCTTCAAAGAACTGCTATATTCTCTAAGCAGCCTGTCGGAAAGGAAAGCAAAAATAAAGGAAATATTTACCTCTTTTCCTCAGTTACAAAAGTGGCCTAGGGCCTAAAAAAAAAAACAAAACAACAAATTACAGTCCTGAATCACTCATTAGATTAAGGCTTTGTATGTCCACACATATGTCCATACCCTCTGAGGCTAGAAATAATTCTTTATTGGACCAGAGCACTATGCCTCATAGGACCCAAGACGGCAGCTTTAAAATTGCCATGTAATTGAATAGGGGAAAGACTCTGACTTTTTGTTGTTATTCTTATGCTTTTCTCATATCCCTAACTTTCTGAGTTTATGTAGTGAGGAGGAAGCAATTCCATCTATGACATGTAGCTATCTTAGGGGGTATAAAACGACATTATCTGCCTGAACTGCAATCAGGACATGGCCAGGGAGCACAGCGCTCCGCGTGGGCAGAGGTGGGCTGCAGGCTTTTGATGGTAAACAGCATTTTTCAGTGTAGTTGGTCCAAAGCACAGCACCCAGGAGGCTTTTGCTTCTGACTCACACCTCCAGTGCATAACAATAATAATAACTACAACAATAACAATAATAATAACAACAACAACAACATTTTAGCAGCACACAGAAACAAAGAGTGAGCAGAGGTGGCCGAAGCAGCAGCCTGAAATGTCACGAGTACTGTAAACAGGCCTCGATGCAGCCTAGAATTGGGCCAGAATACTAGACACAGCACGGCAGCCCTACCAAGACATGGCCCCATGGGATTTCCTGGCAGGTCTCTCACACCCACGCTCCTGACACAGATGCAAAGAGGTGGTGAGGGTGAGGGGCATCTTTAAGACAACACTTGTATGTCTCCTGTGAGGGTAACATTGTCAGATTTCACCGCTCCCCCTTTAAAACGCATCCTTTTTCCCATCTGCCATAACCCACCACTAAGTAAGTTAATAACACATGTCCTATAAGATGTAAGTTGCCCTCTCAGCTCACACAAATCTGCAGAAAAACAGGAACCAGGGCCATGTGAAACACCGATTCATCAGAGCATCCAAAAAGGGCCGCCCGTAGCTGCCACGGCTGGCAGAGGAGGCCGTTCCTGCAGTTTTGACAGTGCTGCCAGGAAAGCCTTTTTGAAACACCATCTCCTATCAACCGTCTTGAATTTTTCCTCTCTCTGATCCAGCACTTTCTAGTAGGCAGAATCAGCATTTTTCTTCTATCTTGCCAATACCAAAACAGCCTTGCTGGTGAAACTGTTGGCACTGGCGTCGGCACCAGTTGTTACGTGAACAACAGGGAGCTGAAGCGCTTTGATGCAAGACAGTGTTGCAAGAGGAAATAACTCTCAGATAATCATCTCGCAGGACTACATGAGACCTGTGACACTGTCACACGGCTGGTGTCCTCGGGCTTCCCAGCCAGATTTGTGCAAGCGTGAGAGGGACTGAGAAAGAAAAGCTGGAAAAGGCAGGTGATGGCTGGTCCTGAAGAACTGCTTTTCTGTGTATCGCTGATCATGAAAACCATGGGTCTGGGTATATCTTGTTCGGACAGTGCTGTTGAAGCCGGAGATTTCTAAATCTTGATAAAAGCCTTGATCTTGAAAGCAAGCAGGAACCTCATTCCGACTCGTGAAGGTATTTGTGTTTGAAGAGGTGTACGCCCGTTTCCCAAGCAGATAAAAGCGCCTTTGGGGGCCTGAGTCTCCCCTACCTTGCACCCGCTGCAGCCATGCAGACCTGCACAAGCAGGGGCAAAACCACCACTTGCAGCAGTGCTAGCGATGGTCCTGGTTCCTCAGGTAGCACGGACATATTTTGGCTGTACTGGCTATGCCAAGCGCTGAACACGGGGTCTACGTCTCTGGATTGAAGTCGGGCAAGGGAGATCTGTAGCCCCAGCTACTGTCACTCTCTTAATCCCATCGCATTGTGGCAATGGTAAACAAAAGTATTGCACTTACTTTTGAGGGGGGGCTGCTGCTTTTTTTGTTCTTTTTTATCTCACGCTAATATTTTTGAATTTCTTGGATTTTATTTTTTATGTTGACACGTCTGTAATAGTTCACAGTGGAGTGGTTAACATGCATTCCTCCTTTTAAACTTGCTAATATAAGTTTCTTTTCTCCTCCCCTGTTTTTTGCTGCATTGTACAAGACGGGCACCTCAAACTCTGCCTGGCTGTCAAGCCCAGTTCTGCCTTCATGTCAAATAATTATCAAGATTTTTGACTAACCTAATATTTATGTTATAAGCGGTAATTAGATATGTCTTTTTATGTATGTTTCTGATTAAAGGAACGAATTTGGAGATTGGATATTTGTAGTTGATTGAGCATATTCAGAGCCATAATTACATATAGAAAATAAAAATTTCTTTTTGCCTTTGTCTATTTGTGTCCAACAGAATTTTCAGATGTAATTCTTATTAGTTAGAGATTTTTTTAAAGTCCTTTTACTGGAATATATTTAATGATTTACAGTCCCCCTTGAGTAACATTGCTGGTTAAATTAGCATTACCTAATGGGTGAAACTAGTAAGACATTTTGTTCAAATTAAATCCTCACCTTTAAGGAGAAGTGAATTAGTCGATAGACCATTAGAAACTCAGTACAAACTCACCCCAGTTCTTAAAATAAAGGTTACTGGCCAAACATGAATTTGGCAGTTACAGTTACTTTTAAAGTCACATTAGTGAAGAACATCTGTTAATATAAAAATATCTTTGATACATTACAGTGGTTTAGCTGTAGTTAGTTTAGCAGTGCTTGGTTAACATCTAAAGGAGGAGGGGGAATAAATGTCTTACGTTTGGCAGTCAGTAAGCCAGGGCTTTTACCCATTGCTTGGCTTTGTTTGGGTTTAGACAAAGTTCCTCTGTTTTAGCTCAAGCTGTAGTAATCCTTCAGCCCTTGATCTCATGCATTCTGGGTTTTCTATACTCTTTACAATAATCTTTGAACCCTCAGCCCACATCATATGTTATGAATATTCTTGTTTTGGTGAAGAGAGGCAAGCAATCATTTTAGACTGCAGGAACCCTACCCCTAACTGTTTCCTGTGCGTCAAAGACATGAAGCAACATCAGGGAGAAGAAGTAGCGGAAAGACCGGTTTGGAAAGATGGTTTGGCATAGGAAAAGCAAAATGGGGAAGGATCAGTGGAAAAGATGACTTTCAGGTGTTAGAACATCACCGCTCTTGAGGAGTGATTCAGACTGTACCTAGAAAAGCCTCTTCAGGGCCACACCTGGTTCAGGGTGTGAGCATGGTCAGGCTGTTGCTGCAGAGGAGCAAAAGCCAGAAATTGGTCCTGGTGAATGTGGGAAATGGTAGTGTTACGGCCTGTCAGATCAGGTCCTTCTTTCCCAGTGAAAATACAATGAAATTTCAGAGATACTAGCAAGTAATGATTTTCTTCATCTTCTTGCCACGTGACCGATAGGGTTTCTTATTCATTCCCTCCTTGCTCAGTGACTCTTCCACCAGACTGTCATTTTTTGATTCGTGGCCTTCTTGGCCTCTTTAGCTCTGAAAGAAATGATGTCTCTAAGGGAAAGCAAGTGGCTTCCCTACGGAATTATACTGTAAATCCTTGGGATTAGGACAACTAACAGCTTCTCTATGATACAGTTTAATGCAAGAAGTAGGACAGGCTTTTGTTGTAGGGGACTAATAGGAGAATATATTCAAAAGTCACCAGACGACTGAAAATGAAAGTGCACAATAGCGTTTCTGCAACAATCAAAGAGACACCTGAGAAAAACCTCGGTGTTTGTAAATTCAGCATAAAAAATAGCTCCCCTGTCACATGGCTCCACATACTGTTTCCAGTGTACATATGGCTCTGGTCTGTGGCTATTGCACTGAGCACTGGAAAAAAAGCTCAGTCCCTTCCTGCTAATTTACTGGTGGAGGAGGTTTTTTTCCACCGTGCAAGTTCATTTGTCAAGGTGACCTTCACAGCTGACACCGAGCGGTACTGCAGATAAAGAATGCCGCCTCAGCGTATTTGTGAAACCCAGCTCAGCGGCCGGTCGCGGGCCTCCTGTGAGGCACAGGGGCGTTGTTGCAAAAAAAAAAACCCTTCCTACAGGCACTGAGAGGGTTTTTCTGTTCCACAGTTTTTGTACGTCGGCACTGCACATTTTGCAATCCTTCTTTTGTCACGCTCTGTAAAACTTCTTCTCTTGCCTGACTGGTTTTATGTCTAAATGGTCTGGAGGTTAAGTAGTTTCTTTTGAAAAATCCCTATTCGGTAAATTAATGGTCTCCTAGGCAGGGCTAAGACCACAATTAAATCTTAATCAATCATGAATGTAGGTAGGAAATTTCACAGATCCCCTGCCAAAGCCCAGACAGAAAAAGCAGATCTTCAGAGATCTCCTAAGAGAAGGTTTAATCTTTCATGGCATCTGAGGATCTGATGTCAAGTCTGGACTGCTTGGCCATGAATGACTATCTTCTTCCTATCTACATAGTTGCTTTCAAATACATCACTTATTAAGTTTTAGGATATTGCCATTTTTCTACCATGATAAACAAGCCAGATTTGGAGCATGTGTGCTTAATGTATCCTAGTGTTAATGTAAAATCCAGCTTGGAGAAAAGCCTCTGATTTTTCTTCACTAACAGCTGGAATAGATCAATACATAGAGTCGCTGGAAATAGCAGTCATGTTGCAGAAGAAACCACCACAGGATTGTGATCATGCCAGTTTAATTTCTGTGGAATAATTAATCTAATGATAATTCTTCCAGTTCCTTCCTTGCAGTTTTATTTTCATGCTTGCCATATGAAATCAGTTAGAGAAGTCCTTAAAGCTGTTCCCTAGCAGCAGTGACCTGTTAAAATAGGAGACTGTATTTAGAAGTGGGACAAAAAAAAAGGAACATTTCTTTTGCAGGGAAAAAAAAAAAGGTTTGGGTTGATCAGAATAATCTACAGAGCAATTTTTTGAGCCAAGAAAAAAAAAAATAGGCAAAAAGCAGAAAAAGCTGAAACATTTCATTGCAACATCTTCTAAATGAGCTGTTTTGTTTCTAATTTACGTGAATTTAACTTTCAACAGAAAAGTAAAACAAATCTCTGAGATCAAACTGTTTATTGTTCTTCTGAATTTCTACAGGAAAAGCAAATAGCTTTGTTTAAGATGAACTTTAAGATTTTGTCCAATTTCTTGCTTGGCCAAAGCCCTGAAAATTCAGTTATTTACAAAGCTAATTGTTTATGACTGGTTCTTACGTCCAGATGCATCAAAAAGCTTGAACATTTGTCTCACTGTAAAGATAATCTATGTATTTCTGCAGTCATAAAATGGAGTCAAAAGCAGGTTTATTTTGCGTCTCAGCATTTAATTTCAGAAAAAGAATAGCATGAAACCACATGTGCCAGTATTTATCAGTTGTACGACATTCAGTATATGTGCTGAAATGGCTCATGATTATGCCCTATATATGGAATTAGTTCAGAGCTACTTTACAAACCATGAAACAGAATACTCAAATATGAATAGAGACACCAGTGCAGGCGGATCTCAGTGTCATGCTTTGGTGGGACACCTGTGTATACGGGTTTGCCAGTGTTTATTTTTCGTAGGACAGCTGTGATTAGGGCTCACCATTGTGCTGGTCCAGAAAAAATGAGGGCAAAAAATGATGTTTAAATATATTTACGTAGTTTTATGACGAGACTTTTAACTTTAAGGTTTGTTTAAGCTGTAGTTAAAGAAAATACTGTATTTTGGAAGTAAAATACATTAAGTGCAAGGACACTGCAGGGAAAGGATCACAGTTCCCCTAATTTTAAGTGTACCTAATGCCCAGTGAGCACTTACCCACTTCCAGCATCTAACAGCTCTTTGGTGAGTCCCTCACTGTCCTCTCCCTTTAGGGAGAGCACGAGAGGCATCTCATCCATAGGTGAGCTGGATTGTTCTTTGGAGGCGACTTTCTTTCCACCAGCTGTAATCAGGAGCCTGCGGCAAGCAGGGTCTTGACTCACACGTCCCGGTTCAACATCTAACGTTAGA
The DNA here is from genome assembly GCF_965231255.1 of Vanellus vanellus. Lineage (NCBI taxonomy): Eukaryota > Metazoa > Chordata > Aves > Charadriiformes > Charadriidae > Vanellus > Vanellus vanellus. The sequence goes on along the minus strand of NC_138906.1, from coordinate 115,164,202 downwards.
CGAGAGGATCCAGCTCTTACTGAAACACGGGGAGTGTTTTAATTGCTGAGAGCAGCCAGAGGGAAGACACGCTTACTGTGAATTGCTGCAAAAGCCGGCCTCCGCTTCCTCCCCTCCTTCCCCAGCCGCATTTTTCTGCACCGCACAGGCAGCGAGCCGCAAGGGACTTGGGTTGCGAATGGGAACCCACCTTCTTATTTACCAAATGCAGCCAAATGTCGCCTTAATTCCTAGGAAAATCTAAGTCACCGATACCGAGGCTTGTTTAAATTCCAGCAGAGAACAACCTTGGGAAAAGGCAAGCCTATATTTATCTGACTGTTCAGACAAAGCCTAGAATTAGTTAAAAAATTACTTTAATTTCTCCATACAGCAACAGCTCAAGGAGAGTAATAGTGGCAGCAGTCTATGACTTAACTAAAAAGAGGGAGAAAACATCCTTGAAGGAAGCAGGGAGGGCAGTCTGGTGACTATTCAGGCGGGAGGTTGCCTCTGAAGGTCTGCAGGAGGTAACACTATAGAGATATTTAGTGAGGATGATATGGACTAGCATGACTGTACCGTTTCATGCAAAGCAGCGGTAGCTGCCACCACTACCAGCTGGATTTGTAGCATGAACAGCCCCACAGTCCACTACCAAATTCCTGATTCACGCTCTTCCCTGCAGTTTGTCCTTTATAGCGTGACATGCCAATCCCCAAAGAGACGTACAGACAGTGGTAAATGACCAGAATTTTTCAAAATTTTCAAGGATTTATGTAGTCCTAAAAGTTCACCAGAAAAAATGGAAAGATGATATTAAGTCCCGTTTAAAAAATAAAGAAAATCTAACTTCAAGATGAACTGTAAAACCAAACAATTTCTGGTTTTGCTCTTTTCTGTCCCCTTAGGAAATCTGTGTCTGATTCAGGAAGCCCTTTCCCTTCTCTTTTCTTTGTTTCAGCCTTTTTTTTTTTTTTTCTCTGATTAAATAACAGGCTTTCTTTCCCCTTTATTCTGCTGAAGGGCTTTAGCCATGTCTTTGGAGGAAGTGAAGGATATCAAAAAGCTTATAACCAGAAAGTCAGCTTTTCCTCCTGTATTTCGGGCTGGAGGAATGGTCACAGGAATGCTGTAAATTCGACAGACCTGTTTAAGCATTTCAATGGATAAACAAAGATTTGGTGGAGGGGGTAAAGTCTGACCATCTCATATGCTTTCCATGCTTAAGAGCTATTTCTTAGGGCTCCTTTGATTGCATTAACAGCCTGCGGTACAGAATTTTTTGCACAGTGTGTTTCCTTATACCCCAGCTGCAGCTCAAAATCATCTCCAAATTTCGAGACTTTATCTGTCTTGTGGCCAAAACCCAATCCTGGGCCACTGCTCATACGAAACCTGGTGCATGCTTTTGTCAGCATTCATCTCGGCCTCCCACTGACTATCCCACTGTAGGAAAAGCAAGAAAGCCTTCCCCATAAATATTTGATTTTTTAACAGCTGTACTCTGGCTTGCTTCTCCTTCCTCGCTGGCGTTGCGCACTATGCTTCTGCTCCAGGTGGAGCAGCCATCTCCATGCAGAGAGAGATCCTCATAAATTTGCATCTGGCCATTTATGATTTTTTGCGTTATGCTAATGGTAGTGTCTCATATCCCTTTAGCAGAAAACACATAAATTGGCTCTGTCTTTTTCTGAGCCACCCCACAGGGACTCTCCTGAATTACAGCGCAGCTTAGTGCTGATTACTTTTTTATTTCTCCTCTTAGGAAATGGATAAAGGGTTTAAGTTCTGACACAAACAGGAAAACACAGTAAGAGGATTTCTCCTGAAGGCATCTACTCTTTAAATAGTGATGGAGCAGTGTCAGTCCGGTTCCCACAAGGGCCAGAAGCTCCACCGCTCTTTGTTCCCGCAGCCCTGGTGTGACTAGAGGCAGAATATCCTATCACAGGCTGTCAGATAGCTCCCAGAATATGCAACTTGGTGATCATAGGCTGAGGAGGGACTCACTGCCACTAGGAGCATGAAGAAGTTGGGCTTCAGAAGGACTCTGCTCTGCTCCTTTAAGGATAACACCAAGGCTTTATTCTGCTCTGAGGTAAGAATTGCAGAATTTACTAAATCAGTAACTTCTCAGCCTGTTCCCTCCCTCTTGTTTTCTTGAGTGAGGAGTGACAGGAGGGGGAGCAAGCTGTCAGACTTATCTCTAGTGGAATTTTCCAGCTTTACCGGGCAGGAAAGGGGGGGACAAAAAAAAAAAAAAAAAGATCCACTGTAGAAAAACAACTGGACACAGTGCAAGCGAAAGCAACTGCAGGATGGGCATATGCATGCTTTGCATTGACTCAAACTGTATGAAAATACGCCTCAAGAATCTATTAACATGAACCTGTTTAAGGTTTTATTAACAAGGTGTGCTTCTGCAAAACTATATGCTGTTATAACACAATTTTTTCTCACCATTTATTCTTTTTAAAACTGTGTTCCGCTGGAATAATGTTCCAGAGGGTGCAGAATCTTTACTTCAAGTTGGATTAAGCACAGATTTTTCCCATTTTTGCTTTCATCTAGTTTGGGGTCAGAAATTTGCTTTTTTCAACTTTTGCCTTCTGATGTCATATAGAAGTTTATGATAATTATGTGTATTTCATTCAGCTCAGTGTCATGACCAAGCTCTAACTTGCACAAGTAGAGCTTTATACAAACCTAGCTGTAAGGAGAAAAGAAACTTGTGACTGATATCATTCCACGGGAGGAAAGCCAGGTCTCACAATTTAAGTGATGCGTTCATACAGATTACGTGGTTAAATGAGCTAAGGTGCTTCTACGTTCACAAATAGATTATCTTAATCCACATTTTTCAAATTGTGCTTAAATCTGGCTCGGTTCAGTACACTTGGCGGGCAGGGATTTGCAGGTAGTGCAGGAACTTTCTAATGGCTGCTTTCGGTTTGAAGGTGTTTATGTCTGGTAACCAGGCAAAAATCCAGGGCATCGGGGGACTGGTGGTGAAGAGCAGCTAAAACTCTTTAGCTAGTAATGAAAACTGGAGCAATACAAGGGAGCTGGAAACTAGGACTTGTCCGCATTTTTTTGAGGAAACTGGAAGCTTGTTCATGTCGTCTAAATAAATGCAAACAATAGACCATTAATCCAGCACTCACAGACAGGCTCTCTTATCCCTCACGGAGGGATTCCAGGGGATTTCTCTCCCGCTGGCTGGCCAGCGTGATGCTCACAGCTCTGCACCTCCAGAGCAAACACCAGGAGTGTTTGAGGAGTTTCTTTTAGCAGTTCTTGCTCCATGGAAGTTTGCACACACCGAAATGGCCAGCGCAACCTTTCCGGTTCCAAAGTCTCCCTGCAGCAAAATATCATGAGCCGGGGTCATGACCACCAGCAGAAACAATACTCCTTGCCTTGGGGAAAACTTTGCAAGCATGTCTTCCCCTGTTATTCCCTCTGTAGGGGCAGCATGAGGCCTATACTGGGGATCAAAGGGAAGTCTGAAATGGCATCAGATGCTGCAGAGCAGCACAATATGATGATCATGGTCCAACATGATGAGTATTTAATAGATTTTAATTGACTTTGATCGGGATGAAAGAGCAAGTACTTTCTTTTTCCCTTGTCAATCATGAAGTCTCACTGAAAGGAAATCCAGGCAGTTAACATCTCTGGAGATTTGACTTTTGCTACCCATATTCTTGATTGATTTGTGCAGAAAAGAGAATCAGAGCAACAGGATTATTGTGAAATTTCTATCAGACGGTTACACTCCTAGCACTAATAGAGTTTCTTCAGGAAATATGGTGTCATTACAAGTCCTGGCAGTGTTCTGTCAGGATGGGAGGTAGGGCTCACTGGCATAAACGATTGTCCAAACTGCTTTTTGTAGTTTTGTGACTCCTTTTTCATATGGAGAAGAATTCTGAGGGATCTCACATCACCCGTTTTGCTCCTGTTCGTTCTCTGTGGAGGTGGTCCTGTCCACGCAATGAAAAGGCAGTTCCCTCTTGGGTGTTATGGCTTTTTCAGGCAGAGCTTTGCAGTGCAATTGCAAAGTGTTTCCTAATTCAGAAAGTCTCTGTGAGACACAGAAATGTAGATATTTCTAGATAGCTAGAAATTCTCTGCTGTTGATGCTGTTTTAAGATAGTGACCAAGTTCTGATGAAAATTGACATAGCAGCTCTAAGCAACATTTTATTTTGTTCAACTTTCTTAATTAATATTTATTAGAAAGTCACTTCAAATGCATTCTTTTGGAAAACCTTACGTGGTGAGCTGTGCATTAGTGATCGTAATGATATAGCAGGCTCTTAATTTGACAGATCTTTCTCCCACCCAAATGATTCCAACTACTTTGAATAAAGTCTATTCCATTTTTATCTTGAATTATGCTTTCATTAAGCAACCAATTAATGGTTCATGCTGTACAAAACATTCTATTTTATGTGTTATCTAGAATTTTTCACAAAGGCTTTTAGGAGATTACTGAAATATTCCCTCCCTTTGTTCCCAACATTGCTGTGTATTCATGCATATATTTATATGCAAGTATGAATCCATATATATGTATAGTGATCTTCCCCTTAGGATATTGTGTATGTATGTCATAAAGGAAAAGGAGATTGACAGTACAATACAATACAAACAGGCTGACTTTATGGTGGTCTTGTAGAAACTCCTGCCAAGCAAAAGAATAAATAACAGCTGTGTTAATCAAAGCCAAATTTAAAAGATAAGGCTTGAATTTAGGTGGTCAAAATCCCAGAAAACTGGGTAAGCTTAATGCTCACAGGAAAAAAAGAACTCCAAGGACAAAGAGTGTAGTGGTATAAAATTCAGTTGAGGGGAAATTTTCAAAAGTGCTGCTGTGACTTAAAAGCCAAAGTACCACCTTCAAAATTGACATTGTGTGCAGGACCATTTACTCTCCCTGTAAGTCCATAGAGTTTGTGCTCCTGAATCCTTCAGTCATTTCTGAAAATGGGAGTTAGGTGACTGCCCTCCTAAGTCCCTTTTGGAAGCACAATCTATAGTCATCTGGAAGTCCGGAAAAGATACTGGTCCAAGCAGTGGCTGAATACCAACTAGGGATACCAACTCAAACCAAAGAACTAGAGGTACAAGCATGATTATTGCCCTGTTTTACTGGAAAGCCATCCATCATCTCTGTTTTGGATTAGACTCATAAAGATGTGTTAGCCTGTTCAAGATCCAGTGGAAGCATTTTGAATCAATTGTAACTGACGTAAATATAGCCCTTGATGGGAAATCTTCCAGAGCGAGAGAGCTGCAACAGTTCAGCCAAGATGCGTTATATCAAAAGCATGGATAAGTAATTTGGTGTCCTCGTGGGAAGGATAACATTACAGCTTCACAACATTCATAAAGTGCCTGCACAGTGAAAGATCTAACACGATCATTAAAAGATGGATGAATGCCCTGTGAATCTTCACCTCCTATCATGGATCACGGCTCTTATCTAGGCAGGAGCGGGAAGAGGAGCATGTACTCACGATGACAGAGGGCACAACGACAGCTTAGTCGTACTCATTTGACGTGAGCATGTGAGTTTTCAGACATGATTTACTATGTTTGTATAGCAATACTAATTACTTTTTAGAGGCTATCCAGCCAAGAACATGTACAGGGCTGACAAAGCTCAGATAGAAACTTCAGCCAAGCTCTGCAGGACTTACAGAAGATTAGCGGTTCTATTACTCACAGTGCACCATAGCTTTAAGTCACGAACTAGCTCTTGTATTTTTAACCCTCTTCCGTGGCAAAACATCTGTGTGATTTTAGAGATGTCACTTTACCTCCCTCCGTAATTCTTATTTGACAGTGTGTCCATGGTCCTGTTATGATGAATTAGCTCTTCCCCTTATAGTTAATTAAATGCTACAGGGGCTGTTTGGGCTTTTTTAGTAGCTACCAAATTCTTGGTTCTGCTGTTACTACCCAACACATGATGATTTGGTATCTAGGTTCAGATTCCCAGCTTTGACTGAGGAGAACTCAACACAGCTTAAAGAGGCAATTCTCCAAAGTCCTCTCTCCATTCTCCCAATTGACCTGATGTAAACCCAGAACAGCTTAGAACAAACCAGAACAAACCAATAACTGCCAAAATAGCCAAGAGTAATCCCTTCCTGTAATACACGATGTCTGCAAAACATGTTGTAGAACTTTCTAGCATGGTTCTGGGCCATCTAGGGTTTCTGCTTCCTACGAGAACATGAACAGGCATTTTGCACCTATGTTAAGATGCTCGAAGCTAAGATAGTGTTGTCTATCTACAACTTCTGAGCCTTGAAGACTTCCTTCCAACATGAGCCTGTTTTCCTCAGACATTTCCCAGAGCTACTTGTTACTCCCCCAGCGTCAATATTAAGACATTTAAGCTTCCAAACCCCATGCACAAGAGTCATTTGGCTGGCTTCAGCAGGCCTGCTTGTAGGATGCAGAATTATTCATGTCACTGAGGAACTGCAGACAGAGGCACCATGTTTGGTAAATATTAGTGGTCTCTCTAGCTCCAAGAGCTTGAGCAGCTCCAGTATATTTGAAAAGTTAGCTTTGAAACACCTGGCATGCTCCAGCTTCCTTCAGAGTGCTCGTGGATGCAATTTTTGAGATAAACCTCTAAAATAAAATAAACAGGAGGAAAAAAAAAAGTAGTTGGAGGAAACTGGAAAGCTGCTATGCATCATGTACTAGTATTCCCATTTAAGGTGTATTTTTTTCTCATTCTGTTATGTGCCGTTTTACGGGCATTGTAAAGAAGCGTGACCTAGTCAAACATTTCCAGCTCTCACTGGAGTTGAAGTGGTTTGGAAGCATCACTGATTTGTTTGGCTCCTTACATAGAAAGGTCATGTTTTTCACAGGCACGTAATACAAACATTTGAACACAAATTAGCAAAATACCACCTGAAATTTAGGGTGTTACCTTGAAAATTGTCATGAAGATGTTCCCTCTATCTCTTCAGCACAAGTCCAGAAATCACTTTAAGATCCCAGCAAACCTTTTGTACCCCGTTGATTGGAATTCTATACCCAAAGTATAAGAACATGCATTTTTTTTTCCTTTCCCTCTTCATTCTTCTGTTGAAGGCCTGAGAACATAATAAACTAAATTTGATACTGTGGTCCACTGATTCCTCAAAATACGGGAATGTCTGCGTTTTGGAGACCTGTGATCTTCTACTTGGTGTTCCCTGTCTGTTGTGTTTGTCCCCATTGAATTTAAGCTTCTGTTCTTCATCTTCAGCTCTGCTCCATCCTTTCTTATTGGTTATATCTCCACCATCTCATCATTACCTTTCATAGTACTGGTAATGCTACGAGTATCATATAGCAACTCAAGAGGTTCTTGCCAATGCATTTCTGTATCTACATTATAAATTAAAATTCTCTAGACCAATCTCCAATAGGAGTCTTCTACCAGCTTTTGCTTTAAATTCAGCTTTATACTTACACAATTGTGCTTGTACAGATATTGATGTCATGTCTTGAATGCGAGAGTCTACCAAATAATATACTGCTATTTAATTTTAAAGTGAGTGAAACACCCCAAAATTTTGACCAAAAATAAGATGAGTGAATTGGCAAGAAATTAGTTGTTCATTGTTTCCCTCAAAAATGTTGGTCGAAAATCTGTTCTAATATAGCTTGCTTTTTAAAGCTTGAAGGTGAAATGTGCACCACATTAGCAAAACTTCTGTTGGCTTCAGCAGAGCCAAAAGTATTTACCTCTGTTACTATTGCCTAGCTGTTTGGGGATTTTTAGTAGTTTATTTTTTTAGAATGTAAAGTACCATACCTGCTTTGACTTTGAGCTTTTTGTAAATATTTAGAACTGGATGGAGAGAGAGAGTGACTCCTTCTGATAAGGAGATATGACGGTCAAATGCTGTTGAAGAAACGTGGGAACACCCTCGTCAGCTGCAATCCCCATCCCTTGCCTTGTGCGTCAGGTCCCCTTATGCCGCACTGGTATCACCTCCTCTCTGCACAGAGACCTTATCAGCTCCCCTGCTTGCTCCACCTCTACGTGAGGCTCTCGCCCAACCCAGCAACACTTGCTTTCTGAAAAATGGAAAAGGAAGGGAAAGAGGCAGGGTTCAGGGATGGCTGGAGACGGAAGCATGGAAAGGGAGATAGAGATAGAGGTGAGGCCTGATGTTGCCTCAAGTCGTCCAGAATAAAGTCACAGACTGTTCAGGACATTGACAAGGGTTTCCATGTTGATGCACTTTCCATCAGTTTCCAGCTGATGCACAACCATTTTTCTTCAAATAAAAATGAGAACATAGTACTTTAAGATATTCTCCAATATTAATCTTTTTTCATTGCACATTCTTTATCTACACCGCTTTATTAAGCATTCTCATTAACAAAAGAACAGTCTTTTCAGCAAATTTGGGACTCTTTCCAAAGTAACACATACAGTCTTTACCAATGTGCTTGAGAAGCAAAAAATAGAATTATGCACACATCTTGATTTTTATTTGGCTACAGCATTTTCCAGTGAATTTTTCATTCCTTCTGACTGATTCAGTATGCCACAAAGTACAATACGCCATGAAAAATACAAGCTGAGACTTCAGAATTGCCTGACGGCCAACCCAGAGCTGCCGAGAAAAATCTAAATGGTGAGAAGTATATTTGCTCATGAAATTTTTGTGATTTGTAATAACTTCAACATTAGCAGTACCACAAAGAAGGGTGTTCTGAATTTAAACATAAGGGATAAATTAAGCCAGTGGGGTTGTAACAGTTTATAACTATCTGAGAATCGGATCCAGGATTTTTATAGTGACAATGTGAAGTTGCTCCCCACTCTATCAAAATATTCAAGAGTATCTTCACCACATTAGTATTTTTTCCAATGAAATAGTTTTAAAAGTTGTGTGTTGCTTAGCTTTAAAGGTTCAATGTGTTGCTTCACATTACTTCAGTCCAGTCCTGTGAATACCATTAAGCACAATGTTCAAAACGTATTCTCGTGAATTGCAAGGCAACTGATAACATTTGTGACTAAAATGTAAACAACTACATTAGAGATTTTACAAATTCATGTTTTGTATCTCAACTGTTGCCTTCCATATACATTAAAACACATCTAAAGGAAAACCCAATAACTTGTGAAAATAAGTACCGCTTGTTTGCTTAGGTCCTGAAGCCTTTTAAAGAAAAGGCTGTGGAGTGATGACATTTACTTAAAAAGGTGCATTAATTATAGGAAAGGAGAAAGTAACAGTTGGATCTCACTTAAAACTAAGCACAAGGAAAACTTCAAAGAATTACTGCCTGACTTTGAGCTCCTGTTTAGTTTACATGTTCACTCTCTAGAAGTATCTGCCTCCCTTCATTGATTATGTCAGGAGCTTAAAGAGCTTACGCTTGCAACGTATATAGTTGCATTAGACGCCTTCCAGTAGACAGTATGGTCCAGTTCTTTATGTTATTACCTTAATTCAAGCAAAATGAATGAATTTGTCTTTTGCAGTGCTTCAGAGAGAGAAAGTCCTATAAATACTGTGAGCTCCTTAATGACAATAATCATGCCGCTTGAAAGGATACTCCTTTAGAATGATCTAAAATCAAAATAAGTACCTATTCTTCCACAATTTCCACATAAGTGCAGGCAATTTTAGAAGCTGTACTGAAAGCTATAGAAAGTTTGACCCCTTATGTTTCAGTGTTTTGTGATCCCTGATGAGTATTTTAATAGTTCTTTTTCTTTGGAAAATCTCATTTGTGTTTCTAGAGCCAAAAACCTTTTAACACTGTCCAGTTTACATCCCCTGCGGGTGTTCCTTGCTTTGCTTCTTTGCTTGTTGAATGATTTAAGCCTCTTCAGGCCTCCTGAACCTGTGCATTTCCTGCAGTTTTAACTGTATGCTGTTGTGTTATAAATAATGAGTCTGGCTGAGTGTGAGTTGCTGGCAAAACCTTATCAATTTCATTGTGAGAGAAGATTCTGGACTAGTCTGCACATTACCCTCCTCCTCCCAGCCTCCTTGGTTTCTGTAGTTGCACACACACGCACGCACAGTGGCCGGACATACTCCAGTTGGCTTGAGACGATGCCATCCCCGGGGTGTGCTCACATGGCTGTTGCTTACCTTAGAAGTGACACTGCCAGAGCAGTAGGAAGCAAAAGAGAAATACAGCTTTTCTACTGCCTTTTGTGAGAGCTTCCTCACTACTACAGATGATAGCTCTCTGAGGAGGGACCAAGTGAACAGCGTTAAACTTCATGCAGTACAGGAGTTTAGACAGGATGTAGTCAATTTGTGCTTCTCCCTCTCCTTTTCATTCTTGTGACTCTGCTTCATCTTTGTTTGCTGCTTCGGGTAAGACACTAGGCAGCTGCTTGTGCCAAGCTGCGGGACGAAATGTGTCTGCCTCACGCTTACTGTGTGGCTTAACTGAGTCATTCATGCCAAGGACCCGTAAAGGTACTGTAGTAAATCCAGGGCTGCCATACGTCTTGATTTCAAATTCAGTCCAGGTGGAATTTGAAGGGTTTGCTCTGGTTTTTGGGGTGCTCAGCTACCTAGCAATCTCTTTGGGTGAGTGCCAGACAGCTTGAATTTTTGGAGGCATCTACTCAACGTTAGTGGGCAAATTGTACAGCGCATGCACAGTGAGCCCAACACTCCTGGAGGTCTCCATCAGCCCTGAAGCATATGTACAGCAAACTGTCACATCCAGTGATTTCAATGCTCAGACACAAATAATTTGTACTGTACATGCACAATAGATCAAACATTTCCTGGAAGCACGGGAATTCCGAAGCCTACAGTACATGGCCCACGTGCCAATGTTTCTTCCTGGAAAACCTTGCTCTGCCCTAGATACGGGGATTTGTTTCGTATAAAAGCAATTTGACTTAAGCAAGCATCAACACAACAGAAGGATGTGTCACCCCTAACAATAAAAAAGTGTTGGAAGTGTTTCAGATGTTTCAACTGGTTGCTTGCAACCAGCTTTTGCCCGCTGTCAGCCCTGTCGAGATGTTTTTTTATCTTGCCCATACCCACGGAAAATTACATCTAACATGCTCCACCATGATCTGTTTACGTCCTTAAGTCTTCAACATTCAAAACTAGCTTATCCTCCTCTATATGAAAAGAATTTTCCAATTCACTTGGAAAAAAAAAGGTTAACAGAATGTACTCTTGTTAGTGTTCATCATTTGGGAATCCCTGCTGCCCTTTAGGAACAGCCTTATTAGAAGAATGAAGACAAAATAGAGTCCTTTCAGATTTTGACAGATGCATTGAAGCCATGTAGTGCGCTGTCTCCATCGCATCAGGCCAGCGCTGAAGTGATGTGATTGCCAGTGTGGAAGAGAGGTCTGGGTCATGTCCCCAAAGGTCATCGTTGCCAGCAGGCAATACCTAGAGAGTATATTCCCTGCGCTCCCCTAGCTCAAAGGGTCTAATTGTGAGAGCCCTCACACTGAAATGCACAAACAGAGAGAGATTCTTCTGCAATCTCTGTGCTCAGCGGCAGAGTGGTCACAATGTGGCCCTTGTTCCAGACAGGGGACTTCCGTACCGCTTATGAAAAAGTTGCGTAAGAGACAGCCGAAGAACCCAAGGTGAAATGCATTTTTAAAAGCTGGCCGGTAACACCGGCGAGCAAACTCTACTGCTGAATCTCCTAACTCCTGCCAGCACCTTGATGAATTGCAGACGAGTTACGAATAAATAAATGAAACTCTTTTAATTCCTTTAAATCTTATAAGTCTTTTCTCTTTTAAGTCTTTAAATCTTGAGAATCACTAAACAAGTCCTTTTGGCCCAAAAAATGTTTGTGGAACCAGAAAAGCATCTTTAGAAGTAAAACTAGTAGTTGACAGAAGCATATTTTGTAGAATACAAAGACATGCAAAGTACTGAATTCCTGTGTTTTCAAGTCTAGCCGATACCGTAAGGTGATAACTCAGCTTATTTTCAAACCCAGCTTTGTAACAAAGAGCAATGAGATTCATATGATTTTGGAGTTCAGCTAGGCAACAGGATGAGAAAATGATTAATGAAATAAAATCCTATTCTGCTTCTCACTCAAATACTGTGTTACGAGGGAGACTGGGTGACAACTCCATGAAATCAATGAGCATGAGAGGTTAAATATTTGCTACTCTAGACGTCAGAGAAAGGACGGGGGAACTTTAGGATTCACTGCCTACAGCTCCCCTAACATCTGCAAGATAATCAGAAACAGAAGTGTGCAGACGGAGTTGGGGGGATATCGTCTGAGATTTGCCCCTCTCTGTGAGCAGAAGCCACCAAGCACGGAAAGAAGGAAACGAGCAGGCAGCAAACAGTGCTGGAACAGGGTCGCCAGGAAGGAACCAGAAGACAAGAGATTTGGGGCAAGAGTGAACTGTGCCGTGAACTGTGCACTAAGATACTATTTCCAATTGCTGGACTCTTCCTTTGCCTGGATTTTGAATACACTTTATAAAAAAATAAAAAAAGAGAAATATTGGCACATGACTGATTCCTAACATTTCAGAACAGAGAAAAATATAGCTCTTAATAAAGAGCAATACATTTCGTTTCCCTGTCAATGCAAGCTACCATCCCCTTTTTCACATTTGGGAAGAGCTGAGTAGAGAGACAGTAATTATTTTTTGTTAGAAGTTGGTGAATTTTTATGACAAATCGAAGAATAGAAAGACCTGGGTACAGGAAACACCACTGTACTCTGCCACTGTTCTGCTTTTCGGGCGCTATTGACTTCACTGGATTACGCAGCTATACTGGTAGAATGACTGCAGTATGAAAAGGTGGATCTTAGTCCTAAAATGACCCAGGAGAATTTGCTTCCTTCAGCTTCCCCATTCCTATAAATGTGCCTAATTGTGGAGAAGCAGGTTCAGGACCCGCTGAATGAAATGAAGCATAATGACCCACAAGAGTAACATGTCCTGTCTCTTTGTGTAAACAAGGATTAAATGCTGGTTTTAACTACAAAATGGCTTTATTGCTCCAGTTTGTTTTATGGATTCTTTACCACTCACTACTTAATTAAACTGAAAACACAAGCCTGACTTTATCATTAGTCAGCCTTAGATGTCACCGAGGCAGCTCTTTGTGTGGTTTGACAAACCTTCCTTTTGCGGGTAGGATAAGAATTGGTTATTGGACTTGGCTCGGCTATCCTGAAATCAATATGTGCTGTCAGACCCTTAACAGCACTCTTCTGCATGATATACGGAACATAAAATATAGGTTCAGTGGGCCTGGTTTGCTATTGCATTTCGTCAGCGTTATAAACATACACCAAGACCAGTGTTATAAACATCCAGCAAAACCGAAGTCACCCCCACACAGTTGAATCAGCCTCCTTGTGCCCCATGGAAATACCCTGCTGCTTTGCAAAAATCTTTCCATAGAAAGCTTTCTACATGATATCATCATATTTCTCCTCACTGGCACTCTTTAACCCTTTCTCCTGTGACCAATATCCAGTAATAGAGGGATTCTTTGATAACATTCTAGTATATTTTGCTCTTCTTTCTTCTTATTTCCTTTTTACAGAGTTTGGGTTTGTGTCTCTGTGGCTTTTTTTTTTTTTTTTTTTTTTAATTCCACCCTGAAAACAATTTCAGCTCATTAGGTAAAGTCACTGTAATTTCTGCTCAGTGCTTTAAGGTTCGACCTTCTCTCCCAGTATTTTCCATCTAGCAAGCCAGGATCTGAGATCCCTCCTGTGTTTAATTTAGTCAGCCTTTCAGATTAGCTCACCGCTGCCCATGTGTGTGAGGGAGCAAATGAAACTGAGCATGAGCTTCATGATTGCTACTTACCTAGCAAGACTGCCTTTCAAATTTTCCCTAAGAACAACAGATTAGGCACAGTGAAAAAAAAAAAATTATTCTTGTAAACTTTTCTAAAGGCACTGAGAACAAACATGCTAGAAAGCCCTGAAGGTGAAAGAGGTATCAGGAACATAGGATTTCTGCTAGGAGAGTTCCCAGGCAGTGGGCAACCTGGGTTTGTTGAGCTGTTTCTGAGACAGGCGGGCAGCTTGCTGAGTCAGTGCTCATTCAGTGTCCTTCAAGAATGAATTAAAAGTGGTGAAGAATATGCTTTGCTTCCTCAGTAGGATTTTTTTTTTTTTCCTGAAACTGTTTTGAGCAGCTTTGGCTGGAGGAAATGGAGACAACTGCCATTACCACATAAAAGCCAGACCACTTCCTCCAGGACAAAAGCCACAGGTATATGGGTCAAAACGGCAGCTGGAGGTCTTTACAAACGCGTGAGCTTTTAATAGGCAGACTCAGAATAATTGCAGAAGGTTTGTACCAGACCACCTGGAAGCAAACTTCAGCTGTTTACCAACAAGGATAAAGCACCTCTGCCTAACCTTTCTTGTTACAGGAATTTTACACAGCTTGACTTAATCCGGGCTGAGATAACAAGCCTCGTATATGAGGTTCTCAGGAGACTTTGTTCAGCTGATTTTCCAAACAAGCTCTGTACTTTTAATTTTGTTGTAAATGCACGTTAATTACCCGGGAACCTTAGACGTACTTGGTAAATCTGGTTGTCACAGCAGTCGTTGCCATGTTACGTGGTCTGTTTTGCATTTAACTTTTTGGTATGGTAATATTACAAAACAGCATACTCACTGTGGGGAGAAAAGAAACAACCCGCCAAGTCTCCTTCTTCCTAATATGGTGAAATAAAAAGCCTTGGTTTGAGCTAGCTGGAGTGCTGATGGAGTCAAAGCCCAAGGATCAGTCTGGTGTGGTGCGTGAAGAGCACAAGGGTCATGGTCAAGATTCACACTGGGAGGGCAGGAAATGTTTGAATTCCCTGATCGTGACTAAAAGACGGGAGCCAGCGATGCTATCAGGGGAAAAGCCCTCTTCTCGTCCCAGCACGTGCTTGATTCCAGACTGGCGAGAGCATTCCTTCCTGCGATTGCTGGCGGAGGAGCTCTGGGCTGTGCCGTAGAGCCCATGCAGGGACTTATTTTTCACGAAGGTTTGTACTAAGCAGGGGTACGAATTGCTCAGTGGGCAGCAGTGTGGGGGGCTCAGGCAGAGCCCCCGGGGCCACAGAGGTGGCCGGGGCAGGAGATGAGCACCCCTGACACCAGGCCTTGGCCTCTCCTCTCTGCTTGCACAGCACCCGGTGGAAAGGGGCCCCAAATGCCGTTAAGAGTGCCAGGAAGTTTTGCCTTTTTCCTTATTTGTGCTCACTATCACCTTTTAAACAAAAGAGCGCAGCTTTCCACAGCAGTGAGCCACTGGCTGGTGGGAGCTCTTTCCCCCGTCCCCACCAGCTCTCAGCTGAAGAAGTGGGATTTTTCTGGCTGCTCCTCAGGTATTCTGCTTCTGCCGGTTACAACCTCTGCTTGGGGACGTTTGGTACAGTATTAACTCACCATACATAAGCCCTGTGAGACTTGCATTCATATTTTTTTATCCCTTGCTTATGCAGAGAAGAAAGATAGGTGAATTCATTAAAAAAAAAAAAACAAAAAACAAAAAACAAAAAACAACAATCAAAGCACAAAAAAACAGAGGCCACCACTTCCAGATTCATAATTACAGTAATTATGATTTATCAGGTACTCCAGTCATCTGAGGCTTTGCAAACTAAAGCCAACTGAAAAGCTTGCGCCTCCCCAGAGGGAGAGCTACATGGAAAGCACTCAAACAGCTGTAACGACACTCATGTCACAAATTCTTCTCAGATTTGGTGATTGTGGCTTGTTCTAAGTAAACCAGCAACAGTTTCAGGGCTATGTTTAACAGCAAACAATCGTTTGCTGTTTATGAGGAAAAAAAAAAAAAGATAACACTTCTTTTCCTGGAGGACATGTGTCTCCACAGCACCAGAGAACATTTTCTTCTGCTGAAACATTGTCACCCATCAGAAGGCTTTGCTTCCCAGCAGCTGACCGTGAGCACACGGGCAGGTTTGGCAGCTGAATTGTCTGTATGACACCTCTTGTGTTCAAAAAGGAGCAAAGGCCTGAGTTTTGCCCTTTTAAAGCACTCATAATATCCACAGCTGGGTTTGTTGTGCTCTATCGTTTCCACTGCGCTCCCCCCCGCCGCCAACCTGGGGCTCAGACCTAACGCAGAAGGAATGGCCTGGGACCACCCAGATGAAGCGAGGAGGCTCCAGGAGCCTCGGGGAAGCAGCCAGCCCTTCGCTGGAGAGGGGGGATGCAGCAGAGGCACCGGCGCAAAGGGGGGAAAGCACGTCCAGTCGGCGTTGTTAAATAATATATTGCTTACACATCCATTATGAAAACTTTGACAAGGAGGGAAATACAGAAAAGGAAGTGCCTTTTTTTTTTTTTAATGGAGTAAAAGTGATGCCTGTGGTTTTAAACAAAGGCTCGTTGGCAGGATGATGCCATAAAGAAAAGGAAGAGAAAGGGAAACTGCATTTGAATTAATTCAGATAAGTGAAGGCCAGAAGACCTTATGACAGAATTTTCCATTAATTCCTGTAGTCTAGCTCTCTGCCATAATTACGTTACCTCCTGACTCCTTTGTACAAATATTGTTGTGGTTATTACTGTTTACTGTAACTACCGTTGATTACACTTACAAAAGCTTCTTACAGTATTGCAATCATAATAATGCAAAAGAGAAAAGTCAGGCAAGACTTTTGTGGTAGGTATTTTACAAGATTTTGTATTAACTTGTAAGACTGTCTTCAGCTGCAAGAATTTACAGTGGGAAAAGACAAGAACAAAGGAATAAGGAACAAACTTCTTTGTTCTGGTTCCATCACTCTATTGAACCGTCACTTGAAATTTGATTTTTAGTGAATCATAATTTTTTTTGAACCTGTGATCAAAACCTTCTGTGTGGCCTAAAACATACTATTTCATTTCAAAGATAAATTTTGTTAAGATTTTGTTTATTTTAATTTCATTTTAGAAATGGATATTTTTAAAGGATTTTCAAATAAAAAGTAATTATTCTTCTGAATTAAAACATTTCAAGTTTTTGATTCTTTTCTAGAGTCAAGATGAGTTTGTAAAATATTTCAGGGTTCCCAAGTCTGATTATTTTACCCCAAAGAAGTTCGCACAGAACCATTTCAGCCAGTAAGCAAAACAGGAAGAGACAGAAAGAGAAACTGAGGCACAAAGAAGTTAAAATGTGCTTCCAGTGTCTCATTAGATGGGTATCAGAGTTAGAAATAGAAATTTCCCGAGCCCCCCTCTAGGATGTAAAACACTAAAGGATATTAAAGAGAGAAATTGTTAGATGTTAAATAAATTTCCAGCCATAACTGCTATGAGGAACGGAGATCATGAAGACCACCAGAGCTGTGCACTTGGCCTCCAACATCTTGTTCCCTGCTCGCTGGTACAGTCACAGTTGAAGCCCTAGTGCATGCTTTGTCTTTGTGGTACAAGTTAGCGTGATAGAAAGATAAAGTATTTTTATTTTCATCTCTACCTCTTTTCAGAAAGTCTCTCCCTCGTTGTCGAAGAATTAACAGGATGCTTTCCAATGAGTCGGCACCTCCTCCTGCATTCAGTCGCTCCAACTCACAGGCCTCAATGGACAGCACCTCCATGGAGGACTTCTGGTGCGAAGTGGAGAGCATCAAGGAGAGCAGTGAAGATGGATCTGAAGAAGCAACGCTCTTGGAGTTCAAACCTGCTGATGGTGAGCACACGAACACCACTTCTTCCTCACACCTTGGCTTTGCCTCGTCTCTTTAGTGATGCCCTGGTCTCCTTCTACTGTCATCCAGTACTAGCAAAAGTGCTAGGCTGGGTATATGATCATTGTAGCTCTACCTCTGAATGTCACAGTCAATGTACAAGAGAGAACTGGAGAGAACCAATAATTCAATCGAGTTCTTGCACTGGGGCTGGTAATTGGCTTCTGAAGTAGGTTTCTTTTCGCCAACTTTATTTGTACTTCAGGAGGAGTCATACGGTGTAACTCAGAAAAGAGAGGCACTAAATGTAAACTTCATCTCCAGTATTAAATAAAATAAACCAAGCACATAAAAAAAACCCAAAAAGTTCATTTAGTATACTGGAATTTTCAACTTTCTGGCTCTTGGTAGGATATAATACAGAAGTTATGAAAGTTGTGAAGCAGTTTTTAGTTAGATATCATTTGCTGCTATCAGAAATTTGATAACTGCCAGTTTCTCTGATTGTCCAACTTAGATATAATTCAAGGAGAGATTAGAGATAAGTCTGAATGGATGGATGCCTACATCATTCAGACTCCCCACTTGTCAAAATTCATTCATCAATTATACAAATTATGCTGAAGGTATTACTAGCTCATTCTGTTACGTTAATGTTTTCGCCTCTACTTTTTCATAATGTATTTGGAAAAACATGTAATATTCTGCACTAGCTTGTTGCAATGCAGCTTTGTGTTAGATGATTTGATAATATCTGGAAAGCAGTTCTCTTTTTTTTTCCAGTTATGACCCAACGTACAAATGCATTATATTGTGCAACACAAAATATCAGGTGTTGCTATAGGATAAAACCGAATTTCATTTAAGGTCGTGACCCTCTGATAACTGCTGCAACCCTTTTGTGGATCATGGCCACTACTCTGGTGAATACTGATCCAGGGACAGATCTTGAAACAATGGTCTGTTCTTTCCATACAGTTGTTAACATGAGTGACTCTGTATTTTTCTTACCTTGATGTGCAAAGAGATGTCATTAATTCTGCTACCAGGAAGAAGGTTAAAAACGGGGAAAGGGTGCTACTTTATTAAGCAACCAAATGTGTAACCAGTCATGATAAGTATCCCACATAGAGGTATCTAGCTCCAACCACATACTGTTTCCATGGGGAACACCTCCCACTCACTCGTTCCAGGTAGGGAACTAGTTCCTGGAAGCAAAAGGAGACCTCCGTTCACCAGAAGTCTCGGTCTGCCATAAGGGTTATGGTCTGGCAGCTTAAATCCAAAGTGCACTTCTTTGTGCTGGCATACGGTCCCAAATAAAAATAAATCAAGGTGTAACATTGAAGCTTTATGGTTATTGTTATGGGAAAGCAGAAAAGCGGTCTGCCTCAATCATGTTGACCATATAGGGAAAATTCCTGTCTGATCATGCTCTCTACCTTGGATACACCAGAAAGAGATTGCGAACCTCTCGGTTTCTTCTTCATGCAATTGTCAGTGTGAACTGTGTGTCCCTGACTTCTCTGCAGGGTTGGGGGAATGTCATATATCTGTGAGTTACCAAGCTGGACAAGTTGTAGGACAAGGCAATGCAGAAGCCCGTTTTCCATGTTCTCAGAAACTTTTCCATCTGTTTCGTCACGGCTGAGCTAAAACTTCACAACAGTGCAAATTCTGCTGCAGCCCCATGTTACCTTTTGTCTGATTACACCTTATTACAGTGCATTGGTTCTTTTTCCCTCTGTCCTGAATTAAAAATGAGACTGCGAGGTAAAATGCAATATACCTCCACGCTTCATTTACCTCCATACTGTTGTTTTAAACACATATATATTGGATACATCCACACACAACCAGGCAGTGCTTGTTCTAGTTATTAACTTCAGGAATATATTCAGTCTGGGATTATAAATCTTTGAAATAATAGTGAATTCTATTAAGCTCCTATTAGGATAATACTCCTTGCCGAGGATCAAAACACTGAAAATCAATGTGGAAGTCCTCAGGGCAAAATAAAAACGAATATTCGTCACCCTTTTGAGCTGTCTTTGAGAGGAAGAGGTGCAGAATCCTTAAGAAGGAAGCCGAAGTGTGATAGCAGCCAGGCACCACTGATATTGTCGAAACCACAAGGTTGTGTGCAAGGGGAAGACATCAGCACACTTACTCTGGTGATGTTAGTAATTAAGGTCAAGAAAGAACAGAAGATCATAACAAGTGATACAAGGGAGGAAAATGTAGGGGAAGAGGAAGTCATGGGGTATTTAAGATGGCAGTGATGTGCAGAACTGCTTTAACACTTAGTGTTACAAGGCCGAGACGCTGTAAGTTTTTTGAGGTTACATCCAAAATTCAAAGAAAAGCACACCTCTTTCCTGGCAATCTCTATGAGAAAAAGAGAATTACCAACCAGAGGGGAACCTCTTGACTATCTTTTTGTTTTCTGGTGGAGCAGAATCAAACACAGTGTCAAGACCCTGCTGTATAAGTAGCTACCACTATAAAAATAACATTTTCTAAACCAATATGTTTTTCTTTTAGCCCTTATTTAAAACTACGTGTCATAAAATTTTGAGGGGGGTTTTATGCAGAAATTCCTTCTCTTTAATAGTTTTACTCTGCTGGTTGTTGTTGTTATTTCTTCGTCTATTGTTTGTGAGTGGTTGGAACAGGAAAAGGGCAATAGCCAGCGAAAACAAGTCAGAGGGGTGGCTGGTAAGCAGGCACAATTTCATGTCTGCTTTACTATTTTTCATAGCATCATGAAAGCCAAGTTTGATTAAAAACTAAATTCTTGGAAAGAATATGTCAGGATAAAAGACAAAATGAATATAATTAAGAAACTTGAACATGAATGGATGTGGCTAGAGCAGCAGCACAGAGAAATGAGACCTTGTTAGAAAGAAGAGTGAGGACAGCAGAAGAACCATTGGTTCAGAGCTTACAAAGGAGGGAAAGGAACAATCTGTCATCCTATCTGTGGATGCTGAAAAGATCTGAGCGGAGAAAAACTGTTTCACAGGGTACAGGGCTATCACAGCCCATCTAACACAGAGCAGGGGTTTTAGAAGCAGGTATTTTTGTGGAGCTTTGTAAAGAGACAAGGCAGTTAACAATGAAGTCAGTGGAGGCACATGTGTAAGATGCTTTCACTTGTCCTTACGGTCCAGCCCTGTAATTTTCTTTTTTTGTGTATCTAACTGCCAAAGCACAGCAAACTGGTATCTATCAATCTGCCTGCATTCTGGTGTCAAGAAGAGGCAATAAAGGGAGAGGGGAAATACCAGTCTGCCATTAAGACCAGTGCTGGGACAAGAACAATAAGTGCATTCACTAGTTGTTTTATAGAACATGCTGCAAATTAATCCATTTCCTGTTTGACATGTTTATTTGTAATACCTTTTCTTCAGTCAAAGCTGGAATGCAATTATTGTCTTGTCTCAAGCAGCATATTGCTGAGCTACACAGAACTAAAATGAAGGCCCTCAAAATCTCCTGTGTGAAGAGAGATTTTAAAAGTCTACAACTGTTTACTTTAAAAAGCAGACAAATAAAAAGGCAACGACAGCAAAATTTAAAATCGCTAAATGATTTAGCCAGGAAAGAAAATACTTTTTCACACAGTGCATAATGTCACTATGGAACCAGTTGCCATGTTGAACCAGTTAAGAAGCAGGTATTGAACAAGATTCAAGAAGATATTACTCACAAATCAAGATATCAAGAAATTCTGGGGTGGAGAGTGCTAGCCAGTCTTTAATTATTATTAGAAATCAGGATGATACCTGGCATGCAAGGATAGCTATTTCTGCATCTTCCACCCCTACCTGACCTCTTTGACACCTACCCTACCTGACCTTTGCTCTTTAGCGAGCAGCTCT
This sequence comes from Vanellus vanellus, assembly GCF_965231255.1. Classification (NCBI taxonomy): domain Eukaryota; kingdom Metazoa; phylum Chordata; class Aves; order Charadriiformes; family Charadriidae; genus Vanellus; species Vanellus vanellus. The sequence goes on along the minus strand of NC_138906.1, from coordinate 115,142,653 downwards.
GGCTCTTAATCATCTTGTTCAAAACAGACTGTTGGACTAACTGGACATCCCACTTCTATCAGTGTGGTATCTTCACTGGGTGTCTGATTTCCATCTGACTTTGGCATCTTAAATCTCATCTTTAGCGTGCAAAGACATTATTCAATTGTATACACCGTTTCAGTATTTGTGCTTATTTTAATTGGAATACAAATTTAATTTCCACATGCAAAATGGCTTCACCCAGTACAACGTGGTATAAATGGTAACCGAGGGGATTTACACTCGAATGACTGAGGGGCTAGTTTTTTGCGACCTTGCTGTGTCAAGCTTGGCACTCTACTGCCTTCTTCACACGAGTGTGTTGATGCACAGGTTAAAAATACCTCTTCTGTTCTTCTCCTAAGCCTCTCCTGTGCAGAGACTGCCAAACTGAAAGTTGACAGTATGTTGATAAAACTAAATTAACTCACACTTGTGGCCTAAGAGAGATTGGAAGTGGAGTCTTCTCAAGGTAAAGGCTAAGGCAGCAATCCACCGTGCCACCTCCCTTCCTTCAGCCCCCTCTCCCTCCTGTGCCAGGCCCGGTAACACCGTCTCTTCCTCCACAGAAGGCGAGCTGGAGGCAGAATGGCTGCAAGATGTAGGTTTGTCTACGTTGATCTCGGGAGCTGAAGAGGAGGACGGCCAAGCCCTGCTGTCCACTCTGACCCGAACTCAAGCTGCTGCCGTACAGAAGAGGTACAACACCTACACTCAGACCCTGAGGAAGAAGAACAAGCACACAGTCCGGGATGTGCGAGACATCTTTGGCACCAGTGACTCTTCTGTAAGTAGCCATTGCACCCAAGCAATCCTTTTGAGCTTAATTTTTATGCATTTTGCAAGTAGCTTGTCAAAGCTTCTACCAGACAGAAACCCTTTTCTGCTGGCAATGTACAGAGAGCCAGTAGCAGTTCCTGACACTAAGTCCAGACTTTTAATGCTGTATTTACTACATTTTGAGAGGAAAGGAAGAAACCAAATAAAATAGATGGTGCACAGTTTTGCAACTAACCTGTAACAAAATGTTGTATCTGTTGCCAGCCTCCCTCCTGCAATCTCCTATCAAGACTAACATTTACTCCCTTATTTTTTGGAAACTGGTGAGTTACTCTTGGCAGCTATTCAAATTTTCGCTGGCTTCTGGGGACACTTGCTATTTACTCAGCAGTCTCAGCGGTAAAGTAAAACTTCTCTAATGAAGCAACTGGAGTTCAAATATGCACAAGCAATTAAACACCTGCCAGCCTGATTGCAACTGGTACACTGGCAGTTACATTTCACTTATGTAGCAAATGAAAATCTATTAACTGTTCATTTGCTTCATGGCTTCAGAAATGAGCGTTGCCACTGGTGGTTTCATCCACTTTTCCTTGAGGATAGATCTGAACTCACCAATTCTTGCTCATACACGTTTTGATTTTGGTGAATGCAGTCAGCTGTGTAAGTTTAGTCCAATGCTCAAAGCAACATGCATGACTTTAGATATGTCACTCATAATATCTTAAATGGGAGTCTCCAACAAGCTTACAAGCTCACCTTTGAAATTACTATTAAAGGTCTCACCATTGCAAAGCTCAAAAAAACCTCTTTTTCATTATGAAATTGTTTTGTCCTTTACTATCGGTCCTACCTTCTCCTCAAGGCTTGGCATCCTGGATGAATTTAAAACAAAACATTGGGAGACAAAATTGTAACTGCATAGTTATATTAAAATTACAAAGACATAATGGTTGGGGAGTTAACTCATGTCTCAAATTTAACTATCTGGGCTCTTTTGAACCTCTTGCACATATTCCATAAATACACCCAGAAGCATCCAGTAGTTTCCTGTGGGCAGACTTTCTTGCATGAGAAAACCTTAGGCATGTTTGCATGAACATTAAAAAGTTGATGGCACTTCTTACTAGAGTAGCACACTTCTCCCATTTCAAGTATCTGTAAACCTTAATATGTTTAAAAATTTTAAAAAATTGCAATGAAGCCTAACTTTCCTAATACATTTCAATCAGCCAAATAAATGTTGTACTTATTCTCTCAGATGGGCACATTATTGATCTGATTTTGACCTGCTTATTTTTTACCTCTTCTTCTCACTTGCTAAAGGAATCAGAAGCTTCAGAGCCATTGCCCTTCAAATCACTGTTTTACCTCCTCTGAAATTCAGCTCACCTACTAGTTCTGCATTTTGAAAGTCTGAAAGATAAGACTGAAAAAGTAATTAAGACTTCTAATTCTTCTTCCCACAAAAACATGCAGTTCTGCAGGATACTTATCTAAATGTTAAACAAAGACACACAAATACAACTCCAGAACACACCATCACCTCCCTCCAAAGGACTGCAAAACAAATTGTATTTCTAAAAGCCTGCAAGTTTCCCAACACCCTTTGGGCATTCCCATTGACCATTGCTCCTATCTCTGATGCTTATTATGGGATTTAGAAGGTTTGGCCTAATTATCAGCTCCTCAGGGACAGGTGCATTGCGGGGGGGGGGGGGGGGGGGGGGGGGGGTGTTGTGCCCCAAGCTGAGGGTTTCCTGAGCAGCCCTTCATAAGGGGGTGTCAGCTGAAGCAGCCCTTCATGCTCTTCTGCCTCTCCAGTCAGGGCGCTACAGCTATCAGTGAATCTTTGCGATTAATCAGTTTGGGAAAGTGATCTGGAATAAAAACCACCCAGCCAAAAAAGAAGAGCAACGGGGAAGGGCAAATCTTTTCAGCAAAGCTGCTGAAGAGAGGCTGGTAAACAGACTGCTTGAAATGAGGTGCAGGAGCTTTGCTTTCCCATCCTGCTTTTCAGTTGGGAATGGAAGAAGTAAACATGTTGCAAATAGCAAAAACACTGTGATTGCTTCACCTAACTCTATAATCCTCCCCATTAGGAGGATGGACTCACATCTTCTTCCCAACAACCTAAGCATTACAGGAGCCTAGAGGGTTGGGTCACAGGAAGGATTACTCTCTTCTGTGGCTAATGATGACAGAAAAGGTGATTATCTCACTAGGGTCACCTGAGATGAGATTTAGTGAACCACTGAAGAAGCATAGATAGTTGTCATCCAGAGAGGAGGGAAAAAAAAAAAAAGATAGATTTGCCCTAGTTTCTTTTCTCTGTTCAGAAAAAAACCACTTGCTAGATGTTTTGCTATTACCGCCCAGGGGCCAGTGTCTATGTGGATCAACACAGAGGAAAGGGTGCTTTTCCCTCCTCCTGCCTTGAGGTCCATCCCCTCAGGGCAGGAGTGTTCCCTCAACAGCCCAAGCAGATGGAAATGAAAGGAAATGAGGCCATATCTCTTTTTGGAGGGGGTTGTGGTTTGTTCTTTTTGTTTGGTTTTTGTTTTGCTGCTGGCCACACTGGAAAGGTACTGTGATCCCAGGCACAAAATGCAGCACCTGAGGTACCTCCCCCTTCCGAGAGTGATTCCTCGGTGGAGCAGCCTGCCCCAGCTGAGGTGCCTCTGCTCTTCTTCAGACAGGCCTACATGCAGCAGGCTCGACTGACAGCCACACAACGGAGATTTAAATTGGATGGTTTATTAATCACAGTGGCCTGATTTTCCTTACAGCTGGTACCCCGCTGCTTCCATCAGAAGCTATCGGCTCTGGTAGTGCTCAAAGCCTAGAAGAATCAACAGCTGAATACAAATTGGGGGGAAACATTGATTTTATTATTGGAGGGAGGAAACGAAGCATTGTGCTCGTTAACAGCCCAACCCTGTACGGTGTGATCAGCCAAAAATCTTCAAGAGTTTTAGGAGCATTTTACTTGAGCAATGCATGAGAAAATCATGTCCTAATTAAAGAAGAATCACTAACTAACCCAGAGCTATTTGCATGAAAAGGCATTTGTGATGATAGTGCTCAGAAATATGAATATATCCGAAGCATGGGCAACTTGTATCCTGACCAGAGCTATAAGACCATCCTCCTTTGTCTTTATTGCCCTTAGCTGCAGGGCCGACAATAGAATTTGGTTGCTTTGGTGCTCCAATGATTTGGTTTTACATCTTCTACACTGAGAGTAACTACTAAAGAACTATCTATCATCTCATCTCCATCTTTCTCTTCTGATTTCCTCTTCCCATTGGAAATTCCTGTGTACATTGTGTCAGCAAACACTGGGCTCGTTTTTAGTATTGGATAATGAGAACTGTCTAATTTCAGTCAGAAATCAGGATATGAGAAGTCTTGCCTTTGCTGGAGCCCCAGCCAAATGAATAAAGCTGTCCTGACTTAGTTAAGAACCCAAATTGACTCTTGGCCTTTCACATTCATTAAGACATGAGCTTCCAAAGTTTTTTGATCTTCTTTTTTACTAAAGAAACAATCTGGATCTTGATGACTCATGCATTAAAAAGACTTTGTTCCCAGTCTTCCCTTTCTTTGTACCACATTATCCTAAGGTTTAAAAAAGGGGGGTAGGAGTGGTTGTTGCTCCTGTTCGAATGAAATTTTCACAAAAGGGGCAAAGATTTTGACTTCTTTATACACTCTCCCTGTGAAGGCTGGGAAATGAGACCAAGAATACGATGTTTTTAGCTACCCCTGATATTGTACGTGGTTCATGATATTTAATCGCCACAGGCTAGAGCAGCCTGCAGGCTCTTGGGAGCAGTGCTGGGTGCGAGGCAGAGCTGTGCTGTCAGCTCCCCTCCACCAGCTCCGCAGTGCTCAGCCAAAACGGATTGCCGCAGCTGCTTCACTATTGACTTCACCTGTGTAACAAGGCTGGAAGGATTTATTTTTTTTTCTTAGTAAACTTGATTCACTGTAAATCTATGCTGTACGTGGGGTCAGACATTTTGAGCAGTGAAAGCCAGTTGCTAATGTTTACTGTTAATTTCTCCATCTGGATCTTAACCAGCAGAACCGCTACTTTTATGTTTGATTTTCCCAAATTGCTGAGGCAAGTTTAACTGTCCCCTTCACTTCCACATTCCCACCTCAAATTTATCGCACTTTTTTATGTCCTAAAACCTTTTGTTTAAGTGTTATGGGTTTTTATCATAAAACCATCCTACAGTTCTCCTTTTAAAAAAAAAAAAATCAATGGTCCTTACAGTCTTCTGGCAAAGGAAGTCCATGTGACTCAAATCCTGTTTGCTCTCAAGTTTGCAGACCATTGAATGTATTCTCTCAGGAGAGATTTTGTTCATGTTACATTTGACTTTGTTACCCAAATAGCTCAAAGGATAAGACCGAATAAAACAATTGTAACATTATTTCAGGCTTCCAATTGGAAGAGCTGCATGTCTTTTAAGTATCCGCCATTTTTTAGCAGCTTGAAGGCTGCTCCTGTGCATTGGCTACAAATGGGGAAGATAAAATTTCTGCCCCGAAGCATTGCTGCTTGTTCATAAACAGCTGATTTAGCAATTTAAAGAACAATTTAAAGAGCGGCTGCTCTGGGCTCATCTGGGCCCTCAGCTGCAGGTTTCAGCCTGATGCTGCTCCATCAGGCTCATGGGCGTGAGGCAGCGGGTTTGAGAAAGGGGGGCTCCAAGGGCTCCCACCAGGATGCAAAGACAGACAAAAAAAAACAAGGCTGGTTTGGGGCACTGTAGTTATTTTCACTGAGTACCCTTCAAAGTATTTTTTAAATTCCTGACATTTGGGATTTTTTACCCAAGAACGTGGAGGCAAGCTGCTATTGCCCCACATACACACAAACACTCAGATTTGCCTTTATGATGAGTCCCAAAACTGTTGAGAACAAGGGCAAAACTCGGCTGCCAAGAAGAGGTGACAGTGCTTGAGAGTCACCCCCCGGGCTTCAGACCCCCTTCTCTGCTGTGCCACCCGCACTTCCCCCACTTTCACGTGGAGCAGAATGACTTCCGGAGCAGAAAGAAATGAAGTTGACTATAGAAAAGGTCTTTTTTTCCCCAAAAAACTGTTTTTTCAGTTCACTGATGAAGTGTTAGTGTATAACCTATGGGAGCACATCCGTCCATTAATAATTTGCTGGTGCTCAAATCCTGAAAGGGGTTGAACAGCCTGGTTTCTGACAGGTGCGTGGGAGCAGCGGATGCTTGATGTGTGTCAGAGAGTCCTCAAAAAGATTTGTGGCTAAAATGATTAAAAGCAGGATGGATTACAATTTGACAAGGACCTTTCACTTAGTACAATTATGTACAGCAATTTACTTAGCAAATTTCAGTCTTTATATAGGACAGGACTCATTAGCTACAGTGAGCTGCAATATTACTGACCTCAACATGATCCAAGCCTGTGCCGCCTGGGGAAGATTAATTTTCAGGCTTGGCTATGAAAAATGTGCTCTGGTGAACCGCTACAGGTTGTTTAAACTTGGCAAAAGAGTGTAAGCTGAGAATGATAACGGTGTTGCTTAAACTTTAGCAGTTTCTGTCCATAGACGTTTACCTTCACTGCAGTCTGATCATTTTTCCTTGCCTGTCAGCCCACATTTGAGACAGTTCCAGTGTCACCAGTTCCTTCTAATGGTATCCAGCTTCCTGGGCAGAAGCCAGTTTGGAAATCAGTTAGCTGTGAGTATGCCAACGTGTAACCAGTGTTCACTTCCTCCTAGAAAAATGATAGACAGAAAGATCCTTTTGTGGTTCTGAGGTTAGTTCCCTCTTTTGTTTTGGGGCCATGCTGCATATATTTCCTTAAAATCGTTGTCAGCTTATTGTCATGCAGGAACCAAAGTTTCCCATTTAAGTGGTGTTGTACAGACACAGATTGCTGCCCTTGAGGCACCGGTGTCTAAAACGTACTCATCATTGCAAGGCTGGGAATGTAAAAATAACCTCTAAAAAATACGGTGCAGAATTTGTCCAAAACATGTCAGCAGTATATTTTCTTGTTGCAAATCACGACAAGGAAGATGCATATTTCCCGCACATTTCTTCTCCAGTACTGCAGAAATTGTAGTTTTAGAGATTTATCATTTTTCTGGTTCTGCCCTATTATTCCGGTCTACTACTGGTGTTATTTTGGACATCCTTTAAAGACTTTGCCCTGACAGTGACTGGCAGTGCTAATGAAAATGATAGGTCTGCTCTATTCAGTGTCTGGATAACTGTCAGCAGCCTTCCACGGAAATGTCTATCATTTATTTGGAAAGCTCTTCCCACCACTGTTGTTCAGGGCTTAACTAAAGGGATATCAATACCCAAGTTTCAAAACTAGTCTCTTAGATGTTTAACTCTGGATATAGGGCCACAGACATCTTCCTTGGTTGCAAAAGCTGCTCTGCTGACACCTCTGCTCTGCAAGCAGTTTTAACAGAACAGATGGGGAAGCAAATGGCCAAGGGTACCACGGACAGTCTGTGGTCCCAGGTCCAAGGATGGAAAGAGAGATGGAAAACATCTTAAATGGCTTGGCCGTTAGGTAACATCTAAGGCCACAGTTCAGAACCCAGAAACCACTTAATAACACACTTAGCTTTTTCAAACCATACTCGCAAAACAAAGTGCGTTGCAAAAAATGTTTAAGTCCCTGTATCTGTAAATGCAATGATTCAAAAATCATGGGGCATGCACACGCTTATAAAACACGTAATGCTTTTTAATTCACTTTCTGATTTCCAGGGCTTTTGAATGCACTTGAGTCATGTTAGTAAACTCTTCTCTGCAATCCGGGGGGGCTGAGATTTTACTTCACTTCCAATGAAAATTATGATTCTGTTCCACTTGCGTGTGTCTAGGAGCTGGACCTTAAGGGAAAACGTAGAATTGTCCTGAGATGTGAAAGATCAGTCATGAAAGTTGGCAACACTGGAACTCGTGCATTTTATCACACTTTGAACTCCATGACAATAGGATATTTCTGTACTTGCTTGTACTGATTTCAAAAATTTTCCTCTGCCATCCACTAATTCCAGCAGGTGACTAAATTTTAGAGCACAGCAATAAGTAATTTCACAATATCTACCAGAAATTCCAGTAGATACAGTGTTTTGCACACTGGAAGATTGTACAGTGAGTTCTGTTTTGGTGCTACACACCTAAACTAGCAACTGTGAGAATGATATGTATAATATATGCACAGTGTCTTATGATTGTAAATAAGTCAACAGTGACCTGAGAAACTGTGTCAACAGCCTTTTTCTGTCAGGAACTTTTATTTTTAACTGTTCATTAGACAAGTGCTAATGCAGTTTGCTGGCCTGGGTAGACAAGGATGGAGTACAAAAACTTGATAATTGCTGATAAACAGGAAGTTCCAGCTTGACTATCTTTCTCACGAAAAGCAACAAGTTAAATAATCTAAAATGAAAATAGGGATTTTATTTCTAAGGGGTTATTTCCTCCAGACAAAACAGGAACATGCTGAGGTTTACACTGAAATTCCTTTTGAAGCACTTCCTTTATTACTTTCTCAAGATTTTTGTCATCTTAGTTCAATTTTTTAATGTCTCTGTACTAAATGCAAGCATACATTCAGCGTTCATATATAGTTTCCCTTATTTCCAGCAAACAGCTGCCTAGACTGCGGGCTAGATAAAGGCAGCCCATCCGTAACTGAAGAGCTCTCCTATGAGGTCTCTTTCTCAGAATCCATTACGGTCCTCCCAAAAACCCAAGAATGGCCGAAAAACCAGAGGTTCAAAAAGGAAGACTCTGCTTTGCCTGTAAGTTTGTTCTCGATGTATTTCCTCAATCGTTTTCTTTAACCCATTAATGCCCTGCTTTATATCCCCAGCACATCGGAGTCCCTTAAGAAACATTATCTGTCCTTTGCTATGCGTGCTTCATAGGGGCTGCCCGCTGTGCCGCCTGACCCCTTGTGACTGACTCCCAGAGAGGCACCAAAGCTAACCGGAGATTCAAGCTCAGTTTTTACTTGTACCCCTTGCAGATGAATATGTGTAACTTGATCCACATATATTGCATTACCCACACATTTTTCACATAGAAACAAAGACCAGTTACTGGCACTAAAACTAGCAATCGTTTTCATCACTGGTCTGCTTTCCTACTTTATTCCCCCACAGATTATCTGTCTGTTAACACAGGAATTGAAAATTGCTTCACCATGAAGGGGGGAAAGCAAACCTTCGTCCTGCAGCAGTACTGATTGTCTTCAATCAGTATTCAGTGCAATGACACTATAGGGGATACTACATGAATGGTTAAAGAAAAGTTTATCGTATCATATCATCCAACCAGACGTACACTAAGCAGTCACGTCATTATCTGAATTTTTTTCTTCAAGTCAAGGAAGTCAGTTTTCTGTTTCCATCAGCCCACACAACTTCCATTACTCAAAACTGAAGCATTAGGTTTATGCTTCAGATACCACCTTTTTAGTGAAATGTATGAAATAACTGTAAAATATTTGGAAGCATTTCCTGAATGTTATGATGCCCTGAGGTCATGAACTAATCTGAAATTGTTGCTATCCACACAGACATTGAGTTCTCTGAGAATTATCCATTTGTCCATCTCAGGCACCACCAAAACAGAAGAACCTGAGATGCAGAAGTAAGCTTCCCCAATGAAAGGATGGATAAGACACCAAGTAGATTACAACTGGTGTGAAATCCCCGTGCTTTAGTGTGTCTGGCACTTTTTGTGGTGGGGATAACTTGGTGTCTTGTGGAGAGCAAGGATATCTCTGCATCATGATTTTGGCAAACCAAAGGTTCATCTTTGCTCCTCGTAATGGCAAAACTAGGACCCCAACCTTCATTGCGAAACACACACACACATCGTTCTCTGCAACAGCTCAGACAGTTTCCAGTTGATAGAGCAGGGAGACTGGTGACAAACAGGCAAGAGAAGATGCTACATTGAATATCAGGGACCTGTGGATACATAATTCATTATTATTAGAAAAGGCCAGTAGTGTGCTGGAGATGAACATGCACACAGGACATAATTTTGTGTGCTTGGAAGAGTACATGACAAATATGCCAAGTCATCACAAACAGAGAGTTTCTAAATAAAGTCAAGAATCGCAGCTGTTGACATTGGCAATTCTCTTACTTCATATGCTGCCACTCATGGTATTTGTTTTTTTCCCGTAGCAGGTCAGACTGTAATGGGTCCCAGCAAAAAATCACCTCTTGCTCTGTTACACAGAGCGACCAGTCACCTACACTCTGAAGGATTGTCCCTCCTTCCTCAAGGTGGGCCAACAGGGACAGACTGAAGCCTACACATCATACTTCCTTGCTAGCAGGTTCTCCAGGGCAGGTCTGACCCGTTAATATAATCAGCTTCATAGATAGCATATACTGAGCTGCACGGAGAGAGATTATATGTCATAAAATCACAGAATCACAGAATCTCCTAGATTGGAAAAGACCTGTAAGATCGTCTAGTCCAATAGTTAACCTAACACTGACAAGCCCACCACTAAACCATGTCCCCGAGCACTATATCTACATGACCCTTAAATACCTCCAGGGATGGGGACTCCACCACTGCCCTGGGTAACGCCTTCCAATGCCTGATGACCCTTAAATGGCATGTCCCCTGAAGCTCCCAGAAGAGCGAACTCAACACCACTGTCTGCATAGGGTTAAGTGCAATTTCCCAATGTGGGACCATGATCAATGTGACTTAGCTGAAGATATTACAGAACTAAGAGTCAGTCAGCATTTCATGCCCATCTTAGTACACTCTATAGTTCCACATAGAAACAACATGTCACACAAGATCAGACATGATCCTCAGCCAAAATGTTAGTAATCTAATTTCAGGATAGCACAGCCTCCTTCAGTGCTGCATATTGTGACTCCACTGTTTGTAAGAAAAATCACTGGAAAATTGTGACACAGGACAGAAGAAAGAGGCCCAGCCCCAAACTTTGTGTTAGCACTGCATCATATCATCATGAACCTAGGAGACAGTCAGCCACCATGGAAAATCATTGTAGCTATCCTTTGTAATCGTTTTTGGAGTGTTTGTCATTCTTTCTTGGCAAACGTATTTTTTCTCTTTCCCCTCAGAAAATATATGTATACTGTGTAATTTTTTTCTTATTTTCAAGACAACTTATTGTGCTTTGACTGCTTGTGGACTTTTTGCATCACTGGAAGCAAAATGCATAGATATTCTTTAGTATTTTCTGCGTCTTCAGAAGACTATCCTCCGTGTAGCTTTTATTACATTATTGAGTCTCAGCGTAAGAGTAGCAGTGGTATTGCTGTGTTCTGGGGAGGGAAGATTGTGGTCGAAAATGTCCCAGACAGCATGTAAATTAGTTATTCCATCCCCTGCACTCTTTATCCCCCAATTATGATTAACCCCTATTGAAAGACCATGTGCAATATGATGTAAGAAGTCCTAACCTACATGATCTAGATGTCCTTTGTCCTCTCTTACTTTTAAAATCTAGTGTAAGTTGAATTCTTTTTTTGTTTTCTTTTTTCTTAATCTGTTTAACTGGCTTCATCTAGACATCGGTTAAACCTATTGAGGCCATATTTGTTTAAAAAAGGGAGGACTGGGCTGAAATATCCAGAAGCAAAACATTATTAAAGGCTGGGTTTCCACTCAGTTCCCTAAAGGGAGGAGATGATTTGTAATGCTACTTATTTATACCTCTGACTAACAATCACTGGTTTAAATTACAATTAAGTTAAAAAAACATACAATACCAAAGATCCACAGTTCTTTGAAAAGCATGTTTTTTTACTATCTTTGTTATTATATCTAACAATTATGTCAAAAACCAATGGGCATTTGTTTTTTTTGACATTTGTACAAATGCTTCTGTCATAACGCAACATTCCTGGCTCTGGTCCATGATGCTGCAGTTTCTAAAATATGTAGACATCTTCACATGCCCCCAAATTACTAAGTATCATTTAGTTCAAGCCTACTTGAATAAATTATTTCTTAGCTGCTGGGAGTCCTGTTTCTAAGCCTAAATGCTTCTTGAGTAATAAAAAGTACCAGTAAATTGGCAAGTTGGCATTAGGACTAAGTGATTTTGCTTCTGGGCTTTTCCTCAGATCTTCAGTTTGAACTCTCCTTTAAGACCTCATAAATTAATAGTGATGTGCAAAGCAGGCAGGGATTCATTACACACACACACACGATTGATGTACAACTGTATCCATGATGAAATATGTCAGCTACTTCAACAGCGTTCAAAGATGCTCTGGGGGAGACAGAAGCAGAGCAAAGTGTTATGTCCTGCTGAAACCGGGCAAAAGTTTAAGTAGCACGTAGCTCATTTGTCTCAGCTGAAGTACAGCACTGAGGTTAATACCTCTGCTCCAGTACTGCTCACCAGTCAAACTGCAAGGGAACATGATGACCAAGAAGCTCAATTTCATGTTTCAGTTGGATTCAAGATACGTCAACATACCAGGCCAATATAGAGGGTTGTAGTTCAGCTCTTTGGTGTTATCCATCTACCCTAATATGACTTCCAATCCCATATGGGCATCCCTTTAAAAACAAAAATTCACGTCCTGTCATTTTTGTGCAAATAAAGACGCTACCCTTCTCTACTGTAGAAATTCATCGTTCGGAAAAGCCGGTTCGGACTGACAGAGGTTGGAGACCTCTCTCCTGAAGACATGAAGAAGATCCGCTACCTCTCCCTGATTGAGCTAACGGCCTTCTATGACGCACTGGGGGTGGAGCTGAAGAGGAACCGCTCAGAGAGGGTGCGGGGACGAGGTACCGTGCTGTGGCACCCCCATGGTGGCCACCTGGGCGTAGCTAAGAAGAAACATACGAGGCTGTGTTTTCTCTCTTTCATGTTTGCTGTTATTATTTTTAAGAAAACGGTCTGTTTGGAGTCCCTCTCACTGTACTGCTGGAGAATGATCAAAAGAAGGTTCCCGGAATAAAAGTTCCCCTCATCTTCCAAAAAGTGAGTATAACTCGGCCTACTCAGCCACTAAGATTCAATTCTCCATCATTTGCACTGACACTCAAAACAGTCATCAGGTAAAAGAAGATGCAGGCTTTACAGACTTGAAGGTGTCTACAGGTTGTCTGTCGGTATGTTGAGGTTTGAAAACCTTGTGACAAGGAGACAAAATTTGCCCTTTTTCTGTGTTTTATCTGTGGTGAGGACCTCTTTTGATTTTTGTAATTATGATACCATACAGGAAACTTCAGGAAGCAAATGTCTGACTTCCAGTTTCCCTTTTGTTATTTTATTCGAAAGACACGCAAAATCGTGTGCGTGTGCAGAAGTGGCAGAGATGAGTTGTCTCAGGAGTTTTTATTTCACACGGATTCAAACCATAGGCATTACTTAGCTATTATTTCCAAAACAGAAGTGGTATCTTCTCATTGAGATTTGTGTGACAAGACAACATCATTTGCACGAGGCATTTGACAGTGGATGTCTTGGAGACAGGTACACAGACACAAGCACACATGCAATTACACGGGTTTACGTGGACTCAAGACTACAACAAAATTTCCCCGTAAATTCTGACAAAAGGGAAAGTGTTGTGGAGTTTCAGGGGAAAGACAGGCGTGACACGAATATTTACATGAGTTTGCAATCAGCTTCACAGCTTCCCTGTCAAATTACCATGGGAAATTAGAAGGGTCCAAGAGCTAGGGCAGGAATCAGAGCTGGTGGTGAAAATCCAGAGCTGTATGAATAAATACTAGGAAATTATTTAATTTTTTTTTCCTCGTTCTAAATTATGTTAAATCAAAACATATTTATTTTTTCATATAGAACTAGAGTGGAAAGCCTATTCCTCTATTCACAGAAATTTCAAACTAAAATATCCTGGGATCATTTTCTAATCTGAGTTCTCAGTTCCCAGGAACGTATGTTATCTATAGACCTTTCCATTGTGCTCCTTGGGGAAAGACTTAACCATTTCTCAGAGGTTAATTTTCCCTCAAAACACCATTGTGTTTTACCCCGTGTATCTGCCCTTTTATTAATATGTTTATATGTCAATTGTTCTATAGCAGTGCCAAGTCTCCAATCAAGGACAGAGGGGCCTACTGCATTATCGGTTTTCTGTACTCTGCATGCTCTGTATTTCAGGGTCAGGAATATGGAGATCAAATTAGGAAGGTTTACTTACATGAGCTGTCTTGTTTTCATCAGCAAATTACATAGAAATGTATCTTCATCAAATTAGTTTCAAGGATACCTAGACTGAAAAAAAAGTCAATAGTATTTTTAAGTGCTTCTGAGTATTTTCCTAGGTTTTGTTGTTTGTTTTTTTTTTTTTCAGTTGCTGCTCAAGCTTGAGGAAACAGGTTTAGAAACTGAAGGAATTCTACGAGTGCCTGGATCTGCCTCCAGAGTCAAGGTAGACGCTCGTGCCAGTTTTCTGTCTCCTGCACCACAGACCCTATGTAAAATAATACAGCACACGCAAATGCACCCTGCACATAAATACTGATGTGTGTAGATAAGCGTTTCTATTCCTACCAGTGAAAGGTCAGATTGGTTCCTGGGAACCAATAAATCACAGAACATGTGGTCTATTGCTTTGCATTTGTTAATGTTCTATATAAAGCACAGACTTGATGTTGAATGCAGTTTTTCTCCACTAAACATTGAGTGATCCTCTCAGTTTATCTCTGTCATCCAGAACTGCTGTGATCTTATCTCTGTTTTAATTTGTTTCAGAAATCCACAGTTGCTAAACTGAGTGAACTTCAGATAAAGATCTTATTCGATGTCATTTTAACCTTTGTGTCATTTTATTTCTCATTTATTTTCTGTGATCTTACAATTTTGTGTTCCAAGTGAGAGAAATTTGGCCTGCATTTACTGTTTGGCGGCCTCCAGTACTGCGTTTTCACAGGCTGTTTGCAGGCTACGAACACAGGCTAGTTGGTAGTCAATAACCTGACATTGCGGTGCGGTAATGCTTGCAATTGTTTCTCCAGGCTAAGTTGATTCCCGGCGCTGGAAGCCTTCGGCAGAGACAAATTAGGAAAGCAAGTTTTTTCTGGGCTTAGTAGTGTCTACTTCTTTCCCAGAATTTGTTGGTTTTTTTTTAATCTGGTTTAAAGAAATTCTTATAGTGCATCCCAATCCCAGTTTCTCATCCTCAAGAAAGCTAGTTCTTGCTTTCTGAGGCAGGAAGTCTCAACGTCGTGGCAGCCGCCCAAAGAGCAATGTTGAGGATTGCTAAACATTGATGGGCTAAGGATCATAAAAAATGACTGCACAAGAAAAAGCATCGTTACATGAAACGCGCTGAGGACAGGCAGCAGCATCCCAGCTCGCTTTGACCTGTGGATTGATAAAAGCCCTCAGCACCTTGCAAAGCGCCACATCTTGCAGAAGGGGGCTCCTAATTTGGCCTGCACTTTTCAGCTTCCTCATTTTTTCATACAAATACTTAAAGTATTATTTCACACAATCTCAATTTTTTCCAACCTCTCCGGGGAGATTACACAGCAGGGCTGTGCTCTACCTAATTAAATTACTTTCATATTCTGTACTGTGTCTTGTTCACTTCTTATTTGCAACCTATATCCAGGGAGCTGCTATGAGGTATGACTTTATATGTAACTCTCCTATACTGGGTGGTAAATTAGACTGCCCATATGAAAATTTTAAATTACTTGAGTTTTGGCTTCATTTAAGTCTGTCCCACAAGCCAACCAGCAAGAGAGAGATTTTTTCAAAACAGATCCAGATTTCACCCTTCAAAGCCTTCATACGTTATTATGACATTAGGATTTGAGAGCATTCCAATTTTATTTCAGTCTTGTTTGGAGAAAGCAAAGGCATATGGAAGTGATTAAAGGTTACTCTTCTATAAAACAAAGAATAGAAGAAATAACTACAAGTTTCCCTCTGTATTTTAGTTTGTAACAAAAGCTCCAGTGAACCTAAAATGCATGATAGTCTACTGCAGGATCAGTCACATTTAAAAAAAATGCAAAAACTTTTTTTAAAAGTACTTAGGTGCATATATGTATGTATGTATATGGGGGGGAGTGTATAAATATGCATATATGCTTGACTGTGTGGATACGTATATTAAATGTGTACGTTTCAAAAATCTTGCTTTCTATGTCTATGGATTTTTCCCGGTTCTCAGCAAAAAATGTGGAGTACTTTTTCTCTCCCCTTGTGATTTTGATGAGGTGAGGATTTCTGGTCCGCATTTCCCATTCAGTTACCCGATCAGAATTTAATCCAGGTGTTTGTATGGATTATGTGCAAAGGATGTGAATACAGAGGAAGCTGAGGTAGCCCAGATTACAGCCAGTAAAATGTGCTAGTAAGAACGAGACTGTAACATTATATACCAAATCCTGAATGACTTTCTACTTCCTTTTGTGCCAGCCATTTCACTTCATTATGTGTGACCATAGTTGATATGTAATTTCCTTCCATTCATGTGAGGCGCGGTAAACAGAACCCATTTTTTAAAGTTTTCTGTCTGAATGGACTAAACTTTTTTCGTGCAATATCAAAGTACGTTTGACTACAACATGATCTGAAACCTGAATATTAGCTACAGTTGTGATTTGTCACAAATGGTCTCACAAAAAGCAGCCACAAACTTCCTATAGATAAGGCAGTATTTGGCCAGTAATAGTTGTGAAAGATGCATTATTTATGGATATCCTTCTATTACAATAGCCTCCTTCAATCTTATTAACCCAATAAATTTTTGAGGAGCTTGCATTTTCCAGTCATCTGGGTTTGAAGCCAAATTCTCTTCCTACGAGGAACCTTACTGAATATTTCCCATTCACACACGTGTGCGCAACATTGATTAGTTACCCTCCAGAACTAAACAGACCTCTGTTATAGAGCAAGATGCTGACATTGGAGAACTAGAGGATTAAATGGGCACCCAGATGACCCAAAATCAATTCCGTCTTAGATATCTTGTGGGTTTTGAGGAGTTTTTTTGGCACATATTAAGTGGAGGTTTTCTGACAGTAATGATTGATACCTTTTATTTTTCTATGAAGTGACCAAGTCTAATTATAGCTATCCTTAAACTAAACATCCTTCTAAAGACAGGAAGACCTGAAGTTAAAGCCATTTGCTCAAGGCCCATGGATTTGGATGCCAACAGATTGTCCAGCAAGTTCACCGGCAGTGAGGAAGAACTTAAATTAAATCACTCCTTTGTGATTTAAGGGTCAAAACCTCCGGAGAGTGTTTTAAACAAAAAGAGCAGCTGTGCTAAAAATCGTGTTTAACTGGATTTTCTGTTTCTAGTTCTAAGACATTGCGCAAAATTGTCTTGCTTTAAAGTGCTTCAGATGGGTCACTGGCAGAAATGTAGCTAATGCGAACCAAATTTAGCCTGGGTTGCAAAATATCCCCAGGACCCTGATCTGGTAAGCTGCTCTTTACTCCACACAGCTGTACCTAACCTGCTACTGGTTTAGGGCTACTTTAATTGAACTACCCTGTAAACCTGCCTGTTGTTTATAGTGGGATTTCTGAAGTCATCTCAAACTGCTGGGTCAGAAGCAATGATTAAAGGTCGGGTGTTGCTTTTATCTTTCAGAATCTCCATCAAGAACTTGAGGCAAAATTTTATGAAGACACTTTTGACTGGGACCAAGTACGAAATAATGATGCAGCCGGACTGCTGAAAATGTTTATAAGAGAACTGCCAAGCCCCCTCTTCACAGTAGAATATCTGCCTGCTTTCATCACGCTAGTGGAAAGTAAGTGGAAAAGGAGTTAGTTTGGACTGATCTAGATAAAATGCAACAGCAGACATTACATTATCTTCTCTCTCAAGGAGAGAGAAAAAAAAGGCCAAGTGCATTGCCTAAACGTTTACATTTTCTGCAAGCTTTCCTTTTCAAATGGGAAAAAGTGTCTGCATTTAGCTAATAGCATAGACTCATTTTGTGAGTGACACAACTGTTTAATGTAAGATTTGAAATCTGTGAGCAAACGCTGGCTGGGCAATGACTTTCATATATAGACTCTGATTCACACAAATTATAGATTCCACAAATGAAAGTTTCTGCGAGGTAAACTCAGGTCACTGCCCTTTAGCTGATATTCTGTTGGATCTATTTTATTTCTCTCCAGGTTTATGCTGAGGTCAGAATATTCGTACAAAGATATATGTGGTCACAGAAAGCTTCGGGCAGTCGGGTTTTGTTTTCGGTGTAAATACACCCTCTCCTGCTCAGTACATTTTGTTCATTTCTCTTCCAGGCAGAATGACTATTGACTTCATTGTAAAGTCACTTGAGCTAGGGCAGAGTGAAACTATCAGGACGGTGAATTTATTAGGCAAATGGGTACAGAAAACTTCAAACCTTTATATAAGGTTGCAGCCAAGTTTTCAGGGTCTTCATGAGGTAGTATAAAGGGCACAAGGAGGTGACCTCTTCCTATAACCTTCACGCACCTGACTGCGCTCCTTGCGAGTCCCAGACTGCGTGCACTTACGATCGCTTAGTAGTTTGGAGGAGAAGACTGAACATGAGGTGACTGTGCAGAATAAAGTGGCTTTATTCCCTCCAACAGATATGCTGTCTACAACGCACACCACTTTTTATCCAGACCTCTCTCATCCACCCTGGGTGGAAGCAAATGACAGAGTTATTCTTCCCATCTTCTCCACCCCAGCTCTTCTAGTGAGCATTGCACAGTATCAATGTATACCAATTACGGAGAACATGATGTATTTTGTAACAGACAAGGGGTTCTACGTTTACCTAGAGCGCTAGACTTGGGAAAAACACTTTTGAAGTAATAAGCAATCAGTCTCCACTCCAATAGCACAAGTGTTCAGCAAATTACTCAAAATCAACAGTCCAAAAATTTTCTGAAAACAAATATCCATTTCAGTTTGAAAGGAGGAAAATACTTGATCCATATACAACACATTCTGACCACGATATCAAAGAGAAACTGGCTAGTACTGGAAAATACTGGCTCCTTGCTATTTAGACAGAATGTTATAGAACCTTGTCTCTCCCTGGGACAAAGACCCAATACGATGAGGAAAAGTCCACTCATTACAATTGTTTTTATATTTGGAGATTATGGTTAATAAATATCTCAACCTGCTAGTCTCAGCTGGCCAGTGGTTGCTGCGTTTCTAGAACTGCTGATCGAGAAGGGGGTTAGAACAAACCAATTGTGACTGGGATTTAAAAAATATTAATTATTCATACTCTTAGAGATCTCCAAGATCAAGTTACAGCTACAGGCTTTGCATCTGTTGATCATGCTGCTGCCTGAAGCCAACAGAGACACGGCCAAGGTAAGTTCTTCCTTTGCTATCACCTGCCATCTGTGGTGCTTTTGATTTTTAAATGAGACCCGTTTTTTTTAGTAACGGTCAGTGATCAGATGCTGCACCGTGAAAGTATCCATCTGTGTTTTTTATCATTTCCTTGAAAAGATGTTCCAATTCCCTGATTGTCATTTCTCTTACAAGCAATTAAGAAATAGTTGCTGGAGGTATCCAACTGTTGGTGTCAGTAAATGGCTCCCAGGCATCATGTATTCTGGAGCATCCGTGTCAAAGAGGCATGTTCCTCGCATGGTTTGGAAAAACAAGGTTCAGTTTCTGGGTTTCTGCATAACTGGAATTCTCTGGGATGAGTAGCTGCCCCCCAGGAGCTTGCCTAATGCACTCCCAGTGCTGAAGGGCTTCCAGGGCACTGGACCAGACTGGAGGAGGCAGTCTGAAGTAAAACACCCTGAAACATATATCTGTAGCATGGATGTCAGGACCTCAGCCTCAGCTGGTTTACTTTACAAACCTGCGCCAAGACCCATGTGCTACTTCCTGATAGAGTCACGGTGGCTACAAGCATTTTGGATGCTTGGGAGCTCCCAGATCTGGCTGCAGCTATGTCCTGACCCTAAAAGACACTGGTTGCGTCTTTGGACTTGTTCCCACGAGAAGAAAACCTGGCTGAACAAGCTGTCTGGGAGCCCCCAGACATTTCAACACATCCCCTGCTCATGGGGACCCTGCAGGTCCCCCACCTCTGAAAGTTTCCCACTGGTCAGTTTAGATATAGCTTTATGAGTGCAGGTGCCTTCTTTAACTGTATTTATTTATACCATAACAAAGGACAAGAATAACAACCCTCTTATTTGGAGTTCTACTAGCGCTCTGTGAAGAATGGGGGTTATTTCTTCTACCAAAATCCATATTGATATAGACCTGTATATGTAAAACATGCTAGATGAGTAGTCTTAATTATTACTAGGCTTTTATACAAAAATAGAAGTGATGACAAAACTGAATGCACTTCTACTTGCTATCTATAATGAGATTTTAGAAATTTCTCCAATGCAGTTTCTGTTTTGTAATTCCTGGGTTTGTAAAAATGTTTTAATTGCGATGTCAGGGTACAAAGACAGTGGTTTTAATGGTATGGTGTTGCAAAAGGAGTCATTGGCAGACCCCAACTCTAACCACAGCTGCAATCCATCCTATTCAGTCACTCAAGCAAAATTCTGAATAAACTGCCCAAAAGGGAAATGAGTTTCCTTTGATTCTGCCATGCATGTGCAGAAGTGACGTCAACAAACAGCCACTGAGCGCTTCTTGCTTTCATTATCCCAGATTAAAAGTTTGGGGGTTGCTGGCAGAAATTCCTCAGATTATATCACATACAGGACTGGCGCACATTTGAATAGAGGCTAATCACCCCGGTGATTGCAATATAAAAAGCCTTGGTGAGATACGTCAAAATGGACACGTTACAATCTATGAAAAAACTAAGTATTCCATTGCAACACTTTTATATCTTTCTTCTGCTACAGGATTCAGAGCCTTAGTGCAGACATTGTACTTGACTTCTGCTTTAAGTCGTAGAAAATTTATTAATGTATATTCTGATAACATTAACTATTCCTCTGTGATTGACACAGGTGGTTGTGCCAGCAAATATCTGAGTAATCCAAACTAGAATGAAAAAAAAACCTGAATTTCATCTCCAAGTGCGAAAATAGCAGCTTTCAAGCCAGACACGTTGTGCGTTTGAAAATGATGCATTTAAGAAGTCAACTATTTTGTGAGACTCAGCATAACAAGTGTTGTTTTTCCAGGCCTTTCTTCAGTTCCTGAAGAAGGTGGTTGCTAATGAAGGGAAAAATAAAATGAATTTGTGGAATGTTTCTATGATTGTTGCACCAAACCTCTTCATCTACAAAGGGAAACGCGCAAACCAACAAGAAATGCAAGCAGCCGCCACCACAGCGCACATTGTGCGGCTTTTAATTCGGTACCAGGACATCCTGTGGACAGTGAGTAATGCTGGTTCCCTCTTTATGGCTCCAGTGCAAAGAAGTATTTAGCTATATGCAGCAGCTCTGTCAAAATCAAAGTAAACTGACCTTCCTAGAAGAAACAGCCATTCTTTGGAAACTGGCTGGAGTCTTCTATATCTAGAATGAGATAGACTGACAGCTACCTCTGGATGGAGATCTACCTCGTCTACCTAAGGCATTCATTTTCGCACAAATTTCCCTCTGGAGGTACCTATCCCACACCATTGATTCCACAGGAGAATGCATAGGAGAATGATTTAATCTAGGTGCCTAGGTGAGATATCAAGAGTTGAATGAGATGAAATGACTGTTTAAAGTTTAGCCCATAGTCCTTGCTGGTTGTTAAAGGGAGCTACTAATTGCGTGTATCTTCTTAGAATAAATTTTAATAAACTTAAATAGTATCTTCTGCAGCCTAAAATTTCTAAAGCCCCAACACCATTTTTATGGGGGGAGGGGAAATTACTGTGTATTTTTAGCTCTGGTTTCCTCCCTTTAGGTCCCATCCTTCCTGATTTCCCAAGTGAGAAAAATGAATGAGGCGGCAATGAACAACAGCAAGAGGCAGTTGATGTTTGACAAAGGAGTGAGAAAACTTCTAAGGAGAAAGACCATGGAACGGGAGAGACCTGAAAGACCAGAGGTGTGATAAAAACATATCATTTTCAAGGGCAGCTTTAACCAGCCTCCCTCCTTTCTTATCTCATAAAAGCTTCTGAGGGTGGGGAGGAAATTTTGCCATATAAAATAAACTGATCTGGGAGCTGTCTTGAAAGATGTGCTTTCCAGTCCGACATCCTGATAAGACAAAGCTTTGAGGATTGATTGAGAAAAGGTGAGGAAGGCAGAAAGATTTCTAGCAGCCCAAGCTATAAACTGCTACAAACACATGCTGGTTTTGTACCAATTTGATAAGAAAATGGTCATATGTGGACTGTCCTTGACAGCAATGATCTGTAGATATTCAACAAATGCATGGATCTGTAGCTGAGTAGTAGGATGGTTCATATCAGGATTAATTGCACTTACCCATGCCCTGGTCTGGGCCACTTAATATGCTCCTCACAAGCTTTAGTTTTACAGCTTTGCACTAACTTCCTAAGCGGAGAGAAAATCCAGTTTGCCTAACATAGACCCCCAAAATGGGTCTAAATTTTAAGTGCCTAATGAAGTAGTTTGTGTTGTTCTTCCCCACATAGTCAAAGGGAGATGTGGATACTTTTGAGGATTTCCAGAGCTCCGGGTACAGTTCAGACTTAGGAAAGTCCGATACAAAAATCTTCCCTTGGAGGTCTTAAAGCCACCAGCCTTTCTCCACTGCCTGGATATGGAGTTTAGGACCTTGAGGTCCGCTACTGCAATAGGCACCTAAAATGAACTTCCATGTTAGATGTTACATAATTTGGGCAAGAAAGCATGTTGTGTACACGTGCACAACACAGACAGTCCCTATAGCAGCTTCTATGTAGTATTTCCATGTAGTAACTACCTGTAATAACCTGGAGAGAAAGTCTTTAGTGTCTTCCATGGAGGTTTAAAAGAATGGAGATTGGTGAATTTTAAGAGGAGTAATCAAGGGACTGGTCAAGGTCTCCACGGTTCTTGAAAAACAGTCTCGAAAAACAAAAGAAAAGACGAATTAGGAAGGAGTGCTATTAAGAGATTATAAGAAATCGAGAATAAGCCACCTAATACAGACAACAGAGACAATGCAGCAGGGAACAATATGTATGAATTGTGAATCTGTGCTTATTCAGCTTTTTGGAGAATTCATTTGCCAGCACCGACTGAAATATATTGTGGGTAGGAGAGACATTTGCGCTGCAGATGGAAGCAGAGGTGCTTGTTTAAAATGGCGGTGTAGATTACTGTGTTGCAAAACCGTATTCACCCCAGAACGAATACACTGAGAGCTTCTGAGGAGAGTCAATTACTGCAGTCATTGCACCTTCGGGAGGGCAAGTTCATTGATCGTAGTAATTGGCTTTGCATCTAATAAAAACGAGACTAGCCATGGCAGGCAGCTGAAATACGAAGGGTAAATTGGAGGCAAACTCTGTTTGGATAACTGAGTTGAATTTTGAGAGCACTTAACACAAACCCTGGGTCTCAGATGTTCTAAATTACACAGGGACAGAGACTGGAGAGACTATTGTGTTCTGCTCAGCGTGGTATTAACTGGATTAGAACTGGAATGCAAACCTTGCTAATTGATTTATCTGCCATTAATCATGGAAGAGTGCATAAACTTCATAGATGATCATTTGAACCCTACAGAAGGTCAAATTTCAAATTAACAGAAACCATATGGTACTTTGATACTGTACATAGGCTTCAATCTAGTTGAAGCTAGAGGAAGTGGAAACAGAGAACTGGATCTTCATGCCTCAGGAGAATTTCATCTTAGAAAGGAAGACCAGATATTCCTAGTCATTTTGTTGCATTTTGAAATAAGCACTTGGTTCACTGACCAATGTTAGCAGAAATAACTTCAAAAATCTCAGCTAACAACTTGACTCAATATTACCACAAGCAATTAAAATTCAAGGGCTGTACGTTATTCGGCATGCATTTATATGGTGCTTACCAAGGACATTGTG
Organism: Vanellus vanellus; assembly: GCF_965231255.1. Lineage (NCBI taxonomy): Eukaryota > Metazoa > Chordata > Aves > Charadriiformes > Charadriidae > Vanellus > Vanellus vanellus. The sequence continues at coordinate 115,118,864 of NC_138906.1, read as the reverse complement.
TCTTTGTGTTGTATATTATTATACCCTATCTATAAATTTGTGTTTGCATGACTGTAAATCTGTTTTCTGAATAATTAAGTGAATCCAGGACAGTGAGTTTTGCAAGCAACCTCAAAAGATTTGCAGAACTGCTTCTGAATGGAGCTACAGCAGTATTTGCCTTAGCCTTACTCTACTGAATATTCATTTTAGGGAGCTGTCACTTTCCCCCCATACCTGCAGTCTGACATACCCGAGGGGGTGATAAGAGTTTATGCTCCACTGCATTCGAAAGTCTCTATGGCAATTCAACTCAACAGCCAAACAAAAGCCAAAGACATCCTGGCTCGATTCCACTGTGAAAACAGGTGGGTAAACCAGAACATTTTGTTTTTCCTGAACAATAATGTCAGAACCACTAATGAATGGAACGTCCCTTTTTCAAAGACTCGTTGTGTTACAAGAACTCTTGTTCTAATCTAAAATTGCTAATTTATGGTTACACTGGTCAAAGAAATTTTAACCGCTGATTTTATTCTTTGTATTTTACTTAATAATTGGCTCCTATACAGAATCAATCTGCCCTCTGTTATGCCGCTACTAAAAACATACGTTTTATAGACTTGCTGCACAGAGAACCCGGAGGGATTGTCTTACATCTGCCTATAAAAGGTTAATGTTTTTATTTCTGTAAGGTAATAATAATTAACAGTTATGGGAAATGGGAAATTGTATCCGAAAGCCTTTTCTGCAAAGTCTTCCCACGTTACCATATAATTCTATTCTTTAAATAAATAATAAAAAATACATTAAATCATAGAAGGCTTAGTTCACTGTGACACAGTAATCTGCCTCTGTAGAAGATTCAGTATTCTGCCTTGCTTGGTTTGGTGGAAGTCCTTGCTTTTGGTAAGTAAGCTCACAGGGGCAAAAATATCAAATTTTACCTTAATATAGGTGGTGGTTGAGAAGATTATAACAGAAAGATAAACTGGAGGGTTTTTTTCTATCCTAGCCGCAGTTCATCACAGAACATGAGAGGCCAGATCCAAAGTTTACATGAAATTGGAGGAAATATAGGTAGGTCTCCTTTTTGAAAATCTAATTCTGAATGCCCTTAACCTCCTAAAACGCCTCAGGACAGTGCTGTTTTCACCCAGCTCGGTTCCTCCTACCTTCCAGCCCATCTGCAGGAAAGGAGTCTGACCCAAAAGCTGTTAAAATCAATGCAATGATTCCTTCCAACTCCAGCATGACTGGAAGGGCACCCTGCAGGAGAGAGTGACCTGATGGCTGGATCTCAGCAGGACTCCTGGCAGTCTTGCCAAATTCATCTAACCTTTCGCTTACCTCTCTCACTCTCATAACTGAGCATTTTTCCATGGTTGAGAGACTCTTAGTCTTCCTCACGCGAGCACTTTCCACCTCGCTGTCAAGCCTTTTCCCAAGACCTATTTCTTCCTTGCTGTATTTAATTGTTAACCTCCTCCAAATAAAAAACACCAAATTGAGAATTCAGCCCCTGCATTTATGGGGGTACTACACTCATACTAATCCGCGCGCTTTGTTTAGATTGTAAATTCCTTGCAGTAGGGATTTTGTCCTCTTCCGTGTTTCACGCAGTGACATTTTTGTAATAACAACAGTGGCTTGCCACACACGTTCCTGGCCTAAAGGTCAAAACCCAGATTTTAATTTGATATTGCACAGTCCTGACTCTCTTTTCTCTATTCACACTGAAACTCTGGATGCTCTGTTGCAGTCTTTTGTCAACTGTCCGAATTAGATTATTCCTTCATTCTTCTAGATTCAGCTCTAAACAGTTTCTATAAAGTTATTACAAAACATCACAGACTGGCTTCAGCAGCAGCCAAGAAGCAAAGTCTTTATTACTGAAGATATACCCATACAAAGCTAAATTTGATTAGTGATTTGTTTTGCCTGGCCAAACAAGATGACCAACTGATCCTAAAACAGGAGAAGACCCTAATGGCTTTTTGAAACAATCCCAAGTATTCTCACCACACTCTTTCAAAAATCTGGACATTTAATTTGCCTCTTCATTTAAAGTTATTTTTATAGTCCTAGATCTTCCAGGGTACCTTAGTCCATTGATTATGCATTAATTCATTTATATTGCTTTCACTTTAATAAAATCATTAGGAGCCCAGTGACCTTGTAAGTAACTGTACAAAAATTTTACCTTAATCCTTTGTGTCACGGCAATGTAACCTCACTATTAAATGGCTTCATCGCTCAGTGTAAATGTAATATAGTCCAACAAATCAACTTAACTCAAAAATTTATTGCATTATTACTCAATCAAGAGGCACCAAATGCCGCTTTCTGTTGCAAAAGCAGCAGGGACTCCCCAGCCAACACCTTATTCCCAGTCACCCCCTAATGAAACCCGCAAACTGCCAGACTTCAGAGGACATTTTTTTTTTTTTTTAACCAGCAAAACAGCAACTGCCAAACCCCTTGATATAGTCCCTATATTTCTTTGCAAGATCCTAGCTGGATGGGAACTCATGGTTTAAAGAGCTGCTTTTTCAGCATTTAAAAATAGTGTAGAAGTGAAGTCAGAGTTGTAATTCCAGTCCAGTAAACCCAAAGAAATAAAAACCCCCACCATACTGTGGCACTTACAGGAACAGCGTTGTTAATGCTTCTAAAGAAACTGTATTTGTTCACCATTTGACTAAATGCCTTATCCATAACTCTGTGGAATACAGGGTGTCCCGCCTGGAAGTGAAAGTGAATTCATGACTCTCACTGAGTAAAATCATGGGCAAATTTACCAAAGAGCCCATCTGTATCCAGGCCAGATGTCAGAGCTGGACACACCACACGAAGCTCGCTATGTGCAAGTCTGCAACACATCCAAGGACATTTTGGCGTAGCTCTGTCCCATTTACTAATGAGCCCAGAACATCCTATGACTTGTGGCTGTCGATTTCCGTTTCAGGTCAGCACTGTTTGGATCCGGATGCATACATGTTAGATGTTTACCGTGCCAATCCTCAGGCAGAATGGGTGATAAAACCAAAAGCAAGCTGAAGCAGAAGGCTGTGGCGTACTGGACAAAAACCGAATGGACAAGAGTGACGCCTGTCATTTTAAGAAGCTCTTGGCAGAGACGAAACAAAATGGTAGCTACAGGATAACATTCCTTCCTTCTGTACTGTCCAACTGATGTTCGCCATGTACTACTTTTGGTATAAGCATTATGACTCCAGCTTCTGGACCATCTGAAAATACCGCATCAGTTATGTTTTCATATGGGTTACACTTGTGCCAGTTGGCCCAGGAGTTAAGGAGGGCGGACCGAGGTACGGTGCACAGAAAACAACCTGTCGCGTACAGAGTTGCTTGTTTTCCTGACCCGGTGTTAGAACATGAGTTTTTGGAAAGAATCCAGCGGCATCCACGGATGCATGAAACACTACCGACCACAGCGTAACCACAGAAGCATCACAGAGACATCCAAGAAGAGAATGTATCTGTCGATCGTGGAAGAGAGGAGCTCGGCATGCGGCCGTGCCAAGATGTAGCTGTGTGACAAAAATCAAACCTTTCTGCTGAAAGTAAACCTGTAAAGTGTGCATTACTGCAATATTTATGTCTCAGTCACTCCTCGCGGGTACCTGATGCTGGGGGAGGGAGGGAGGCAGGAGGAAGAACTACTGTATAGACAGCTATACTGCTTTATGTATGTACCGCTGTATATATTACCACCTGTCTTCCAAAATTGTCCGTCTGGATCACGTTATTGCGTGCAATTGTAGCGCCACAAACCATTTTCTCCTTCCTTCCCCTGTCATACACACGAGCTTCGGGAGACAAACACTAGGTGAGAAAGGGCCTATTCCCCCGGCTCTGTCTTTTACTTGATACTCTCAGATTTAAGTCTGTGTAATGCCATAATATGAGATATGTGTTAATGGTGCCACTTACAGCCATCACCTTCTTTGTTAAACATTATAGTTTCTTAATTTGTAACCTAATTCTTTTTCTTTTGTTTATTTTAGCTTTAATATGTAAGCAACTTTTATACTGTTCAGCTGCATTGAGAAGAGAGAACTTTGTCTGGATCTTGTATAATACAGCATGGAGAAGAAAAAGAGCTTCCAGTGAGCAGAGGGATTTAATACTCTTATTTAACATTTAAAGATTAGGGCCTTAAATAGTAGCCAAACTAGGCCCAGTTATGCGGGGTGTTTTACAAGCACATAGCAAATTGCAGCTCCTCTTACAGAAGGCATGCAGTCTCTGCAAACACACAGCCTGACACGGGAACAGGGGGCTGCAACCACATCGGGAATGCAGCACAGCAAACATCAGACAGTACATCAAGTTTGTAGCCAGTCACAAGGGCGAGCACCATTCTTCACCCAATCCCCTCGTTCTGGGCTATACTTTATAGAACTAAAGCATGTTTGTTGAGTAGGGAAATCATAAGTCCCTGGAAAACAGCAAGAACTTCTTTCATCTTTTTTCTTGTGCAAAAAATGGGAACTAATGCCTTCAACTGCACTGCAATGTCTCTGTTATTGGGTGACGATATTGCACAACGAATTCACCCACAGTCTGAGCAGTTGGGCTTGCTCCAGATCTGGATAAACAGATGAGGCAGGAGCTGGTGCTCTGTTTACCGGGTAGCAATGCAAAAGCGTTCTGAACAAAGTCCTCCAGGTGAACAAAAAGGACACTGTCCTGCAGAGAACCCCTGTAACTCGTGATGCTCTGCTGAAGCTGTGCGATGAAGATTTTCACATTCTAGAAACCCTGCTTCTGGTTCAAAGTTAATCCTGTTCTCCAGTAGCTAACTTTCATTGTTAGTGTTCAGTGAAAGAAATCAATGTTAAATCAGTAATTTTACCAGCAACAATCATGTCTACAGAAAGCAGATCCCATTTAAATTCCTTTTTTTTTTTTTTTTTAATCTTTAATACTAATGGATGCAGAGACCAGGACAGTTGTATTATAAAATACACTGCTTATTTTGACAACTATTTATTTTAAGCACATGAGAGACAGTAGATCTGTGGTTTGTTCATAGGACTAAGCATAAATGTATTGTCAAGTGCTGTGTTCCTGATTCCCTTTAGTTCCCTCTGTGGAAACGGACAACTCTTCCTACCATGCTGCCTTTTTCTTTTAGCTGTAAAACAGGACTAGTACTTTCCTTATAAAGGTAACATGAGAATTAATGGAGTTAAATTCTGCTCTCAGATGCAGTCAAACAATTCCCTGAGCAGAACAGGAGTTATAAACATCCGTCTAGGAAGGACAAACTCAGCAAAGGGATTTTATGTGGAAAGTGCTTTGAATGTGAAGAGCATCATATAAATGCTAAGCATGATCGTATTTATAGCCAACAAAAGAGCTTTTATGACTATACAGAAAGCCTGAACATTAACTAAAGAATCTGAAATGATGTAGCAAATAACATAACTTTCTACAGTACTTCCAGACAAATACATTGACCTCCTCCGTCCTGCCCACTCACTTCAATCTGTGTTCTCAATGGCCCTGCAGGGGCAAGTACAGGGCACCCATGTGCTCACACGGTGATTTGCTCAGCTCAGCACGTTCCAGACCCTGAAGGGAGGACTTCATCAAATTTATTTCTGAAATAGATCTCACTGTATTCCGTACAGAACAGAAGGGGTTTTTGAAAGACCTTCACCTCTTACCACTTCGAAACTTAGGAAAGCCAAATCTGATGTAATGAAACCCATCCTGTGAACACTTGTTTTATACTAAAATTGCCTATAACTTTATAAGACATGCATATTAGCAGATGAACTAGATTCTCCATACAGTGCCCAGACTACTACAGCATGGCCAAAGGCCTGCTGTCTCTGAAACAGAATGGCAAAATCCTTTTTTGATACAAATAGGCCTAATGACCCATGTGTACTGGGGTTAATACTGTTACACATTAAGTTGTTTTGTATTGTTGTGGTACACTAACTTGATTTAATACGCAGCAAACTGAACAATCTCTACGACATTTTTGAATATGAAGTCTCAACTTTAGGCTTTATATTTCAAAATGCTGGTGGAGGCATCTGGAATTTTGTTCCTCCTAACAGAAGCTGAAGTCAAAATCAAGCTATGATAGGATTACCACCTAACAAAAAGCAACATAGGTGGAAAGCTATTAATAAGAAAGTGGTAGCAAGCAGGGAGAAACTTACTCAGCAAAATCCAAAGATGCTTCAAGCATTTATGTACTCCACGGTTCTACAAAGACGGCATTTTGCATATCAACACATATAAAGAGAGAGAGAGAGTATTGCAAGAAGTAGGTATTGGAAACAGACTGGAATGCTCTAACCTGTTCATGCAGCTAACGTCATTAGAATGTGTGCGTGTGTGCAAATATGTCAGTGTCTATGTATAAAATTAACTACCTCACTCTGCATTTTCCAGGAAAAAATATTTTGGCTTAGAGGTTTAATATTCCAAAACTTTCTATTATTAATTTCACCTCTCCACTAGTCTTTTATACTGATAAAATGTTTCTCCTTTAATTTGGAAATTACCAGAAAAGTATATATTAAAAGACATGTTTCGGGATATGCATGAAATGTTATCCAAACCATGTTGCCTCAGTTACTGCTTGTGATGTGAACTTTATGAGATCAGATCTTGGGGTTAACAGATAACAAATATAAACATACTGTGTTTCACAGTTTTTATTTTTCAATGGCTTTCCATTAATGTGTGTCTTCTCTGGAAAATAATACGATGCCACTAATCAAAGCAAAATGTTTGTATGTACGTTTCCCTTGCAATCCTCATTATGTTATGTGTTTTGTTGAAGTAAGCCCACACGTAGGTGTGTTTGTACAGCAGAATGTGTCCATTGTATTGTATTCATGTCAAAAATAAAAACAATACCAACAAAGCAAGCTCTTCAAATCTAAACACGTGGTTTTTGGATAGAAGCAGGTGACAGAAACTGCAAAAAGCAGTGCTAAATCTGTCTTAAAAGCAACTCTGTTTTTATAGCACCTGAACAGCTAGCTACATAAAGCACCACATTTTGCCACCCTTGCTCAAGTGGAGCAGTTTCTTGCTCCAGGAGCTCTTCCCTTGGACTACCTCCATGCAAGGTACAAAATTCCAAGTTACAGGCTTGGAATCCTGCCTCATTGAAATCAATGACAAACTGCTCTGAGGGTTCATCTGAGCCACTATTTTTTAGACTAGTATGAAATACATAGAGCAAAACTGACTTAAGAATGAATTGTAAAAACGTATAATAATAAAAGCCAAACAAAATTGTAAGGAGCAAACAAAAATACTGCTAGTTCAAAGAGAAAAAAGGCGATGGAAGTAACGTGTAAAGAACCATGTTTATTATAGATACGTCTTCAAGTACGAGACATGTTTGTCACTGCTCAATGATCTGGCAGTTGATGAACAAATGTCCTTACTTGAGTCAGATTGAGTGTGTGTCCCCCAAACCTGGCGCAAGCGCAACTACTGGAAGCCTCGTTTTTGAAACAGAGGCAGGAGCTGTAGGAAAAGCTGAATATAGAACTGCTGACTGGCCTGTGAATTAGGAATTGCAGGGCACCAAAGGTGCTTCCCCAAGTCGCGTAAGAAATACTGTTTTCGCAGGAACGATGCATTAGTTCTCGTTGCAAAAATACATAGCTGTTCCCAAGCCAGACCCAAATAATTTCTTCACCAACGCAGCATTTCACATGCGTATCTGTGTTGCTGCTTGTCCTGCAGCTGATTACATTAAAGCATAAACAGGAACATAATCCTCCCAGACAACGTGGCTATAATGGGGGTCAGAAGCACTGGATATCAAGGCAGAAGGAAAAGAGATTGGGGCTACCACATAAAGTACACATAAGAAAATTCTATTCCTTAGACTCTGAATCAAAGACCTTCAAAGTTATGCCTTTGGTCTCCTGCTCCCTCTGCTGGACTCTATCCACTTGTACTTTTCACTTCTTAGCCTTCTGGCTCTTTTTCTTCTAAATGAAACGTATGGACAACTGAACTACATGAAATAATGCACAATTTATTGTAGTTTTATTATGTGGTCCAAAATTATTACCTTTTTATAAAACGATCAACACACAATAAAATGAAATACTGTCAAGTAATCAAAAGAAAACATACTGTAAACACTGATTAATAAAAATTCCCAAAAGAAAAATACCCAATTAATGCCATTAACATTGTAGTAGAGGTATTTGTTGTTTAAAACCTTTTAGTTAAAATGCAGACATAGAGCTTCTGACTAAAAAAATTAAATGACCTGAGTTGGAAAACAACCAGAAAATCAAAGAGATGCAGGCTCTCACCAATTCTTCTTTTCATTACAAAATGAGAATGAAAAATAACAGATCAACAAAAAAAACCTCTTTCAGTCCAGATAGGCTTTGCCGCAGTTCAGTGCTCAGCCCCAGGGCAGGAATGAGGAAAGACTCCACGCAGGTCAAAAGCTCTGCTGAAGTCAAACAATTCTGCCTGTTGGCCCTTGGTCAACATGAGGTTCCTCAAACAGCCATGGAATGAGCTCTTGCTTGTGAGGCAGTTTTGCTTCACGTCAGCTGAAAAACAAACGTGAAATATGTACAATCTATTTCCCATGAACTGAAACTATACAAAGATGCAGGTTATTATTCAACTGCTTCCCCTCTCTTCCAAACAAGAAATAAAACCAACAGCTGAGGAGCACCAAGTTCCGTTAATGTTTGGATTGGATGATCTGGGACATCCCACCATGGACAGTCACTGCTGCCTTCAAGCATAAGCCACGCAAGTGGGAAAACTTGTGCAGAGTTTGCACAAATACTTTGTCCCAGGGGACAATGGGAGATTAGAGAGGTGAAAAGAGAGGAGAAAGCCACTCTGCATAGGTGTCTTCCAAGCTAAAATTGAAACTGGCAGAATACGAAGCAACAGCTGAGCTGTACACAGTCATGGACTTCATTGGCAAACCAAAACATGAGGCTGGTAGACAGTCCAACCCTTTTTTCCATACAACCTGTGAAACAATTCATGCCACTTCTGCAGTACTCAACTAAACTGAAGAATTTCTCTCTTCTCTATGAACCCTAATCTTTACAGATGGAGCACTGAAAAAGCAATTAATATCCCATTAGCCTACTGAAAAAAAAAAAAAGGTTCACAAGATGCTGGTAAGGCCACTTTGATATTTGAGGAAGACCAAATATTAATCAAGATCTGGTTAATTAGCATTAATTCATTTTTCAAAAAGCACCAAAACGTTGTCCCACAGAAGGCTCTGTAACATTTCAAGCTATTATCCCTAAGGCTTTCCAAATATTTAAAAGCTGAATTTGCCCTTCAGACCTCATCACTCTGTTTTCACACAAATGTAAATATCTGAACAGAAAAACTGTAACAGCTGTTTCAGAGACAAATTCATACAGGCATTTTAGGCTATCTTTAAAAGCATAAGATATTCAAAACCATACGAAGCCTACTCACTCCGGTACTGATGCGTTCATTAAAAAGTATACCTGCAAAAAGGCCAAACTCGTGATGTCTGAAATTCAATTCTCTTAATGAATACATTGTCTTGCCTCAAATTATCAACTGATGAGTTGCATGGCTTAATTGAAAAGTAATTTGATTATACATTTTTTGTGTTACTATCTTTTTATATTACCATCGTAGTATGATTGACAGACAGTTACTTCAGAAAGGAATTTGCACAGAACAAGGGAAATACATGTTCTTCTGCAGCGGCTTGACTGCTGCCTGCACAGCCCCTGACACAAAACATTTGCAAAAATAAAGTAGAGAAGAAACCTTACTTAGATGAATGTGAAGGCAAGCCTTAATATGAACTTGACTGCAAGAGAATCACACCTAAACATACACAGGCAAGGGCATTGTGAAGCCTGAGAGAGACTGTGAAAGACAAACCACGTGGAGGAAATCCTCAGAAACTAAGGAGCAGGTTTGTGTAGGAAAGTGATACGAGTTCAGTTGATCTTGCCAACAGCTAAAATGCAGTCCTCCACAAAGATAGTATACACAAATATTAATATGCTGTGATCTCAGCAACACTGTGGAAAATGGTAACTATGATTTATAACTCAATCATGAACTTCATGAATCAGAGAAAGATCACGTGTTACGAGTCAGAGGGAGAGTGAAAGCAGGAGGGAGAACAGGGAAGAGAAATATTATTGTACCTACCAGGATAGCCTCCAACATAAATGGGATTGTTCGTATCTGCAGAGGTTGACTGGATGTAGGGGTTATCAGTTTGAACCAAATTCCCATCAATTATCAGTGAAATGCGATGTTTGCTTTTATTTGCTTGAAGCTTGTGCCATTTTCCATCACACAAACTATTTGTGCCTCTTGGTTCATATGTAGCTGTTATTCTGCCAGCTCCATTGTTGACATGGAATAAAACCTGTATATACAGTCAGATGGCAATAAAGATATAAAGTAAGAATACTTGAACTAATTTGCCTAGATAAAAGCACAATCATGCTGGAGAAGAGATTTCAGTTATAATAAATGTTTGGTAATTATGCAAAGCTAATGTTTACTTTGATGGATAGAGTGTGTCCTATTCAAAGTATCTTTAAAATCTGAAAGACTTAGATCTATCATGCAATGGTCTGTTAGGTTAGCTTGGTATACTTCACTTCGGATTTTAATATTTCTTACAAATAAAAATCAAGTCATTTTCTCATAGAAGCTGAGACTTCAGATCTGAAAGAAGATCCACTGTATCTAACTGAATAGAAAGAGAATGGTCTGAAAGCACTTGTCATTGCCGATACATGTATTGATTTATTTCATACATTTATTTTTTCAAAGCAGTAGACATTTCCTCAGCTCTGTGGTGATGATTAATATGTAAATATTAACTGAGAAAGTATGTCCCACAGAAACAGTGATATTTAACACTGTCTCTAGCTAGGAAGTTTTGAATAAAAAATGAGCTATTTCTGAGAAAAGGAAATATTTAAGAGCAATCAAGTATACATTTTTTATGCAGTAGATAAATGGAGAACTATGTATTGATTGTTAAAAGGTATATGGAGCATAATGGCCAGTAGAAGTAGAGAGCGAGTTAATTGCTCATGAACATTGAAGAAGAGATTACAAAACAGGGTGCTTTGTACATGCAATAATAAGTTTATCAAGGACAAGTGTAGCTCTATGGCAGAAAAAGTATTAAGCTACAAGAAAGGTATATATTTGGTCTAACATACCAAGTATGTAGTCCAGGACATCACAGTGGCTAAAGAATAACACAAATTAGACTAACTAAAGAGGCAAAAAGTTCCAGTGACTTCTGCTAATCTCACATTTTATCATATGATGATGATGAGAAACCGTGAGACTGAAAGTCTATCCCATACTAGTTCTGTGGGGATTTGGTTTGGACATTTTGCCTCCATCACGTTTCACTGGTGTCTATTTAGTGCTACCAAACAGTTCTACCCTCCCAGTTTTAAGCAAGCCTTGTGAAATGGTGGCACAGGGCCAGCACAGTGCAGCCTACCTTGCCATTTACAATCTCCAGTCCAATGGCATCAACCTTAGCACTGCTGACCCCGAGGAGAACGCCATGCACTGCTGTCGTACGAAACTCCAGTGTGATGTTCACATCAGACCGGACTTTGTAACCTTCTCTGACTGAAAAGAAGTTAGAAGCTTCTAACAGAAGACTTGTAACCCACAGTACAAAGTAGAACACATATATTGTCATTAAAAGGCCTAAAAAGATTGTTAATGACTTGGCTGGGATACGACTTTGGAGAACCTCTGGAAAGTAAGTTTTCCAAAGTTGTAATTCACTTTTTATACTGGAAAAGATAAATTCCCAAATAAGTTTTCTTTCATTAATTTACATTTAATACATTCCATCTCATTTCTAAGAAACAGTAAAGACCACAAATTAATGTAATCCTTTACATTATTTCACAATTCCTTTACGTCTTTTGTCTCCATACCCTTTAGCAGATATTAACATCATGAACATGGATATTCTTAGCTGAAGAAAGAGATAGTTCATTTCTTTCCCAGTGTAGAATCATTAGCTCTTTCACTTGTGGAAGATAGCCCTTTCCAGAAATGGCCATTTTTGGACACATGGAGTAAAGGGACTCAGCTAGAAATACATATGCAGGGCATGCACTCTTTGTGTGAGGAATCAATTAATTACACACAGTTCCCACAAGACCTAAAAAGACTACGTTTTCATTAACATTAATTCAGTAAGGTACTGCTTTCATTTAATGATACTTACCAAGAGCAGCAAAGCCACTCCCATCAAAGAAAGTACCGTCCTGCGCTGTTACATAGCATTTATTCACAGCAAAGATAGAGACAGGGCTCTCGTTGTCCAGCTGCTTGCTGTTAATCGTCATGCTACCAATGCAGGCAGGAATACTGTGAGTCACCTAAGCATATTGAAATATAAGAGTTAATGTCTCATACAAACTGCTGCAATGCTCTCTTAGTGATTCACCCGATGTTACTGTAAATAAAAAATTCTCTGAACAAAACAGCAGGATCTAAAATATTTACGTAATTACATTCCTATTTATTACATATACTTACATAAGGTTACAAACATCATTATGTCTTCGAGTCAAAATAAATATTGTTTAGAAATACAGTATACATGATAACATATAGAAAGAATTGTACGTGTTTGAATGTAAGCAGGGATACGCCCAACAGTTAAAGACATTCCAAACATGCTTCAGCAAACTAAGAAGTCAATCAAGATTTTTGTATGACATTTTGCAGGTATAGATCACCAGAGTTCTATCCAGCAAAAAGATTCATTAGAATTTCTCACTATTACTATTTACAGCAATTGCAGATTCAAAGTATTACAATATTTGACAGCCCCATTATCCAATTAAAAAGCACGGTTGAAGAAAGTATGCCCAGGAATTGATAAATATCATTATCATTACTGGAATCCTCCCTGAGATAATGGGCTGCAGAAGGAAGAAGGCAACCAAAACCTACCCTCTAAAAGCATGTGTAAGTACATTTTAATCTCGGACAGCTAAACTCAGCCTTTCAGAGATATTTAAGGCACAGAATTCCTACTTGAATGCAATAGGACTTATGTACCAAAATGTCTGAGATTCTAAGTCATATTTTTATCTTATACTATGAAACACAGTTATTTATATTATTTATCCATTTTTAACAGAGAGACTGATAGAAGAAAAAAAATATACTACAGGCCATTACTAAAACACAAGGATACAAGCTCTAGCTTGTGGCTAAGCCATAGAAATCTGGAAAGATTTATCTGGTAAAGGGTCATTACTTCCTTTGTTGTTTCTTTCCCTAAGTACTTCTTTTTTGCCCATCAGAGACAGGATACTGAATTAGATGGGTTTGATACAGTATACTCATTCTGGCATTGCAAAACGTCAGAGACGCCCCACCACCCCAAAGCTTCTTACATTCCCAAGATTCTTCGGCACGTAGTCTAAGGGGAGTCCTCCCACGTAGAGCTTCCCCTCCACATCCAAAGTGCTACCATCTCCCAGAGCACTGACTGCTACCAATTCCTGTCCATCCAAAGTGATTGTACCTTTTCTTTTCATGTATTCCGTCTTTATCTGGTAAAAAAGAGAGCACACAAACATGGATCAGTAAGCTAAATTAGTTACCTAGTAATCATTTGCCATAGAAATAAGCAAGACAATTTTTTAGCAGTCAGATTGCTTTGACATACTGTACTGAGACATCCTCTTGAAATTCATTGTGAGGCTGAGGCTATTTCAGAACGCAACTGAGCAGCTTAACTGCTTCCTTGCTTCCCCAAGGGCTCACACTGATTGCACGTTGTCCTGCATAAGTTTTCCAGTGTCTTAACAATCATTATTTAAAACCACTAGTTTATTGTCTTAGGATAGGAGTACATCGCTGAGTTTGAAGAGGGTAGTACTTCTGCTCTTCTGCAATTATTGTGCTGCCCACCAGCTGAGCCGTCTTAGCTCTCTGAAGCGCACACTCCTACCTTGTAATTTTATGATGGGCAGTGCTGAATTTGCTATGACCAAAAAGCTTTCCAGTTCTGTCCATCTTGTTCGCTCATGCCCCTAAGCTTTCCTTGCACTAAAGCAATTACTCACACACAGATAAGTGACTAATGGCTAACTGACAGTTAGCCATTTATTTTTCCTCAGTTACTTTTGGCCCCACTCAGAACCCTGATCAGGTTCAACATGAGGTTTCACGAACATTTGGGTTGGTAAGGGAATAAAGTGGTACAGCAGGGTGATACGAGCAGATGGCAGAGAATAGAAAGAAATGCTTCTTTTGGCAGCAATGCATGTTAGCTTAAATTGATTGTAGAGCTACTGCAATAATCCCTCCCAGCTGTGAAGTGGTGTGACTCAGCCTTGATCTCCGAAAAAAGGTTCAAGCTCATGTTTTCACATCCTGGGTAGTAAAGGCAGGAATCTGTTCATCTCTTAAAAAGTGGATAGTGTGAGTATAAGTATATTTAATTTTAAACATGTAGCCATAAATCCTGAAGTGTTCTTCCTTTCAGGGTAAGCAGCAGAGCTTACGTGTGGTATCTTTCTCTGACAGAAGTTCCCATTTGCTTTCTTTATGTTAGTTTTTGCTGGTTTTCCTTCTGCTGATTATATATGAAAAGCAAAAATAACGCTCTGCTGATTCCCAAGGCACCCAGGAGAGGCGGCAACTTTCCCTCATCAATCACTTTGTCCCACAGAAGCTACTTCCTGGAGTTAATTAAGGCTTCACATAGGGACAAGGGAAGGGAGCTTAGCAGGATGAATATTGTCATCCTCACCTGCCTTAAGGAAAAATAATCTGGTCGGAGTTTCTTTTAAAACTCATGCAGATATCACAGTCATTTCTCACAAAGAAAGGCAGAGCCATCAGCAGGTGGGTTGTTCAGAGGAACTGGGCCAATAGAGGCTGACACAGAATCTCCATACAGAAAGCCCTGAATGCTACATGATGCCTGAAAGTTGTACCATAATTTCTTCTCAAACTCTCCTTATGCCAAGTCCTCCCTCTCCAGCCTCCATTCATTTCAAATGTCTACCTTTCTCATGTTGCATCAACCAAGGAAAGGGAAGAGAGGGCTTCCCTGCGAGCACTGGCTGCTATGACATGCTCAGGTATTAAGTTATACGTAGCAGAAAGGAGAAAACTAAGCACCCAGAAATCTCTTTTACCCTGTCACATAACTCAGTTGCAGGTCTTTGGTGACATTGTGCATGTAAAGGTCACTGTGGAAAAAGTCAGAGTTTCTAGACCTCTCTCTCAGGTTCTTCTCTGGTGAAGATGACCATTATTACATAGTTGGTGAACTCTTTTATTTCTAAATAAACTGAGATACTTGATGGTAATTGGATGCTGGAATTGATGCATAATTAGTTAAAATTTTAAAGGAAATATTATACTCAAACACAAGTTATCTGAATGGTTTCATTATTGGGTTAAAACCTGCTTGCCATCGCAACACAGAAAGCATACAGGAAAGGCAGGAAAAACCACCCCAGTATCTCTAAGGAAGAGAAAATGGAGTACAAGATTGGTGACTACCTACCGTATGCCATTTTCCATCACTGATAACAGCAGGGTGAAAAGCTACAGCTTTTCCTTTGCCTAGATCAAATGAGAAATAGAGCTGTCCCCCATGAAGCTGTAGGGCTGCATAGTCAACCTGGTTCTCATGAGCCATGTAGTAAATCAGGCCACTGGAGGCAAAGGTTCTGAGATTCAGCTGGACAGAAAGTCTAGACAATAAAAATTCAGTGTTACTGAAAGATATTTCTTCTGCATTGATAAATAGCTTTTCCGGAGGCAGAGAACAGCCTCAACCAATTTATTATTATGAAAGGAGATTTATTATTACAAAGGCCAGAGAAGTAGAATTTGCATTGATTCTCAGAAAGCATGACCTATAATGTATTTCATAATAGAAATCAGTGCTGTACCTGTCAGACACAGGAAAAAGCACTTGTCACAGAGTGAGCTGGCCTTTAGGAGGGACAGGCTCAGCTGTTTGTGACTGCAGGCTTGCCTATTGCCCCAAGAAAAGGACGAATTCCAGAATAACGTGATGGCATCCATTACCAAGCTTGCTGGGATATAACGGACAGACTGAGAACAGAGGGAGGCTTAAAAGGTAGAGGAGCTGATTGAGACATTTATTATGGAGACACTAGGTTCAGACTACGTAGTATCAATTCTCTGTAACATCCTTACGTTCAATAGTTGCAACAGAGAGGCTAGAAGGAAAAAAGGCTCTTTTCTCAAAGCCTGCAGAGGCTTCCTGAGTTGAAAGAAGCATACACGAGTGGCTTGCAGGCTGTGTATTGGGGACCTTGTTGGGAGCCTCTCAAACAAACAAGAGTGGCAGAGAGGCTATCACGTGTTAAGTCCCAACAGAATGATTCCTTTCAGTAGTCTTAGCTCCTGCAGTGACCTGGGGAGTGAAGCAGACAGGGAAACTGCAATTGCAGAAAATCCAGAGGAGAGGGTGAGATGTTATTTGTATCAGTCAAAGGAGCAGGGACCAGCTGAGCTCTCTATGTGGAAAACAGAAATCAAAATACTTACAGAAGGTACAGTGGGGCTCTTAAGCCTGAGGAGAAAAAAACGCAGAACTCTGACCATGAGTTAAACTCATGACCACAAACCTGGGAAAGACACATTAATTACATTGCAGTGGTCAGGATACCTTCTTCCATGAGGAACCCACAGAAACCTGAAGTGAGGGCCATGTTCAAAACTGGTAATGTGATGACCATTCATGAAAACCAATATTGTGCTTCTCGTAGCTCAATACAAGATAACACACTGTGCATGTGTGATTCACAATATACTCACTTCTTCCTGACAGCAGACTGATTGAAAAGCAGTGTCAAGTGGCTGCCTTTGGCAAGTCCAAACTGATGGGCACCTTGAACACGGTCCGGTAGCTCATCTTTTGCACAAACTACCTGTTAATGAAAGAACTTTTTTAAGAAGAATAGTACTGGGTGCTCACCAGCAAGTGCTGAATGGCAATGTGCCTATGCAGAACTTTGTAAGGAGCAAAACTGAGGCACATGATAACCACAAAGTATACAGCAACATCGATTAGCTAAACTCCCAATCACTCTGAGCTATCTTTAGGCTCAAAAAGAACTAGTTTTAATTATTAAGCTATGTCTCATGGACAGCACTTATTTTTTCTAGTGAGAAATGTTGGCAGTTTGAGAAGTATTCATTCACCATTTGTCTTAATTGATAGCCCTCTTGATAAAAAATGCTGGAAGACAGAGTACAATTTCAGTGTGAAAATCTTATGGACTTGGTAGAAATATTTTCTCATTTAGTGAGGATGCACTTTTGTTACAATTTGAGGGATGGAGAGCTGAGTAACAGAGTATGCACCAAAGCTATACTTCAGCTCATGAAGGACAGCTTATTTCTTTTTATAGCCACAGTTGTATGAAATCTATAAAATCCTGCTTTCTGTTGCCACAGAAAAATGATTCAGGATGCTTTGGAAACACTTCATTATAAAGATGTGCAGCTGCAGAAGAAGTAATGCTGCCTTCTCTCTTGGGAACAGGGAGCATGTGAGAGGAAACAGGTGCCATGCAAGCTGCATTCAGACACTGGGTGTCTCTGGAATGGTTTGTGCCTCCTCTTTGACACAGAGCAGAGACTGCATGTGTGTGACCAGGAAAATGTGAATGCTGAATTGCACGACAAATGCAAATCTCGGCACAGAGCCACTTTGGCAAGAACACACTAAGGATAACAGTTACTGTCAAGTCCTCCTGCTGGATCACTCTTACTTTTTCTTTTCTTTTTTACTGTTGCTGCCTGAAGAACGATCAACTTAACTATACTTCCCTTCCAAAAGGCCAATAGGCTGCTACAAAGGTTTATATCACAGTTTTTCTATAAGAAATAATAATTTCAAATCCACATTCATTGAACCGTTCCATACCATAGAAGAACCAAATATTCACAGTCCATACCTTGAAAATTTTCCACAAAGCTATAATGCATCTTGCTGTTGAAAACTTTCCTAGAAGAGGCAATAGAGCTTTGCTGTAATACCTACTTTTTTTGTATCTGTAAGAGGCCTCAGGGGAACTGGTAAAGCCTGAAGTTCATGTTGAATCTCAATGTCTTCTGGCTTTATAGCTGGTTTAGGCTTCTCTGACAAAAAGCAGCTGTCCATATCCACATGTTCATACTTCATGGAAGTGGTGAAATACAAAAGCCTGTGTTTTAAAAACCCTACATTTTAAGAGGTGAAATCCCAAATCCCTACATTTCCCAAGCACAAGGAGAGTATTTTACACTATTAACAGGAGAAAGGGAAAGAAGTGGCATACTGGGACCAAAAGATTGAGAAGTGGCAAATAATCTGTCCACAGAACAATATTAATAGACAATATTCTTTGAAAACCATTCTGTCTGTGAATGCAGATGAAACTACAGATGAGTTGCATTTTGCAAAGCATTTCTATACACGTTAAAGACTTTTTTAATACTATTTCCAAATGTAGCTGGTAATATCCATTTTCTGCCTGTTGTAATACCCAGATCATCAGTATCATGCTTGTCTTATGTCAAAATCCAGGCAAATGGACAACGTAATGAAACTACAAACGTAACTACAATTAATAATTAATAATTACTATACACACTTTTCCAAACCAGGGCAGTTACCCTTCTGACTTACTCCTTATTAAAAATAAGATTGCTGATACAGCCGTGAAATGAGCCAGCCATTTTTAGCCCTAAGATGCCCTCTCCTGCTGGAATGCCACCAGCGTAGAAGTTGGAAATATTCATGGGGCTCATTTCTGCTGATGAACCGAGTCTCAGTTCTGCAGGGTTACTTTCATCCACCTGTACAGTTATGATCCTGAAAAAGATAAAGTAGGGGAAAACATTCAACAAGGGCGTTAGATATTCATTTTCAAATGAAAAGCATTCCTTTCAGCCTCAAAAACATCCTGTTCTAAGAAATAAAGATTCCCTCACTTTGATGATTCTTTCAGTGTCTTAAAACTAGACAACCATCTTCTTTAGGTAATTTTTAACATGTAGAGTTTTGTCAAATATCTTTCTAAATTATTTTGCTAGGTATCTTTCCACATTATTTTGCTAGCTATATTTTTTCCTATTACTATTTAGTGTACTTTACTCAAGTGGCCCAAGCTGTCTAGAGGTTTTGAGAGCTTTTAACTACAACTTCATCGGTGGCTGTATGCTCTACACAATTACCATGTAAATCAGAGCATCTCCATTAACAGCAGAAAAACACAGACCTGATTATTCCACCTAATGAGCTAGCAAAGGCAGTTCCTCAGAGAGCACAGTGAACTGACAACAGCACACAATAATTAAACAGGTAGTACCGCTCGCAGTCACATGTACCTCTTATTCCGGATTAGGATGACAGAGTGCTCTTGTCCATCACTGTATGTTCCATTAGGAGACTGAAGAACTACTTTTCTAGTACTTGCTCTATCTCCAGCATTAACATGCACTGCAAGATGGCCATCAATCAGCATGACAGAAAAGAAGGGCTGTGGATTGAATCAGAAGATTAATTTTTAACTATAACTCAATTTCCTGTCACTCAGTGTTTAAATACAACATACTTTGGAAAAATTTACCTCTAAGTTTGTTGTAACAAGCTTTTAAATGAAACTCAAAGACTAGTAGGCATGTATCAGTACCTCTGAGAGTGCAAAGCCTTCTAACAGAAAACATGAAAGCTGGAAATTTCTCTGGTCATGATAAAAATTCAGGTTAAAATGCAGGAGTGTTTTTATACCACCACCACCCCACTCCTCCCCTTTAGAGGAAAGAAATAAGAAGGCGCAGGTATCCTTACTAAGACTTTGTCCTTGGATTCCAGAAGCCCCAAAACAGTCCACCAGATAAGAGATCACTGTTTATCTCAAACCTTTCAATAATTAGTTCTGACTAACAGAAGCGGAAAGTAATACTTTGTGTGCGTTTCATGTGCAGTTTTCCTCTTTGTTGCAAAAGCATCCTGGGTCCTAGTAACTTTACTAGGCCTCTGCTAACTGATCCTTCACTTCTCCTCTGCTACAATGAATATTCGCCATCCCCACGCAGCTTCTGTATTTATGCCCTCCTAAGCTTCTTTCTTGTTCTTTGCAAGTTATAGTCATAAGAACCTGACTTGATATTAGAAAATAAAAAAGGCAAAACCAAAACCAGTAAGTCTTTATTTTCAGTACTTGCCAAATGTGCTTGTCTACGTCGTCGCTTTTCCAGTCCCCTGCTGAGTCCAGCAAGGATGATGCCACTGCTGTTCTTTGTAGCAAAAGTTGCCATCAGTTCCGATTCTGGGCCTAAGGACTTAGGTACCAACTCAATATATCCGTTGTTCAAGATGTTCACACTACGAATAGGCTATTTTATGAGGAAGAGAATAATTACTGACTTTGTCCCTACATAGCAGTCAGTAAGAAAAAAAAAATTCAAGTATACATTTGATTATCTTAAAAATGTTTAAGATAACCCCCTTTCAACTCACTATTCTTTCACAAACATTACTATTCATTGTTCAATAACAATAAAGGTCAGGTCACAAAACCTAAAAGTCTCCTACCTCCAATACACAGCCTTTTCTTACTCCATATGAATTTCTAAGCAAGTCAAAGGTTGAACGGGATATTTCCAGATTCTTGATGCATCCCACATACATTCTACTATTAAGACCTTTCCTGAAACACAAAACAAGGCTTTTTTTCATCTCTGAAGTCTGGAGAATGTCAGGTTTAAGTCAGAGAAATCTAAGGCTGTCCTGCCATAATCCCTCACATGCTGCTATGCCAGCTAAGATTAACAAGTCTGCACCTCTGCAATAACTGTGCAGAGACCAATATTGTCCTGGAATATATATTATTGTCAAGAGCATGCAGACAGATTAATTAGAAGCCCCTGGCAGAAATGTGACTTCACAAGTTCAGCAAGCTGTGCAATACAAAAAGTATTAACTAGACACATGCTACAAAATATATATTTGTAATGTTTTTTGTTGCTCTGTTCACAATTGTTTCTCCTCTGTTCCAAGTTTCAAAACTGAATTGCAAGAATTCTTTTGTAAAGTAGAACATTTGTCCTGAAGCGCAGTTTTGTCCATAAATGCCAGCTGGAAAACACAAGGCTCACACAGGTAGAGATCAAAGGAGCATTATTCCAGGCAGCGGTGTTGACTGCTCGCCACAGTCTGACACAAAGAGCAGGCGGCTGCTGCAGCAGCTGCTGTTGTGGAAATCACCCATGGAAGGGAAAACCAGAAGTTTGTCTCTGATCTGAACTGCAGTGTCAGACTTACCACTGACAAGCACCATATTCGATTTCGAAGGCAAAGGACTGATAAATTCTGTGGTACACATGGCCATAAACAAGACTTCAGACTTCACTGAGTTTCACTAATTTCAGTGGACATGGAGTTTCTTAAAACCTTTCCCTCGACTTATAAGAGTCTTAGCAAAGGAGGAAAAGCGAGAGCACACTTTACCTCACAGTCCTTGATCGTGGCAGCCCACCAATGAAGATTGGGTCCTTATCAGAGCGGTTCAGGTCTGAGGCAACCCCAGGAGATTCTCCTTGCTTGGTTTCTTTATAATTAAGGTTATATGCATCCATGACTGCCAAAATTCCTGCAAAGAAAAAGAGTAGAGATCTGGAGAAGGACATGAATATACACCCTTCCATTTTGGCAATCTTGTCTCTACTAAAGGAAAATGCATTCATTGACTCAAACATCTATGGACAATCTTCTTATTTTTAGAATGAGTAATTTATTGTACTTCCAGATATTCTGCTAATCTCATTCATTCTTCTCTGCCAAAACCAAATCTGGGGAAGTCTACAGGAAAATATATGTATGTATGAGAATATGCTATAGCCATTAATACGCATTATTTGTAATGCATTACTTCCCAAACATAGGGCCCAAAATACTGTTGTACTAGGCACTATTAAAATGCAGAACGGAAAACCCGATCCCTGATATACAGACTTGGACAAAGATCTTTCACTCTTTAAAGACTATTGATATGGTTTTGTCTGGCAGCTTCTGCACTACCTGTTCTTTATAAGATGTGCCAAACCAAGCATAAGCTTTATACTGCTGTCCTTCTAATAGAAAGTAATACCAGTGCGGCTGCTAAAGAAACTACATTACAAGTGACCAAATCTGGTTGCAGTGATGTTCCCTGTTGTTATCTCAGATATTTGTATTTGTAAATGTGCAGGCACCTGTTTTTTTCAGTCTGTAGCCTACCTTGTTTCTTGTTCCGACTGAATGAAATTTTATACCACGTTCCATTGTTGTAACGATTTTCTGTGGTAAGAGCAAGAGGTCCTGAACCTAGATCAACAGTCAGTCTCACTTTGCCATCAAGAAGCTCAAGGGACAAGAAATCTCTCTGGCAAGAAAAAATAATCCAAAACAACAAAAACAACAACAGATTAAATTCCTGGAAACAAAATCTTCCACAAGGATGCAACCTTGGCAGGTTTGGGCTACTGTGTGAAAAAGGTTTGGTAACTCTTGTACCTACACTACTTATTAGACCCAAGACACTTATCATTGCTATGTTTAGGAAAATTAAGCTACATGTACTTCACAAGGATGTCTTTTTGTTTTGGTTTGTTGTTATTCTTACTTGCATCATGAGGCATGTTACTCAGCAGAGGAAGGTGTAAATAACAAATGTCAAATTTATTTTTTTTTGGATGAAGTTGAGAGTAATCTGATTTGACTGTTAGCATAACAGTACAATGCCCTCTCTGCAATAAGCTAAGAGCTTCTTCACACAGTAAAAAAAGACTTTTTGAATTGTATTGGAAGGGCCCCCTCTGCACTGTAAAACTTAAGTCAGACATCATTGCGCAATGTATTCAGGCAGTAAGTACATAAAATAAAGCAGATGAATAATGCAGTGACTCTGAAACAAATCTGTATCTAAGCTTTGTCCTCCTTCAGGAAAAGAAAAACCATCAGCTAAGTATGTGGTAAACTGCGTGACATGACAATAAAGGTCTGCAGATAGGTCTAGGTTATATGGCTGTTGCAGGGAGTATTATTTAATTTATTTCAGTTTACTGTATTCCCATCTTATGGATTTAATTCAATATGCCTATTCAGTATTATTAGGGGGTTGGACTAGATGATCTGCAGAGGTCCCTTCCAACCCTACGATTCTATGATTCCATGATTACATTGTCCTCCTAGGAAGCTCAGTTCCAAAAGATTTTACATTCTGAAAAGGTTCCTCCAATTGAACAAAACTAGTTTGTTGTCCCTACTGTTTCTTTTTCTTGCCTTTAGTTAAATAATCATTAATTTTAGTCTAGAATTAAAAAAAAAATTATGGAGAATACTTTTCATTGTTTAATTTTGCACTTAGTATATATGAATATTTGCTCTAAAGAGTTATCTCTAGGGTTCTTGTCTTTACTCCTTTGGCTTATGATGTCAATCACAGGTGATAATCTACACAAAGATAATAATGTGTTTTCACATACATAAGCTGAAAAATAACAAAGGAGAAAGCAAGAAACCATCAAGTCATCTAAACATAGTTTTTGACAGCTTAAGAATCGATCAATTTTCTTACAGTGCCATTTGAAGCAAGATATAGAAGAAGCCCATTAGGTGAAAAGGTACTGAAAAATATTATTATCTGAGTCACTGTTGAGCGGAGTGCCTTCTCCACAACTGAGTATCCACTGCCATCAAAGTGGAATGAAGTATCCTCATCCTGTGGGCTACAGAAGTAGAAAACAGAATTAAAAATGTTAACTGAAATTTGTGGTTTTCCAGTCATTTTTATATAAAATATAAGAAAAGTTAGATCACTTGCTGTGGACCCCAGGCAGCATGACTAGAAAATGTGGAAAAGAGACTTGAATCTTGATGTTATGAATGAATAACTGAAGGATTCTAGTCAAAGGCTACTTTCATTATAGAATCTCACAATACATAATTTAGCCATGGGGAAGGATGTATACAAGATAAAAAATGTTCTTCCCTGATGTATGAAAAAACCCAACGATTTCTTAAGGGAAAAATAATTGTTACAACATACACCCTCTTACTTAAAACATGTCATCCATTTATCAAAATGCTTTGCATAATTGCACTTACAATAAATGTTCTATTAGCCCTTTCCCTGCAACATAATACTTGCAAAAATATCTCAATCAAGCAGCACCCTCTGCTGTTTCTACATGAAAAATTCTGCAAAAGGGAAAACAGTAAAGCACGTTTCTCTTCAATTCCTTAAGCATAAAAATACTACAGTCTTCAATCCTTTTTCAAAATTTTCTTTGCTACAAGAACAGTAGCAAGCTCAGTGGTTCAGTTTTGCTATGTTTGTTGTGTTTTGGTTTGGGTTTTTTTTTTTTTTTAATAGGAGTACTTTACACTGTTTCTTGTCCTGGGAAAGAATAAATTTGTCTTGCTGGAAATTACTGGAAAGCTAACATTGCAAAATAGTTTGGTTCACTGGCAGTCCCTAGTTTTAATGCACAAAATAGACCACAGCAATAGAACTCCTCTGAAGTGATTAATAAGTAATAAAATTCCATACAATGGAATTATTTGACACCACTGGCACATGCAGATTAGTGTGTTCAGAACTGTAAGTTAATGATCAATGAAACACTGCAATTTGTCTGAGTTCATTATTTTCAGCTAACACAGAGATATATATTACTGATGTAAATTACTCTAAATCCATTACAAAAACAAGAGAGTGAGACAAAATACCTTCCAAAACAGCCATTGCACTTGCCCTCTCTTTCCATGTAATTCCAAAGACCAACAGATTTGCCATTCAGGGATGCGTCTCCCATGCACCCTTTAAAATGGGTGACCTTAACAGCAGGTGATTTCTATAAGACAAGAAAAATTTCATGAATACAATTAATGTTAAGTACTCTGAAAATTATGCAGCCAAATTTTTGCTTGGCTGTTTTCCATGAACTCTAACTTTGTTAGATATAAATCATAATAAAAGAACAACACGTTTTAGCATACCTATTAACAATTACTGTTTACATCATAACAGATTAGTTTTGCGGCAAGTAAAAAAGTAAAATAATTATGTCCTTGACCTACTTACATGCCTCATGGCATAAATAACAATGGCAAACTAAAAGAAGCCATGGAAGAAGGAAACAAAAAACAAACCCATTGCATAATAAGGTCTATGCATCATGTATGCACACACAGCCTGGCCTGGGTAACACTTCATGAAAACAGTTCTAGGGAAAATTAGCTTCATGATACTAGAATATCCTTATAGCATCTTTGCTTTATGTTCAGAGTACCTGGGATTTCTCAATGAAGTAACCAATTCACGCAATTATTTCTAAGTCAAAAGTATATCTCAAACATGATAAAAACATTTTACATAATGCTGATCTTGGAATTTAACCTTAATTTGCCCTCCAAGTCCTCCGATAAACATTAGGGTTGATTTGTTAACATCCAGTATGCTGGCCGTCCCTGGAGAGGTTGCAGATTTAGATGAAGGCTTCTGATTGGAGTTCATTTCCTCTATGCTGATCGTACCTGTTTTTCCAAACCTGCCAAGTACAAATACTAATCAATAGTTTTTAGAAATCACCAGGCTTAATCAACACATGCTATTGGCTTCTCTTTTTAAGGACAAGAAAAATCTTATCACTGAAAAACTGAGAAGATGGTTTGTGTTGTTTATGCCAAGTTCACTCACTAAGTAGCTGGACATTTCTACAATATAGCCATCTCATTAAAAAAAAAAAAAAAAAATCAACTTTCCTAACCAACATTTATGCCATTATTTTAATTACCTGGTAGCGTGTATTCTGTGCCACTTGTTGTTGTCAATTTGAAAATCAGGGTATTCCACTCTTGTTGATCCAGAGCCCAAATCCCAAAGAAGAGCTACCTTACCACGTCGCATCTCCACCGCAAGGAAGTCTGCCTGAAAAACAGCAGGGCTTATGCTAATAGATGGCACTGAACATGCAGTTTCTGTTTTGTGTATTTTAACACGCAACATTGGGAAAGTCTTTCCAGATTCATGTCCCTACATCCCACATTTCAGGAGTTGACTTTTAGCAAAATAAGTCCCAGTAAGTTTTTCCTCATTTTTACTCTTGATGAAACCAAAAAACTCAGCTTCTTTCAAGTAGGGGAATGTTTTCTTTATAGTTCTGTAAAAACATGTGATGTGCACACACACGTAGACATACAGAAATATGCATTTCTGAGTGTATGTGAAGTGACCTACTAGTCTGAAAAAGCACTATCAGGGGGAGTTTCGTGACATGGCCAAGAGGCAATGCTAAGGAATCAGGTGCTTTTATTCTCCACCTTTGAGAATCTCTGGAATCACGTAAGGCACAAAAATATTTCCAACCCTAGTGAACGCATTTGTCTGCAAGGGGCCTCCCTCACTTGGATACTTAGTTTGAAGCCAAGTAGGAAAAAACATATGTATGGTCATTTAAAACATTTGACGCCGTCAGTAAATGTATGCCAGAAACGTACCTTTCCATTGCTACCCAGGTAAAAAAGGAGGTTATCCGGTTCAGCAGTTTTCACATTGAGAGTTAAGGTGTTGTAATTTGTAGATGAAATTTGGGGTTTGTAGGCACGAATGCAATCTCTGTCTGCTGATACTGCAACTTTAATCTGGAGGGGAAAAGGAGGAAATGGAATCTTAACAAGCCTCAGTGTACACAGCACGTATTTCTGGAATATGTACTTAACTTCTGACCAACAAATGAAAGCCATTTCCTGAGATACTTCCACGCAACCTAAGTATTGCTACCTGGGTTAGATCTTAGCAATCTCCTAGGTGTCACCTGACAAAAAGACTCACAAATAGAAAAGAATGGAATCTGTCATAATTCACTTATTCTTTTGAGACTTGAAGCCAGTAAATCAAACTATTCAAATACCTCAGAAAATATCAGTAAATCTTGGGTCAGCAGCCCATATATCAGTAAAAGCCACTGTAATAACTATTAATATCAGAAAATAAAGATACAGAAATTCAAAACCTTTGGAAAAAAAGGAATCATCATTTCTAGTCTATGATGACAGAAAAAAAATTAAAACTTTTAAAAGGCGTCTGCAATAATTCTGGTTATTTCAAAGTTTTACAACCTAGTTTACATGATTATTCAAAAAATACATTTGAGAATATATTACAAGTTAAACTTTTTTCAGTTTAAAGAGAGAAATTCATATTCCTGTTGTCATACCAATAACTCCTTTGAACACTGCCTAGTATACTGATGGGACATCGATTCAAACTAAATGCAGCCAAACTCCAAGAAGCTTGGTAGCGTAATGACAGAAAACCCATTTTAACAGAATAGCCTTAACTTCATCAACTCCACTGAATATGCCTGTAACATCTAAATACATAAAGCACACGTGCACATGTATATGGATACAGATATGTAAAGTTTCTCTCCTCTAGTAAAAGTCTACAAAACAACAGAATAAACTCTCAAAATTGGAAAAAGGGATTTTGCTAATATTTCTTTTCACCCCACCAGGAACCTCTGTAGTTTATGACACTTCAGAAAATACTACTCCCTCTTTTCTGTAGTGGATTCATTAAGCTTCAGTAGACTGTGACAGAGAAGCAATAACCGTATAATTAAAGAGATTGGCAGAAAGAACTGAAAGCCTTTTTATTTTTTAAAACAAAATCTCCCTAAACCTTACAATAACATACCAATATTAAAGCCAAAGGCATACCAAAAATAACTGAGTGCAAAGTCATTCTCATATTCCTCTCAGTTTAATGTGGTCCATAGTACAAGTTAATTCACTTTTGTTGTCTTTAAGGAGGGAGCAGAGATTTGAAAACAATTATATTATTTATCTTAAAGTGTTCTGGATGCAAGGTAGCTTCTTGCAAAGAACATATGGACATGGCAGGGCATAGACGGCAAGAAAATTATTGACAGAATCAACACTTGTTAAAAGATTTGTAATGATACTTGATGTTATCTGGAGACACTCCACATCAATCTCTAAAATAAGCTTAGAAATTAATATGTTGTACTAAAAAGAATGGCAGCACCATACCCTTACTTATCTCTTTCTCACCAAAGTATCTCTATGATTGCTTTCTGACATACTATATTTCATTATTTTTCTAGGAAACAAAAGGAAATAGTAAATAAATTACTGCCTTGCTGTTCTGACAAACTCACAAATACAATGAGAAACTTTAAGCTAAAACTATAAAACATACCAATAGCCCTGCCGGTATGCTCTTAGCATCAGTCAGTGCCCTCGGACTTCACTGAAACCCCGAAACAACCGGGCACTTTGACAGTAAATTTTAGGCTCTTTATCTCAAAGAACTTCTTTGCTAAAAGTGAAAGTGAAGCCAGTTAAGTCTGGGATGACGGAACTTACAGATGCTGCCTGCTTGCGGGCCTGGCTGATGAGCTCTTTAATTTCAGAGAGGTTTCTGTTCAGGTTCTCCTCCAGCATTTTCAAAGGTTTCAACCTATCCAATAAAAGACTCGCTTGTGCTTCGACTTCTTTAACTTGTTTTTCAGCTGTGATTGCTGTCAAAACATAAATTAAATGTTGATGCAGGCTGAAAGAGACATGTACTTTTCATTGCTAAAATACTTTGCCCAGGTGGCCTGCTTCTGATCATTTTGTTTTCAGCAGTTTTAAATATCAGTAAGGAATATGCATACTTAAGGGTATCCCATGTGGGTTCTCTAGAGGTCTTTTAAAAAGTTAGCACATTTTTATTGAATTAGGAATAAACTTTCAGTCCATCAGACTCATATTTAATGCCTATTAAAATTGAATATTAGTACTGCTTCTGCAAGCAGTGACATTTCTAAAGAGCAATGAAGCGTCAAACTTACCAGCTTTTGATGAATCAGTTATAAGTTCACTAGTTTTCCTCAACGTGTCATTAACTCGGGACAATGTAGAAGTAGTATTCAGCAGCTTTTGACTGAAATCCCCAAAGTGACTTAAACCCACGACACTACTGGTGTTTGCAGACACAGCCAGCTCTTTCACCTCAAGCATGTGTTTTCTTGTATCTGAAACACAGTTCTCAGGTTAAAAAAAAAAAAAACCACAGCTTTCACACATACTTGGGAGTCATATATGGCTTCATAACAACACAGATACAAACACAGTCAAAGCACTAGAAATGCTGTCAGTTACGTGTCAGTTATATTTTTGTTTGTTTGTGTTCTTCCGTCTGTGGTGGGAACTTCAAACCAAGACCTACTGTGATCTAACTTTGCTTAACAGTTGAACGCATCATGGCTTACAGAGTGGGAAGTTTACCTTCTGTGAAACTGGAATGTCAGGAGGCTGGTGCAACACCTCTTGCCCAGTTATTAAGTTGGAAAATGACCACGGCTATGGCCCTCAACAAAAAAAACGTGGTAAGTGTTCCCAAGCTGGTGATACAGGTATGGATGTAGCTATAGATGTGGTTATGTTTGTTCATGCACATACACATGCACAGAGGTATATAATAATAAAATATACTACACACATATATATAAATAATATAATTTGCAGCAATTTTAATTAAGGCTCATCAGTTTAGATTTTCACATCTTTTGATCACAGACTTGGATTAATCCAAGTTTTGAATTCTAGGAAAGTGTTTCATTTTTCATGACCAGCTTTGAATACAACATAGAAACAGAATGCAGTGATGGAGAACTTGATTCTGCCTATCTAAACAGGAAGATTATATGAATACATAAGGCTCATAGTGTTTAAGTTCCGTAAATAAGTGTTGCCACCCAGAGTCACTAGTCTGAGATTTATGTTTTGAATCCTACAGGAAGCTGGTGAGGCAGAAGGTCAAGCACTCCCTTTGCTTTGTGCTACGATCACTTATACAGTGAGTGCACCATTCCCAATCTCAGCCTGCGCCTTACACTCCCTATGCCCAAAATAGTGGGAAGATGCTGCAGCTGGCACAAGAGGCCTGATTTAGGTCTGCAGGGATACTTCTTCACGACCAACTACCCTACACACAGAGCACCACCACCACAAATCTCTGCTTAGATGAAAAGAAAGAGAAAACGTTGAGAAATGTAACAACAAAACTGAAATCACACAATATTAAGCTGTGAGTTAAGGACTGGTTTATGATTTTAATAATGCCTTAATTTTCAATGTGCAGCTTTATGTCAGATAGCATCCTGCAATTAATACCAGTGTAATTTTATCACTAATATCACCCTTTAGAATGAGTTAAGAGCCTGAGTTGTAAAATCAGTATTTCAAAGCTTTGGACTCATCCAGGCAGGAGGCCTTTACGAGTGTTTTTCTACCTTGAAAAAAAAAACATTATTAGGGTTGGCAAAGTATTTTAGACCCTCTTATTCACAACTTCAAAGACATTTTAGTTTCCATGAACTCTAGGTCTTGCCTTTATCCAAAATAATAGCACTTTTTTTAAAGGGGAATTCTTTGGTTTTGGAAAAGCACAGAAAGAACATTTTAATCAGTTAAACAAAGTCCATATTTACAACACGAAAATATTTAGATGCAGATGATGAGATTCACAGAGCAGTGTAAACAATTTTGAAGCAAGCTATCAAAAGAAAGCAAAACCTCACAGTTCCATATCTAAGTTTCTGTCCATGTGGGATTAAATATTCTAGGACTTCACTCTTTTCTCATCAGTATAATTATATTGCTTTCAGAGCACCTCCTGATTTGCAGCAGTGTGAAATGGGAATAAGACTACAGACCTTATATGATAAGCCAGTTATGTTTCATGGGTTTACTAAGAAAATGGAAAATATTCCTTGTAAAGCAGGAGGCCAAATGAGTCTCCAGTAAAGTTTATTGCTACGTCTCTGCAATCAGATAATGAACAGGATTTTATTATGATTGTGGTAGATGGTTCTGTAATAAGGAAAATGTCATTATAAATTTCACTTACCATTAGGCAATGCTCTTAGTGTCAACAGGGAATCATTAAGCTGGTTGACAATTTTATTCATACTTTTCTGAATCTTTTCTACCTTTTTGTTCAACTCACTCAATCCAAATAAAAGGCCTGTTGGAAGAAATAACTATGATTTTTCTATGCATAAACAAATACCATACAACCCACACAAACCCTATATCTAGGGAGAACAAGTGTTCACTCATTTAATGGAACTTTTTTGGTTTTTTGTTTTTCAACAGAAATACCATTTACAAACAGGAATGCAAAATGAATGCAGTATGCACAAGATAAGCTCCTGTAGGCACTGCACTGTTCCAGTCAAAGTTATCCTTTTTGGCCAATTCCACTAGACTGAATTGGTAGAAACATAGTCAGGAAAATACTATAAATTAAAATAATTCCATGACTGTGAACCCTTAAAATTCTTATGATGCTCATCACTTTTTGTGATATCTGACAGAAGCCATTCAAAGAAGTGTTTTTCTTTCATTTATTTGTGATCTGTTTGCAGAATCATCTCACTAAAAATAAAAATATGTAGAACAAAAGGAACAAAAAGTGTATGTATTCTGTCCATCTGAATTACATAAAATGTATACATATTTGTAAAGCCATTGATTTTAAAAGCAAAGACCACTATACAGTTACAATTTATCTCTGTGAAACATTCACTTTCTGTCCAATTTTGTCCAGAACTTCCATTAAGGCCAGCCTCTGCTCCTACACAAAGTCTGCGTTCAAAATGCTTTTTTGAACTTTTATAGGGCAGACTCCAATGCTTTGCTATATCTCTGGAGCAACAAACAAACAAAAAAGCCCACAAAAACAAAAACCACAAACAAAAGGATTTTGGAATTTATAGAGGGACTCTGAGTCAAAAGGCGCTTTGTACAGATAAAAAAAGTTCATCTTGCTTCTGTATTTCGGCTGTGTAGAAAGAACAAGTAAAAATAAATTATTATGATTTAAATATATCATCCTACATACTTGTGTAATCCACGATTTTTAAATAAAATTGGATTAATGTATTTCTTCAAGAATTATGTTTGTTGTTCGTCTACTGCACAATCTCTAATGATTTAATTCATAACATTTGGAAAAACAGCCATTTAAAGAAACCGTTGCTTGGAGGTAAATGAGGTATAGTGAAGGCCAATTTTTTACATGTTTACAGAGAAAAATTATATTCTTACCTAAAAAATTAAAATAATACACGATTCCATAATACATTAATCTTAATTGTATAAAAGTATATATATAGTCATATGCAGTATTTTATCTTAGTTTATGCTCATTAAAACAAAACCAAACAAAAACATACCAAAAATCCACATTAAAAAATCCCCACAAAAACAGATACAGAAAAAGAAATAGAAGCAGAAATGCAAACTCTAAAGAACTGACCATCACTTTTTTTATTCAGATTTTTTGCTTCATTCTGAAATTTGGAGCTAAGCAGTAGAGTTTCTTTTCCAAGAAGACTGAGAGACTCCTCAGGCTGAAAAACACAGACATCAGTTGCCACGTATGAAAAATAGAAATTCGACTGAAAACATTTAAGTATCTGCGGATGTCTACTTCAAGTTACTGAATGATGTCATTACTTATGAGATATTCTATTTATTAACTTATCAAGCATGAATTTAAAAAAATACAAGTTGTAACCATTTTTCCAAGAATGTGACATTGAATCTCTTTGTGGGTTAATAAAAAAAGACGACTGTGAAACAAAACCCACCAAATTCTAGTTTGAACACTGCTACTGATTCAGTGTTACCTTTTGGAACATAAGTAATTCTAGTTCCAGGCCTAAATCAAAACTCCTGGCACTGAGCACTTTAAAGTGAGATAACTCAAAATCCCAGTCTTTAAAGTGTTCTTTTAATCTATTTCTCCAACTGGAAAATCTGGAAAAGTACCTTGAAGAATTCATGCTGTACAATGCTTTAATAAGACAGAGCGCTATAAAATAACATGCAAGCTCACAAAACAATGCCAACTATTTTGATCATTATCATGTAAATACATTGTCACATATTTGTTTCTCCAGTCATAATGTGCATGCCACACATTTCTTCCCATTCCTTCCTTGGGTTTACAATCATGAAAAGCAGAAAGAGGTAACAGGGAGAGAAATAGAATAAGTAATAAGTAAAGAAAGTAATAAGGTCAGACTGGTAGCTGGTCAGGTCTTTTTAATCTATGGTTTCAATAACAACCTGATAATCTCGCAAGGCAGAGGGATGGTGGATGACAGACAAACATACGTTTGGTTATGAGATGTCCTAGACTAAGCAAAATAGTTGTGGTTGGGAATATCTAGATAGAAATGGAAGAGGGACAGGATGAATAAGGAGACAGTGGAAGGGAACACCACAACCAAGTTCTACAGGAATGCATGTCAGATGACTGATATAAACATTCACAGAATCAAGTCCAGTCCAGCTAACCATACATTAGACATTAAAATAATAAGCAAACAAAAAAAAGGTAAATGGTACTGAGGCAGAGAGAAAAGCAAGGTAAACAGAACATTCAATTGCTGAAACAATTAGAACAAATATTCCCAAAAAGAAGGGGAAAGACGTTAATTAAAATACTAATATTGATACTTACTAAATCCAAGGGGCCATTCATAACTCTGGATGCATCATCTGCCAAACTTTCTGTTCTTTCAATCACACTTTTAACACTGGAGTGGGTGTAGACAGCAGCAGTTGTGTTCAGAGTCACATTTCTTACTTTAGAGAGACCACTAAACAAAGAATTAACAAGTAATTCTCTTTTCATGACAGTATCTTAATCAAGAAATAAAATCCACATCTTCAGTTACAACATGCACATCTTTCTAGAATACATGATGTACTCTGAAAAAACGAGCACACCTTGCCCTGTGTTGATTAAGGGGCTTTAAGTTCATTGTTTTGAACTGAAAAAAAAAAAAAAAACAGTTCAAAGAAGGTTTTAATCTATTATTTTTCTGGTTTATTCCTTTTTGCTTATGGTCAGTTTTTCAATTTATAAAGCCAGTTAAGTCACATTTTGCACGAAGAACAAAAAAATCACATCGCCTAAACAGAACAGAAACAAGTTCCCAGCTGGAGCTCAAAAGCAAAGTAGAGAAATACAGAGCTTAGGAGGAAATTACAAGCATCTGAAAGCTATTCTGTTATAAATTTTGCTTTACTGAATTTATATGGCTGCAGTGAAGTCACCAGAGTTGCTCAGTGTTACTCAGAGCAAAATTTTCTGTTCTCAAACTTAAAATACAGGTAAATTTTCCGATCTGATATGATTTAACTTCTAACACACGTATCTGCTGACTTCAAAAGACCAAACAGCAAGAATTCCTAGAGGAATTCCTGGGATAGAAGATTAATTTCCATTGAATTAACCGGAATTACTTCCAAACTTTCAAATTCTAAGACTGCATTTGAGTGGATTTCAAATTGCAATCCACTTATTTCTGCAAGATGCTTTAAAAGCGGCAATAACGGAGGCATAGCAGGAATAGCTGCTTGATGAGATCCAGAGATATATTGTCAAGGAGTATTCATACACAGCCCAGAAGCTTTTCAAGTCATACAATGATACACTCACTGAGCATTTAATAATTCACTAGTTAACTGTGTAAGTAAGCCACATGAAATGCAAGACCAATCAACTCCCTCTATATCATTTAATAAAGGCACATTGCACTGAAAGTAAAAAGCATTTGAAATGGGGAATAAAAATTGATCAGAGAATCATAGAATAGTTTGGGTTAGAAGGGACCTTTGAAGATCACCTAGTCCAACTCCCCTGCCACGGGCAGGGAACTCCTCTAGTGAATTACACTACTACCTGTTTAAATTAAATCCGACAGACACTACTGCAAATGTCTCCTGATTTCATATTTGTCAAGTTTCCTACCTCTCTAGTGCATCCGCAAGTCTTTGGAACTGGGCAGCATGGTCCTCGGCTCTGTATACCAGGTCAAGCACTCCTCTCACAGACATCTGCATCACCAGTTCATCCACATGGTGTCGCAATTTGGTGCTCCATAGGACGAACCCATCCTGGTGGACCTCCAGGTTCTGGACAACAAAATTGTTTCCTCTTTTTTTTTTCAATAGTAAAATACACCTGATAGTGGTCAAAGAGGATGTTAAAACTTAAGAACTTACAGATGTAGAGTTCTTTACATCTTTGGCAAGAGCAGCAGCAACGTTCACTAGGACCTTCCCTTCTTTAATGAGTATGGTCGATACTTCTTCACCTTCCTTTATATTTAGCTTTTTGTCCTACAGCATAAATCAAGTGTTTTTTATAGTAGTCTGTAAAGTCAGCTAGTGCAGATGAGTGAGTTTTTAAGGTATCGCATATATTAACATGTTTAAACACGTACAAATATAATACAGTCTGAAAAGCAGCTTTTAAACACAATTTCATATTTGGTATTTCTTATGCAACAGCACTGATTGTCCAGTCTTACATTTAACTCTGCCAGGTTGCTAGAGATAAGAGGAAACAAGCGATTGGTCTCATTGATGTTAGCAAGCGCCTTATTCACCAGGTCCTGAGCATCTTGCAGTCTGCTGTTGTGCTTTGATAAGAGCTGGCTTGCATCCTTTTTTAGTTCAGCAAGCTCCTGCTGGGGTTTAAGATATTCTTTCTGAACCCGGATCAACAAATTTTCTGCAGCTCTGACAAAGAGAGGGATCAGAAAAATAAATAAATGTCAGAGGAGAAACTTGGGCATGGATTTCTTGAGGAGAAATTGGGGTCACATGAAATTCATTTAAATGCATCTTCTTACAAAAGTCTTCAATTTTTTTCTGTAATAACATACATACACGTTAGCTTAGTTACTCATCTTACCGCACAAAAAGATGACTGCCCCGGGGAGAAGGCAGGAATACAGTTCATAAACTTTGTATGTGGTGACTAGAGGGAAAAGGGGCTAGTATAAATCACGTTTGCTTGGAGTTATTTGGGACATCCCCCACATGAAAACCTCTATGAAACATTCCTCTGGGACTGCTCTATGTCTTAATTGTAACGATTCATATTTTGAATGTAGCATCAAAACATCAATTGAGGATTGACATGGGAAAGAAATAAGCAACCAGAACTGAAAGACATACACCCAAGAGTCCTGAAAATTGTAAATATCAAATAAAAATAACCTTATTAAAATGGACACTGAAATGAGCAATAGCTTATCTTATCTTCTGAAATCAGTAACAGACATATATGGGAAATATCAAACATCCCCCAAATTTGTCAGTTGTTAATCACTTCAGCTGTTCTATTTGGGAATATTTTTTGAACACTTTCTAGTATTGAAGGAACTGAACTGAAAATTATCCTAAAATTTCCTTTGTTTCAGCACATATGCTGCACACTACAACTCCTGTAATGATACTTTTACATAAATGTTTGTCCCTTTTAATCAGATTTCAAATCATATAGATCTTCAGCCAAAGCAAAAGAAATGTAATTTGTTTCACAATTATATACAGCAAAACACATTCTATCATTCTTATTGAATAGCAGATGTGCATTTGCATGTATTTCTTAAAACTAATAATTCACAGTCCTTACACTCAGAAGCCACAGCCTTGAAAAATTTATGAAAGAAGAATGAAAGTATTTTACAGACAGTAACGGCTTCTATTTCAGTGTAAAGTACAAAGGTTATATTTCAAATTATTTAGGAACTCGGCCTTACATGGCAGATTTGCGGAGACCTGAGTTACGAATGTTGCTTAACAGTATGTCATCACAAGCTCAGTCCACTGTGAGCCATGTGGTAACTTCTGCTCCCTGAAAAATGCACTGTCAAGCTGCTTATTTAAATCAGTTTTGAATTTACAGCTGCATTGCATGATAAATTCTGCAGAGCAAACAATCTTATAAATCTTATTAACTCTCCTCTTCAATCTGTCAAAGGATACTTACCAGAAAACTTTCAGAAATTTCAATAAAGCATATAATTGAAAAAGTTAATTTACAAATGCCTTGTATAACAGCTCAAAAGCTGATGTTGAAAGTCAGAACATTCTGTTACTATGCAACAGGACTTTTTAAAACATTTTTGTAAGCACAAAAAAAGCAGCTATTTGAAGTTCCTAAAAAATATAAGAATAAACGGTACATTTCTAGTCCGTTTAGCTTCTATATAATTTAATATCAAGCACAAGGACAAGCACAGAAGTCTGTTGTACAAAATCAGACATGCTACCAGCATAAACATTCTATCTTGCCTAATCCAAAGCACCTAATAAAGTCAAATTTTCAGAAATATTCCACTCTGGTCTAAATCTTTGTCCCTTTAAGCCAATGTTGACATTCTCACAGCTTTTGGTGGACTAGGGCAATATTACTGTTTCGGAAGTTGGAACAAAAATTTTGCTGACTGTTGGAACAGCTAATGTTTTTATATTGCCAAGTCTGGCAATAAGCACTAATAAAAAATGAATATAAAAGCCATTTTAAAATAGCCTTTAACTGGGGACAAGTCAAGACAATGGAATACAATCCTAAACAGTGGCTTAGAATGCTGAAAAAAGGGCCTTGGTTTCATTTGTAAATCTATGTGATACATATTCCAGTGACCATAAATCGCCATGCCCTTCAGCAGACCTGCCATCTCCTGGGTTTGCAATTGACTGAGAGTTCTTCAACGTCTCCCTAGCCAAAAGCAACAAGGAGATGTGTATTAGGGCCAGATCTGAATCTAACTGAAACCAGTGAGTCTTTTCACTTATTGCAATGGAATTTTGTATCACGTCCAAATGAACAGGCTTTGGCTGCATTAGTATCACATGAGATGCCCAAATATCTTCAAATAATGTAACTCCAAATTCAGAGTTCATATAACTCCACCTGGGCTAGTTATCCATCACTCTGCCTCTTAT
The DNA here is from genome assembly GCF_965231255.1 of Vanellus vanellus. Lineage (NCBI taxonomy): Eukaryota > Metazoa > Chordata > Aves > Charadriiformes > Charadriidae > Vanellus > Vanellus vanellus. Next base: position 115,080,955 of record NC_138906.1, on the reverse strand, counting down.
TATGGCACAATGTCTCTCCAGATATCTCTCCAAAAAGCATTATTGCATAGTATAGATGTATGCGAAATAAAGTTTTCAGTAGAACAGGCTTACTTTAGGACACTGGTGGCATTATGGTGCTGTTGAACAAAATCTTTCTTGCGCAAGGCATCCAAAAGGGCAGAAATATCATCCTGCAGGCTCTGAGATGTAGCATTTGACAGCGGGAGATCCAGGCCCAGTGTTTCATTTAGCGACATAGCAACTTCAGCAAGTACTAAGTAGGAGAGTAAACAATTTAGTCACACCATTAAAACAGACTATATGTGAACCCCCTGTTCAAACTGCAGCACTTTCCATGTAAATAGTTCTTTAAGACCTGCGAAGGAAATAGCCTTCTGTAAAGAAGTGGAAATATCTTAAAAGCAGGATACCTTTGATGGTTGTATGTACTGTGTCAATAAATCCAGTCAGTTCTTGACTTTTACTCCTGGTTTTCTGAGTCATTGTGTTAAGTTGCCAAGCTTTTTTCAAAAATCTAGATGACTAGAATAAAAGAGATAATCTTTTGAAAGTTCTCCTAAAACACTGATTAATTAATGACATTTGTCTATGTTTTTTACACTTTTTTATTGAGAATACTTTGTGAGAGGGAACAATGTTTTTTGTAAGGTAGACCCACCTGATTCATAAATCTCTGGTGCTTCCACCTTCTGATATCAGTGAAGAATTGTGTTATCAATTATTTTCATAATCAATAAGATCATAACTACCAAAGCTATTTCTTTACCACAGTAAACATTATATATTTTTTTAGCTACAATTAATATATCTTAAGAAAAAAATCACTTTTCTGAATGCATCAGTTTTAGCAATAACAACACTATTAGAGCAAGCGCCTAGTTATACATGGCCAGAAAATTATAGGTATACATGATCAGCAAATGAGCTCTAATGGCCGAAATACCATTGTCCATTTTCTACCTACATTTTTTGTGTTAAAACTGAATAAAGAATACAAGTGTTGTCTACATTTCATGCAGATTTTCAACAGATTTATTTCTGCTGAGATCATTTTAAACACAATATTATAGGTATCAAAGACTTTTTTGTGAATCTTGAGCTATTATATAATTGAATAAGCTCCACATGTTAAAACTAGTGAGAAGATAGTATCTCTCTCTCTCCAGTTTTAGGGCCTTAAAAGATCAGAGTACAAAAAGTTTCTGAACTTTAACAGAAACCATGTAAATGTCCTGTACAATATCATGAAACATTGTAGTTTGCAGAGAATTCTACAGACCAACTAACTCCCCTCCTCAGAGAGCCTACAGAATGGACTGAAGTCTTTCATGGAACACTATAGATTTAAAATAATTTCTAAATAGATCTCTGTCATTTATGTACCATGCTATGAAATCTCAAAGGATTTCTCCAGAAAGGCTATGAATAAAGAGGCCAGCACATACCTTTTCATGCAGCTGATCAATTCTGCCTGATAAATTCAGAAGACTTTCTTTTGCTGTAGTTAATGAGTAAGCTGGATTTTCTCTAGGAACTATAGACCCCTATAGGAAACAAGAAGAGACAACACACTAATTTAAGGACTTTGTTGTGTGTCCAGAAAAGTTCTGGGAAGAAAATAACTATGCACACTATTTAGATTATTTATATGTTTTAAATGACTGATTTGCAAAGCACATAAGATGACATAAAGTAATTACGTGCATACAGTTCATGCAACAAAGTGTGTCATTTCTTTAAATAAGAAAACAAGGATTCAGCCATGTCATACTTTGAATCGAGTAAGAGGAAAGAAGCATAATCTCTCCTCTCCTGATTCTCAATTTCACTACAGTCTGAGCTGCCCAAACAACCGACTTTGAGAAGTTCCAAGGTCCATCAAATTAAATGCTTCTATCCAGTCCCACAGCTGCTACTGTGTCAGCTGCTGGTCTTGTCAAAACAGCTGTGTCTAGTGTATATCTGTGAGGATGACCTTGGAAAGCTCTATGCTTCCATGTCAAAACCCAGTGCATGGCACTCAGGAGTTCAAGATTTTAGACTCCCCGATGCGATAACTTAACACCAAGCAGCCCTGCGGATCCTCTCACCAATGAGAGAATAAATAATAGGCTGTATTTGGCTTCAAGGTCACCTCAAAACTCTTCTATATGGCAATAAACAGGCCATTGTACCCAAGCATATCATATTTGATACACTCAAGGCCTGTGACAGAACACCACTTCTGTAAAGATGCAAAGAAACTTGAGGCATCTCTTACAAAGAGAGCAAGTCTGGAAAAGGTTATTTTTAGATTTCAGATGTTTTAGATCCAACCATTGTAAATACCACAGTAAGTATCATTCTGCCCAGCTTTTTAAAGAAATACACAAGGACTATCCAACAGCCTTGTGTCAAATGTAAATTTCAAAGTCTTTTCCCCAGGATGAGGAAAGAACAAGTGAAAGAGAAACAGAAGCTGAAGCTCTTGACCCTCCTAGGATAAAGCACAAAGTTTCTTTAAAAGCTCAGTTCAAAAACCCAAAATGGGACAGAAAGTATGTCTAGGTATGTCAGGAGGAGTAAAGCAGGAGGCTTTAACTAGAAAAACAGAACTAAGGAAGTCCTCAGATGGACTGTAATGAGAAGACGACGAAACAATTTAATAACTTTCTCATTACTGGAAGACCCACACCTAATGCATAGAAAAAGATGAAATACTAGAGGTCCTGAGGCAAAGACGTCACACAGCGGCGCAGGTGACAGCCCTTCAGGGAAGATCTGTAATTCAGGCAAATAAACTTGGGGATTTTTTCGGCTTCTGGCTACAGTTACTTTGGTATAAAGCAAAAGGGAAGGTAATCTTTGACTAGCCAGAAAGAGGGGAATACCTGTTTCCAGAGAAAAATTACAAGAGTACTAACTTATCCTTCATGATTAAGTTATATAAAAAACATTGTGGCCTTACATAAACAGAATTGACATCATAGTCACAAGCAGGTTTGTATCATTTTTAGCATCCCACTTTCAAGAAATTGACAGCTGGTTTTGATTTGATTTTAATATTAAAAAAGTATATACTAAAGGAGAAACTTAAACAATACTTGACTTTGTTTTATAATTAAAGTGCTAAATAAAAGCTACATAGTGAATAATGTTTATAGTCCCAGAAGATAATGCTCCTATTCAAATACAAAACAATTACAGAAAGCAAGTCAATTGTATACTTAAAGTATTACAATAATTCAGTATGTTTATGCCTTATGGCATAAAGGAAGGGAAGCATAACTGAAGCTTTATAACTAAAATGTTACCAACTAAAACTAAAGGATAAGAGTATCTCTGTTGAAGCATAAACATGTAATTTAATCAAGTTTGCCTTCAGATATTGTAATTATTAACATTTTGAAGTATATCGATTAGAATTGATTCTGCCTTACATTTTATTTTAAATAGAAGAAATTTTAATTTAAACTCTTAATTTGCCAAATCCAGCAGCAAAAGAAAGCTCAAATTATTTTGATTTTGTTGTGATATGGTGGAATACAAAGAAAATAGCTTTGATTCTGTCTTGTCTTGCTTGATTTATTGCTGAGCAGGCTCAATAAATGTGCATATTTTAGTGGTCACGAAGCAGGGAGAATTCTTTTCATCTCTGACTTTGTGCAGACCCCACATGAACTTAACCCTCAGCAACAGTAAATGATGCTCTAGAAGAACCACAAAATGTGGTATTTCATGCTTTGTTTAAGGGGGGGGAGGAGCTGGAAGGAAAGCTTGACACAAGCAGCCTGAAAGCATCCAACACTGAAACATTCTACCTAGCTGTTGTGTCCTGAGATGAAGGACAGTTAGGAAGGCACTTGGACCGCCAGCATCCAACACTGAAACATTCTACCTAGCTGTTGTGTCCTGAGATGGAGGACAGTTAGGAAGGCACTTGGACCGCCAGCATCCAACACTGAAACATTCTACCTAGCTGTTGTGTCCTGAGATGGAGGACAGTTAGGAAGGCACTTGGACCGCCACACAACCAAAAGGAAAGCAAACTGCTGCATCCCAGGCACCCTGGCTAATGGAGAAGCAGCCTGCCAGACCCCTTCCTCCTGAGAACTCTAAGGGAAACAGCCTCAAGATCTATGCCTTGGCAGCTCTTTAGCAAAGGGACCAAAAAGGGAAAAGACCTGGCCTGACCTTTCTGTTTCACTTCTGAAAATTATTCCCCTTGCTTTCAGCAAGACTGGACAGCCTTAGGGATGCACCTAATCCAGGTGAAGCACAGACGTACAGCACATTCAATGATTGCAGTGCTGACTGAAAAAATACATTCATTCATTTATTTAAATGCTAGTACAACAAAAAGAAAGTAATACGGGCAGATAAATAACTTAAGGTATAGTTCTATACCAAACATAATGGTCTTAATCTGGTATCACACATACACATGTTCAAGCCATGAACTTCAGGAACGCTTCCGTTAAATTACTGACATGCATGATGGGCTGTAAGTTTTGCTTTGAAGATGTGCTAAGTATTTCTACTATTTTTTCATTTTACCTTCAGATGTTTTGTTGCATTCTCCAACTCTGACAATATCCCATAGGGCACACGGGCAACACCAGTGAGGTTCACTGAAAGTATGGCCTTGTTGAGATTATCCAAACTGTTTAACAAAACTCCTGTGCAGTTGTCATCACAAGCTAAATAAGCATTTTAAGAGGAGGAAGCAATATTAGTATTAAAAAGAAGCCACCAAATACCTGAAATTTATTTTGATTTACACAGTATGTTCCTTCACCTTTTGAGTTAAGAGTGATTAAGTATAGTAATTTTGAGTATACAGATTTGTAGTATTGCCCCCCCTTTTCTACCCCAAGAGCGGACCTATTCCAAACATACTCTCCTTAGGTTAGCACGCATTCAAGCCTTATTGATCCTGCTGGCTATTGAGTTGCATGATATATTATAAGCTTATTAAGCCTGTTTAGCTGTATTGCGGTATATATAAATCCAAGGTGATGCCACTGACACTCACCAAACAGGTTAGGAAGACAGAAAATTCAAGACTATACAAGTGTAATTCAGCATATTCATTGGGGTTTTTCTTGCTTACACAAAGCAAAATCTGAGTCCTAAATCCCAATTCATTGTATAAGCAGATTACTGTACTTGCTATGTCTTTATGCTATCCACCCTCTCATAAGGAATTACATGACTAATTATTGGTGGAATATTACTAATTATTGGTGGAGAATGTCTACGTTCCTGGGATAACTCCAAAAGTATTATTATAGCAACCTCACGTCCAAATGATCAATGACATAGGAATTCAGCATTTTCAAATAAATAAAGGTGTGTTACAGACAGCAAAAAAGTAGTAAGATTATCTTTCCTTAAACTTGTCTGTAACACTAAATGAGCCATTTTAAGGATTAACTGCTTGTCTGGTATTATGATCTCTACTGTAGTTTTCTCTATGTTCACAGAATGGTTGAGGTTGGAAGGGACCTCTGGAGATTATCTTGTCCAACTTCCCCCGTTTTACAGAAATATTAAGTTGTTAAGATTTCTTTCCTTTCATAGAAAGAAGAAGGCCTGACATCATAAAAACATTCAAGGAATAATCATGTGCACATAAATATCACTGGAATAGACCAAAGCCCATTGGGAAAGTAAACAATTTAAAAAAACACCTACAAACACACTCGTCTTCCACAAGAAGATGTCTCGGTTCACACTCCTCACAGAGCTGTCCTGTCACGCCTTGCTTACAGAGGCACTGGCCAGTTGCACGATCACAATTAACATGAACAGAGCCACTTGGATTGCACCGACACGGATGGCAACTGCCACCAGGAAGCTGAGGGTCACCATAATAGCCAAGGGAGCACCTACACAGGGAGGAATGGGACACTGAACATCAGGTGATATTCATCATGAAATAAGATGTTATATTTACCTTTGAGAATCACTGATAGGTTTTTAATCAATGGCTTCTTAACAGTAACTAACAAATCACCCTAAGTCCTTGATCACTCATTCATATATTTATTTATGAACACTGAATAATCCATTCTGAGTACAAATATGGCTCGTATTAATCAAACTGTCCTTGGGAGTTGGGATAAATGGGGTCATAATGTGTAACTCACCTTTCACAGTACTGCCCTTCATACCCTGCGAGACAGGCATCACAGTGGTAATCCCGAACACCTTTCAGGACACAAGTGGGACTAAAACTGGAGGAAGGATAAACAAATACCTGCTAGCACATAAGTGGAAGACCATACAAAGACAGAGAACACCTTCAGTCACAGGTTAAATATTGTGAGCAAGAGCATCCTCTGTTTAGATGCAGTGCTCTAGAATTTGAACTTTATATTATTTGTTTCTTAAAAAGTTGGCTTTCTAATGCAACTTTACTATATAACATGCTAAGGCACCCTATGGCCTTCCTTTTAAAAGATAAGACAATGAAAAATGGATGCTGCTTGATATGGCTATGGTATATATCTGACAATTGCATGAGAACAACAGAGTTGCTAGACTCTTCTTCTGATTCAGTTATCCCAAAGCACACAGCAAATATGCTTTTCAAGAGTACTTGTTCTTGCCCTAGGATTGATCTCATGAAAAGTTCCTGCATTAACTGAAGGTGGCCTGAATCTTTGTAAATACAAAAGCATTATTTTTCGAATGAAGAAAGAGACCCACATTTGAAACTAAATCATGTCAGAGCAACTAAAACAAAACAAAACATTCTATGTGGCTGATCTACTCTTAGAGAAAAAAAAAATGACTTATCTATCAGTTAATCATTTTATTTTAAAGCCTCACAGAGTTACCACTAGCTGTGAACAACTCAGAATGTAAGCTTCATTTACTAAAATAGGTAGATTTCAAATGCCTAAAAATTACGGACATATGATGATAATTAACTTCTGTTGTCATATCATGGGGGGAGTAGGAGGCAGGACAGACAGCACAAGAAATTCTGAATGCTAAAATATACATTGGATTTAGTAAGTTCTGGTTACCTAACAGGGTTGGCCCTGGGACAGGCACAAAGAGAGCAGTCGTTGACAGATCCAATTACTTTCCCATAGTAGCCTGGGGCACAAGCACTGCAGTAATCACCAACTGTGTTATCTCTGCAGTTCTGATACACAAAAAGGAATTCAGAGAGTTTAAAACAACAAACAAGAGGAACTTTATCTTCCCCCCAATCAATAAATGTAAACAGTTTCCAACAATCATCTCTAAATGTCACTGTCCATTGGTCAGCATTCTCCCAGTGGAGGAACCTATTATGCAAAAATAAGCAGAATGCCAGCACATTTTCTCTTATGTGAGTGCCCCCTCAGGCAGGCTGCCCTAATTTCTGTTCTAAATTTCCATTAAGGTTTATATATGTCTACTTCTATTAATCCAATTCAGGCCAGAAAATCACAGTACAAAACAAAAAATCCTCAAAAAAAAAAAAGCAGCAACTGATGGAAAAATTAAACAGGATAGCTGGATGAAAAATATAACTCTCAATGTTTCAGCAAACGCATTTGAATGCTATACACCAAGGACCATCAACAGACACTATAATTTGTCAACAGTACTGATCAACAGCCAGTGATATTAATATTAACACACTAAATTGGTATTATAAACATACTTCAACTGACTAGTCTCCTAAGTGAATAAAATTCAGTTTCTCTTTTTTTCCCTTTTTTTCTATTTTCCTTTTTTTTTTGATTCATATTCTTGAGAGTGTGTATATTTTAAAGGTTAGTTGAAGACAGTAAGCAGTAGCAATGCAACCTCCTATTATACGGCAGCAGAAGACAGAGGTAAAAACCGTCTCTTTTGCCTACGCTACTCAGCTGGAAATGTCTAAGTAGCAATCTTAACATGTAGGTGACTTGCCACCCCTGCAACAAGAAGCTTAGGGGAAGAATGACTAGGTATTCACTAGCGTGAAAGATCAATGTGTTTTGGCCTTACACAAATGAGAACCATAGCTCTTAATCATGAGAGACATACTTTAGACAAACCTGAAAGCGAAAAAACAGTTTAAAAAAGCCTGAAGGACTAAAGAAACTCACATAAAAAATTGTCTTCAAGAATGAACTCAACAGAAGTTGACTTTGAACTGACCAACTCACCGTTGGAAAAACTACGAAACTGAAAAAACTTTAGGAAATAATACTGAGCCATACCAGAGAACAGACTTAATGTGCCTTATTTGGTTAGCTGAGAATTTGCTGTCCATAGGGCTGTCAGCCCACAAGAGAGAGGCAATGTGTTAGTCAGATGCGGCCCCTCTTTGCAACCTCTGGGATAAAATGAGAGAAGTAAGCAAATTAACTTAGCTGAGGTATATCTTTATCCTACTTTAGTCTCCAGGAGTTAAAAAAGCCTCACTTAAAGCAGACCAGAGGACTCTCTTCTGATAGACAAGAATTTGATTTTGACCTAGTCTGTGGTGTAGTATGGCTTACTGATTTCTTTACTTCTTTTTTGTGTATCTAAGCACACCTTGGCCAGACCAAGGACAGAAGCCCAAATAGTCTCACAAAAAAAACAGATAAACTGAACTGATACACGAGTTATATTTAAAGTAAAACTAAAACTAAAATAATCAATGATTTTGAAGGTGTCAGTTCCCAAAAACCTTGATAATATTGCTGAACAGACCCTAAGGGAAATACTGCTCAGATTTTCCATTCTTCAGAGTTGCGGGAGAAATTATACTGTATCCAAATAGTACAGCCATATACTTCTCCCAGAAACTCCTTCCATAGGTTACTGTTCTATTGTACCAATAGAAAAATGTATAAACTGTACATACCAAGCACTTTCCAGTTTCAGGATCACAGGTTTCACTGTGGTTGTTGCACTGACATGGCACACAAGGTGCTATCAGAGCATGAGGCTCTTTTACACTGAGTTCTGCATGCTTTCCCCTGTGGTATCCTGGAGCACAGCTCTATTTGTAAGGGGAGAAAAGAAAAAAAAAAAATATGATCTAGTTACAAACAATTCTAACAAGCACTTAAGTAACTTTTTTTTTATTATCTTACTACTAGACACACAAAAAGGATTCAAGGATTCTGTACCTGACAGGACAATCCAGCATAACCAGTAGGACATCTACATTGTTCTACAAGATGAGCTCTGGCTCTGCCTAGATGCATTTCTTCAAACTTCACTGCAATTTCCATTGAGATATTTGCAATTCTACAAGATACATGCAGAAGACAGTGTGAATATCTAGAGAAGTCCTAGCACCAAAACTGAGATCCAAGCACTTTCATGCTTAAAGGTCAGGGCTACCATGCATCATCTCCCTCGATTCCCTTTTCCTCATGCAAATATCTCAATAAAATATGAAGATTCTTTACATATTTATGGGATTTCAGGACCTACAACAAAAAAATCAGAAGTACTTCAAAGTAATACAGGCTGATCCCATTGGTCTGCAAAACTTGACAAACCCACCATACAGGAGTATGTATTTCTGCCTCAGAAACCCTAGACAGAAATACATCTGTTTTGTCCCACAAATTTTTGGACAGAGATTACAAAAATATAGTTGAGGGCTTGTGAATCAAAAATAGTCCAAGTCTGGAAGTGGAACCACGCTTCTTCACAGCTGTGAAGATGTACAGATATTGGGTTTTCATTGAATGCATCCCTACTTGTCCGTAAGTTTCCAAACTTACAGGTGCAATGACTATATCCCATCTCCTCCTTCTCATTAGTAACCTAGTTCTGTTCAAAATGGCAGTAAAAGGCTACCATTCTGAGGTGGGAATATTTTACTACCACTACCATAAAGAAGTGGTTTACTACCACTGTGCATAAAGCTATAGGAGAGAGCTAGATTGGTACAAGCCCAAGAACTCAGGGGACGATGTGTTTCAATTAAAAAAAAAAAAAAGGGAAGGAAATAATTTAGAAATCATCTAACTGTATCACCCATCCTGCAGAACACTGCATCAGCTTGTAAGGCTCTGTGCTTCTTTATGAGCTTTTCTGACAAAGTAAGCAGCAGAGACATTTAGTGTTTCACAGAAAGAATTAAAGACAGATTCTGCTGCCGTTATAGGTCATAAATGTTTTCTTATCAGAGGAAGAACAAAAGTCACAAATAGGAAATTTGAAATTTCTCTAATTTGAATCAAAAATTTACTGTATAACTCAGTTGGGACTATTTCTAGGTTAAATTACAGTAAATGCAATTGGAGATTGCTTTACCTGCTTTGCTGTAACCCTTGGCCATAAGCTGCCTTGATAAGGATGTATTCAACATTGCTTAGCACAGACATGAAGTCAGAACGTAAGACAGGCTCATCAGACACAGAGTTAAAATACTTCCAAGAATCCTAGGGAAACAACACATATTAAAACCATGAGTGTTCAAGCTTAGTTCAAGGCAATGCTCTGTTCCTCCTTACGCATTCTTTTTGAAATGCTGTCATGGTGACTATATCTAAACTCTATGTCCCAGAAAATCAAAAAACTTGCTCCACATTAGAAGAAGACACAGTTTTATATTATTTCTCCTCTCCTTCCCTTCCCTGCACTCAATTTCCATGACCAGTTTCTACAGGAAAGCAATCCAGGCCTGCATGGCAGTTTCTTCTGGCTAGATCTGGAGAACCCAGATCTAGCCAGAAGACCAGGACTTCACACCACTCATTTGATGTGCAGTTAGAAACAGCTGCTGTAAATGTGTCCTGCCTCCTGTCAAGAAGACAAACTAGATCTCACCACAGCCCCAGTCAGCAGAGAGTCCCAGAGACCAAAGGAGGTCATCGTTATCTCCTCTGAAACTGTCCAGCGGGCACTACTGGAACTTACTGCTCCTGCTAGACCAAGATTCTTGCCCCACGTGATGTGCCTGGTCTTGAGCAGAACATACAGGCTACAAAATTACGAGACTGCCTGAGAATGACAATACCTGGCTGCCTCTCAGTCATCACTGACTCTGTGTTTGAAAAGCTTGCCACATCAACACCTTCAGCAAGTGGAAACAATGTCAAAATGTTATTTCCTGCTATAGCACAGCCATTTTCCCCTAAAATAGATGCACTTTAATCCAAGTGCTCTATTTATTCAGCCTATTTGATGATGCATTTTTCAAAGTGTTTTCTTAAATATAGAGAGCTTTTCTGTAAAAGCTTGAAGAAGGGAAATATTTTCACACCGATGTTTTGGCTTACCTCCTTCATTTCTACTTCCTTGTCAGTTCTTACTCCGTTTTCTGGAGAAGGGATGTCTACATAGATGACCAACTTGCTGGTGTGACCTCCTTTCATTAGGATCTGTGGCTCAAAATTTGAGGTTCCAAAGCCATCCAAAGCATAAAAAGCAACAGTGTATCTCAGCTTCCCTCCATAGGCCATGAGCTGTTTTGGTAAAAAATTACTTTTATTTATTCCAAGGTTAGAGCTACTAGCTGAAACTATTTTAACATCATCAGAAGACTTTAAAACTGCCAGTTCTTTGAAGAATTGGCAATAAAACATGAAAATTGACCTAAACTCAGCAGGTTTTGCACCAAGGTTAAATGCATATTACTAAAAAGCTGTCTCAGATTCTTCTTTTAGGCCCTTTCAAGGTGTGCACTCAATTTTCATTTAATTCCTAAGCAACAGAGATTCCATGATCTTTACACTGAATCTAGCAGCAAGGCTGAAAACTCTTTCAGGTTTCTAAATTAAAATTGAATACATCACTGTTTCCCACCCTACACTATCTCTGAAGAGTAACATAGTAATTAAATATGGTTGTTATCAATTTACAAGGTCAAGAAAAATCTCATTAGGAAAGGGTAATGTAAACACATTGTTTGTGCTTGCTATAAATAAGTTAAGTCACTGGATGTTTATAACATTATGACCTACAAGAACAGAACTAACACAGAAAAATGTTATCAAGATAAAATGACTGCTCTACAATAAAGGAGTGACTATTAGACAATAAAGAAATTATCTACAAAGCAATCTAATTATTTAATGATCTTACTTGGTCTCCCTTAAACTGCTCTGGTAAACTCCAGTAAAATGTTTCTGTATTTAAGTATTTTCTGACTATGGCAGCATCCAGCAAAACATCAGGAAATTGTGAAAATACTCCTTCCACTGTTCCAGTTAGGTTACTTTGAGCTACTACGTGCAGAATGGACTGATCTGGAGTTAAGGTTATCTGCAACACAAGGAGCAAAAAATTCATTGAAGAAAAATATTCTATCTCAGTTTTAATTAAACAATTTTAGCTGCTTTGATATAGTTGATAGTCCATCTTAGAGTAATAAATGCCCAAATAAAAAAACTGGGAAACATGTTTATTTTTTTAAAGAAGCACAAGGTTTCAGAAATAAGACTATGACCACTTACCATTTGCTTTCTTTTTCATTCTGCCATATGCCACTGCCTCTGTAAACAAGCCAACTGCTTTCAGCCTGATCCATGAAATGTATGCAACCTTAAGCACACCAGTGTGGTACCTAACACGAGGGTAACCCCAAACTGTGACTGTATATTTATGCCACTTTACTTACAGGAATTCTCACGTGATCTTCTAATTCAGAACAAAATGTGGACATCCCAAAACAGAAGCATGGAGTACAACCTAGTGCATTGTTAGCAGACAGAGCAAAAGTTCCAGGTTTACACTCACTGCATTGTAGACCAAATACATTGTCCTGGAGGAAATAAAAAAAAACATAACAGCACACCCATGTTACTTTGCTAGCTGAATGAAAGATAGTTCTTTTTGGAAGAAAAACTAGTTGCTATGTAAACTACACAACAGGAAGTCAAATCTTGTACCTATTCTGTTTTCCTATGCGGTACATTATTTTTTTCATTATTTTCCAATGCTGTTTTTTAAAAAAAAAAAAGAAAATGGAACATTCGAGCTAAACTCATGTATTTGATTTTCTAGCAAAAATTATCAGCTATACATTTACATTCAAGATAGAAAAATCTCCCCCCAGCCCCCATGCCTGAAAACAGGGTCTCAAAGCCAAAGAAACTGCTCAGTACGAATAGGAATCAGGGGACCTATTATCAAGTGTCTGGTTTTGCACTCAATTCCCAACTGGTAAGTCTAACATTCGTCAGCTATGTTTTTTTGTGATTAGGCATACAATGGGTCTTGATCCTGACTTCTTAACATGCATCCACATCAAATTCCATGAATTCTTTCTAAAAGAGAATACAGTACCATGCCACAATAATTTTATGACCACAAACTGGAAGTAAAATTACTTGGCTATGTAAAACAAAACAAAGGGAGGTAGGAGAGACAAACTGTCTACTATTATAACAGGAATTTCTGAGAACAGAAATAACACCACCATGTTAGTAACATTACTATATCTTCTGCCTACAGCCAGCTTTTGTCTGTCCAAAGTGGGCAGTTTTTAACACAGCTGACTAATAATAAGACCTGTTTAGTGCTGGCACAAAAAACCCTTTAGGGATGATATAGGAGTACTTGGAAATGTCTCAAAGAAGAGATGCAGATTGCATTTTGAAGTCCTTTCAGCCCTACATCTTCCATGACTTCTATGTAATAAATGACCAGAAAAACCCAATGCTGTCCCAAAAGTGTCTGAATACTTCAGTACCTTGCAGGTACAGATGCCAGTTTCTTCTTCACAACCACAAAGTCCTTCAGTGTCATCACACATCTCCGCTCTGGTTCCGCTCAAGTCACAGTCACAGGCAACACAGTCCGGGTAGTCCCTGTAGCCTAATGCACACCTGGAACAGTCTTGCCCTCCAAATTCAACTTTGCACTGGCATTGACCCGTCAATACATCACACTGGAGACTGGCTGAACCAGTGTCGCTACAGTTGCAAGCCTCAGATAAATAGAAGAAACGTTCATAAATAGCAGATCTTTAAAAACAATTTTGCTACAATACAAACAGCACAGTAAATTTAGAGTGGCTCTTAAAACTCAGTATTTGTCAACAACTACTGTAAAATAATAAAAAGGAAGAACATCCACACATTTGAACGAAGAACTGCATTTCCAGTAAACAGTGGCTGGCAAAAAGTAAGAAGCTCTGTTAATTCCCAAATCTGGGTTGGGAATCAAAGAAGCTGAAGAAACCCATTCCAGGAAAAAAAAAAAAATAATCCAAAAGACTTTATTTAAAACACTGTGTATTGAGTGCAGCAAGTAAATTAAAATGTTACATAAATGTTGGAGGAAAGGAATCCATAAGTACAATACCTTTATAAATATGATAGAAACAAAAATCTTAATACTGACATTCTTTTAAGATTTCAAAAGGCATTAATAGGGCCTAAATCTTGCTCAAGCTTCATTTACTATTTGATGAGAAACTAAAAATCTCATTGCATCCACAGCACACACTGCAGCTCAGTACCAAAGGAATACTGTTCCCTGGCAGAGTCCATCCTTCTTTATGCAATCAGTAATATGAACCTGTTATTACAAATATGTAAAGTGGATGTATTAAATTTTTTATTCTTTTTTGAAGCAAATCTAATCTTCAGGAGAGGCGGAAAGAGTTGGGGCTGTTCAGCCTGGAGAAGAGAAGGCTCCGGGGAGATCTTATTGCGGCCTGCCAGTACCTGAAGGGGGCCTACAGGAGAGCTGGGGAAGGACTTTTTACCAGGGCATGTAGTGATAGGATGAGGGGGAATGGCTTTGAACTAGAAGAGGGCAGGTTCAAATTGAACATTAGGAAGTTTTTCACTTTGCGGGCAGTAAGGCACTGGCACAGATTGCCCAGAGAGGTTGTTGAGGCCCCATCCCTGAAGGTGTCCAAGGCCAGGCTGGACGTGGCCTTGGGCAACCTGGCCTAGTGGGAGGTGTCCTTGCCTATGGCAGGGGGGTTGGAACTCAATGATCTTCAAGGTCCTTTGCAACCTAAACTATTCTATGATTCAGTCTTAATTTCATCTCTGTGGTTACTTAACAAGTCTGGTTTTGTTCTGTGGTTATTTCTAACAGTGCAGGCAAAAAGTACATTCCATCTATCACCTGACTGTGAGCATTTTCCTTGAGTCTTCTTTCCTTATCATCTCTGAGATGAAAAGCCTTACTTTGTAAAGCACTTTACACAAAGACCCACATCATTATGTACCCTTTAGTATTCTTCACAAGTTTGCTGCTCACCATTAGCACTCTTTGTGTTGAGTAGTTTTTACTCTAGCAGCGAGCACTGAGTACTACACTGACTAGTCTAATGCACTTCATGACCAAACAAGTGGACAACTGTGACACCCAGATATCATTAAAGGTCTACAGCTCTGAACATCAAACCCTATTTCAAGAATCATAATAGAAATAATTTACATGAACTTCAATCTCTATCTATATGTGATAAAGATAAATAAGGACTCTAAGGTACAATTAACTGTGCTGCAGCACCCTTGGAAAGGGTTGTAAGCAAAACATGACTACAGCTCTGCTCCATCACTGCACCCAAAAATGGATATTAAATACCAGGAAAACTGCAAGAAACGGAGACTGATGAAGTATCCCACTAATGCAGTCTGTTGCAAAAACAGACCAGCTGGGCTTCTGATAGCATCTGCCCCATTTCATCCCTGTAAAAAGCACGCAAGAGCCTTTCCAGGGTTTGCCAGTAGACACTGCACTGTATCTCAACCTGCCACAGCTGACTATTCAGCACAGGGCAGTCTCTGTTGGGACTGTTACCTACAGATCACTGTATTGTTTGTTGCATCAAGAAAGTAACTAAAACACCCTAGTGTAATTCATGTTAATTACTGTGATGCTGTAACCAAAAGAAATGCTAAGTAACTTCCCAAAAGTGAGCAGTTACATATTTAAACTTGATCATTGGCAAGTGCTGTGGAATCACCCTATGAAAGAAACACTTCAAGGGAAATGCTCGGGGACCAGCACATTGTATTTGCAGAACATTAGGTAAGAATGACAGTAGCTGCTAGCTGACAAAGCAGTGGTTTAAAGAGCAGCTGCCAAGTAAGTTGCTATAAATCGCTAAGATGGTAAACTCTGAAGAGATATTATAGGACTATTTTATCTTCCTTACTCTAAAAAATTAAAGAAAAAAAAGAAAACGATTTGGCTGATACTTGTACTTGTCAAGTACTTAACTGTATAGAATGACAGCCCTTGTCAAGTTGATTATATTTGTGGTTTCTCCATTGAAATTACCTATTACATTCATGTAATTCTGAGGCTTTTTAAAATCTCAACATTTATAAAATAAAGATTGGCCCAGTGCCACATCTGTCAGGAATTTACTTCATGAACCTAATTGAGTAAATGGTTGCTACTTCTTGGATCTGCACTGACTTGGCATTTTACTGCTTAATCATAAATATTAAGCTGAGATAATGGCGGTTACCATTTTTCCATTCATGAAACATTAACTACTTTACACCATTTTAATTTTAAATATTCAGAAAAAAAGTATGCAGTGACTTTCAAGATAAGCTAGCTTTTGTTGTTCTTAAAACCATAATATCATCACTCCTTGATTAGCACAGAAACTATGTTCCTTGTTGCCAATTGTTGCTATAAATCTGTTTTAATATCACTATTTAAGCAGAAGTTAGAATACACACTTCAAAATTTTAATATGATCTATGCAGAACAGCCACTCTGAGTGTTCAGTTTTTTCAAAGACAGTTCTCTTAGAATGTTCCTCAAACACTTTATGGTCTGATTACTTTTTTTTTTTAACGTATGTTGCACTGACACTTTGAGACAGAGAATAAAGATTGAAGTTTTCAAAACAAGAGTACAATTCTAACATTAGTATAAGGCAAATTGTTTTTAACAGCCATGGCTTTTCAGCTAGCCTACCATACCTTGCAGCCAAGTTTAGGAGAGAGTCCCCAGTGATTTTCTTCACAGAGTTCACATTTTGGTCCCTGAGTGTGAGGGGGACAAATGCATTGGCCAGAATCAGCATTACAGTTGTTCTGAGTATGAGCACAGTCACAGGCTGCAAGAGAAATAGGACTGAATTATTAACTTTATCCTTGCTTTAGCTCCAGAGAAGAAACTGCAAGAAAACTGATAGTATTTCTTTTCTTAATTATGCAGTACTTATCCATTCCAGTAAGATCTTCTTGCCATCCCTAACCACCGAGAAACAAGTTGTGACCACAGTGACATTTCATCTTTTTATTGGAAGCCAATTATTGCTTCTTGACATAGCCTGTCTGGTGGTTTAAAAAGCAGGGGAATCAACAAAGCCAAACAAAATTATTGTGGAGAAGAGTAAATTTGGAAGAAAAAAACATCTATTATAGAGGATGCAAAACTCATCAGAAGATATGATAATGTTCTTAAGAAGGTGAAAGGACTAATCTCAGGAATTAGTACTTTTCAAGAATTGTTTAGTGAATAATCGGGATGGATAACTATTTTTGTGATAAATAAAGTGCTTCCTGCAGTCATTAGTTAAGAAATGCAATACTATTCTTGCTAAAGAGCAGAAGTTCAGAAAAGTGGTTTTATTAATAGTTTTAGTAACATTTACAAAATTTTCGAGACTGAAGTGGTTAAAGGTACCTAAGGGTTCTTCTATTCTCAGTAAAAACACAGTATATATATATTCCAAAACATAATCCTATCACATCATCTCACTGCAGATTCCATATTACCATACAATTTGAGGTGTGAAAAAAAATGTTTGTCATTGAAGACAAGGCAGGCATTCCTTTAGCTACACTGTGTTGAAAAGGGCATCTTATTAACAACTTAAATTAGTTTTTTTGATGGCATGTTCTCTGTTTGGATTAACATTTTTCTGTATATGACTAAAAATTGTACACACCTCGGTGATGATGGGAAAATAGTCAATGACATCTTATCAAATTATAAAATATATTTCTAAGAATTAAATGAAAAAACAAGGTAAATATCTGTAAAAGTAGTAGCTCTGAACTTTTACGATTGCAGAAAAAAAGAAGTTTCTATTCTCTCTGAAGGACTGAAGGGTTTTGTAAAAAGAAGAGACAAAGGAGCTATTGAGGATGTAATATTTCTCTCATGCAACCTTTATGAGTTGTTTTGTAGTCACCACCTTTTATAAGGAACCACTCAATAAGCAAAGAAATGTTTTGTTCCCTAGTTTAATCAAAGTATTAGGAGACCATTCTACATATTATTCCACGTAGTCATCCAAAAACCTGACTTTTGCCAGAGTTTAACATAAAATGTACTGCTGAAAGAAATTCCAGACAAACCCCAAAAGGGTCATGGATTAGAGCTTACGTGTGCAGCCACCATTCTGGAACGCATGAAAGCCATGAGCACAACGATCACACTTTTCTCCAGCCACTCCTGGTACACAGTGACACTGCCCCTCATGACTGCAGTCCTCGGAAACGGAGCCAAGTTGACTGCAATTGCAGGGAATGCAGCCAAGCCCAGTAAGCAGGCCATAATAACCATTCTGTTGGACACAAAGTAAATACATTTGAGCTGTATTTCATAATTTTTTAAAAACAATAGTATGTACACTCTTACTTTCTCTTGTTTACTTTCCCTGCTGTCTGACCTGCATGAATATTGGGCAGCACTATCTGACTGCTCTGGGAGGACTCCCTAGCCTCATCTCTTCACTGTTCCCTGTTATATGCAAGTATGCATTTGCGTGAAAAAGTGAACACTGAAACGCTTTCCTGGTCCTCTAATCTCATCAGTGAGACTTTATGTTTTAACGTTTGAGGTTATTTTAATTTAAAGACTTCCACGAGGTGAGGCTGGACTGTGCTGATCAGGCACAGATTTATCTGAATGTGAATGAAAAAACAGAACAGAGCAGGTCAGTGACATCCTGTATGTGTGGACTGAAAGGCATTCAGCTTAGCTGGCACAACAGCAGTAACTGGGCACAGATTTCCTGCTCTGGTCTCTGAGGCAGTTCTACACTTAGCAAAGGCTGGAAGCTGCTGTTTTGTATCCCCAATGAATATCTACTTGTTCTTATAACTGGCCTGTCTTTTAGCTGAATCCCTTTTTGGTGTTCAGCCATGATGTATTTATTATCACCACCCACATTCTTCAGATATTCCCACTCAAACTTCATTTTGCAGAAGCACAGCACTAAGATCCCTTCAGGTCTGTTACCAGCATTCGGTTTGTTTTTTCGGTAAGCCAACACAACTGCATGCTGTCACTCAGCACAGCACTAGCCTGAACCCCTATTCAGAAGGGTGCTGAGTCAACTACATAGTTTCACATCTGAGAAGGGCACAGGCAGAGCAACTTACAACCACAAAAGCCTGTGCAGACAAACCTTTGGTTTCTGCTCCAACAACAGATCCCCTCTCCCCTGAATACAACATCAGATCCCCTGAATATAGTTCTCTGTATCTGGTCTAATCAATATCTATAGATAAACAGGAAGACCAAGATACAAGAAAATGCAAATATTAGGAACAGGCAAATATTTGCTTACCAAGCACTTATCACATCTTTCTCCGATCACATTTGATTTGCACTGACAGAAGCCTGTCTCATGATGACAAGTACTTGAAAGGGAACCATTCACATGGCACTCACAGGCTTATGTTTAGACAAAAAGAAATCAAATAAAAATTATTGTCTATCTATGTGCATTCATTGTTATACAGAATTCCAAATTTTGTATAAATGTGTTTCACCTGTTTATATCCCACAGATGTTAATATACTGCAGTAATATCTGTACTACACATCTGGGCTAAAAGATAAAAAAAAAATCTCCTCTGAACAGAAACATTTGAGAAGTTTGAAGGAGGAAATATCCACAGCAAATTACCAAAGGGACAATATTAAGCAGGCCAATAAGTTTCAGGAATTTGAAGTGTCAGACCCCAGCATAATGCATTCCTTCCTCAGGCTAACCCAACCCCAGAGTTTTCAGCCTGCCAACTCACAACTTGAAGGTTAACTCTTTCAGCAAAGATGCATGTCTCCCTATCCATTTTGCTACATGCACACCACATTTTGTGTTCTTTAAATTTTGAGAGTAATAATATCAGCTTATTACCATGACAGCTTTTCTCAGTCACTGCATCCCCATAATACCCATCGGCACATTTTTCACAGTGGTGACCTGCTGTGTTCCCCAAACATTTCAGGCATTGTCCTGTGAAGGTATCACAGTGGTCATCTTCTTGTGGGTTTACATTGCCATTGCATTCACAAGGAGCACACGATTGTCCAGGCACGAGTGGATTTCCATAGTAACCATTAGCACACCTGCACCAGAGATCAAAGACTTTATCAGCCGTCATGTCAAACACTCTCTGCACTAAAGGGAGTATTTCCTATTAAATTTTATCTAAAGTGTCTCTCTATTACCAGCGGAAAAAAAAAATGGGAAGGAAAATTTTATTAGGAATATTCTGTACATGTGGTATGAACAATTCAAGGCAGGTAGGATGATGAACAGTTAGTTATGACAACAATACAGGTATTTTACCCGAAGCTAGTATACATACCTTTCACACTGAGAACCAGTATAGCCTGGAAGACATTTGTCACAGACAATTCCACCTCCTTCAGTCAGCTGGCAAGTAGGACTGAAACTATCAACAATATGTATGGCAGTCAATATCAATACACAGAATCACAAGACTTCTACAAACATCTAATATCCACCATTCAAGTCCATGCACCTATCTATAAAACAATGTAAATTCATTTTTTTCTAGTTTAACATCAATGCTTTAAACAATACAAAATGTCAAAGTTAACATATTTTCAAAACCTCTTCTTGAGTTTTTTTTTTCTTTTAAAGGAAGACTTTAAAACTCCCTAAAAACCTGGTGCTTTCTAGCAAATCCGTCCAATTTCTGTACTGAGCTCCACTTTTGCACATGCAACACTTCTGTCCTTCTGTTGTTTTCTGATACAACATGAAAGATAACGGTGATTTTGCTGCCAAGTATAGGCCAAAGTATTACTTTTACCCTTCGTGTACAAATCGCACCAGTTCACTCAGCCTGTCTTAGCTTAATCTGCACATAGTCTACCTGGAAAAACAATGTTTCTGTCAGATAGGCTCAAAAGAAAAGGGAGAAAAAAATTCCTTCTCTCTCTCCTTCAGATTTCAGGACATTTTTTCTTCATTACACTTTCTGATTTTGCTGAAGATGCAAAAGAAAATCACACATAAGCAGCTTACTTGTTTGCAGCAGACCTCAGAGGACATTCACAGGGCTGGCAGTCCTCAGAAGTCCCTTGGGATGGACTTCCATAGAAGCCAGGCAAGCACTGATCACAGAAAGGTCCTGTCGTGTTGTGTTGACAAGCCTGTGAGACATGGAAAAAATCTTTTCATATTTACTCTTGGTTTTTCAGCTCCTGAGGGATCCCTACAGGAGTCTGCACGCAGCATAACATTCAAGGAGACAGCCATGAAGAGTAGAACTTTGAAAATAAATGTTTTTTTCTTCTGAGTTGTAACAACAAATTCTAATTGCTGCTTCCCTACATTTTAGAATATACTTTACACCATGAAACCAGCCACATTACTTATATGCAAACTTAAACATATTTTGCATATTGCACACATTTGCACTAACAAATTTCTTATATATTTCTCACTGGTGTTTAGTCGTTGTATTTCTGTGACCTTTAAATTTCATAAAAGATCCAAGAGCTAAATTCTCTCTTCAGAACGTAATGTGTAATTTCCACTGATGTTAGTCACAGAAGATAAACATATATCCAAAAACAGATATTCACCCAAAACACTGCTTAATTTTGTTCCTTTCAGGAAAGTTTTTATTGCAGCAAGCAAAGTTAAGATATTTATCAGCTGGTATATGGTGACACTTTTATTTTAGTTCTGATTATTCCCCACTGGAAACAATAAACTGAAACAAACCCTTTATTGGAGAACAATTTAATGCAGTCCCCTGAAGGTATTATGAAATCAAGAATGAAGAGCAAGAAAAATAAACACTTGGTACCCATAGCTTGAAATTTACGTACACTGTAAACTTGTCTCCCACAGTCAAAATACTCTCCTAATTCCTAAATAGATGCTTAAAACACAAACACTTTAAAGGATGACTTACAATGCAAACACCATGAATATCACACTCAGTTGCATGCCCATTGCATTTGCAGGGTTGACAAATACCTCCAAAGAGAATTCCATCCACACGGTAGTACCCAGGGAGACAGGACTGAAGAGAAACAAGGGGAAAAAAGCAGTAGCGTTATATATGTTAAAAGCACACATCAAAACATTTTCAAAGAGCCCACTTCCGACCACCCACCATCTGACTCATTCACATTGTGGTAACTGAACGCTCTTTCAACTCTATTGATGTTACTGCAGCACTTTTCTTGTGGTTGTTTTTTACTTGCACTGAATAAAGGGGATAAGAATTTACTCCATGAAACTTTGATTCAGCCCTTTGTCCCCTGGAGGCACATAAGTTAAGTTTTGCGCAGTTGAATTTGTGAAGTTCTTTATTTATGGGACAATAAAAAACAGATGTTCTACCTCCTCTGCAGAATCATTAACAATGCTATGGCACAAGGCTTCATACTGAAATTATTTGTCAAAATAATTCCTGCTATTCTGCAGATGGTGCTCTGCCTCCCTAATCTTCTATTAACAGATATATAAGACACCACTTGTGTGACACATTTGACCCTTGTTCCAAAGGCTAGTGTTCCTCCCTGCTAAGATTCCTTATTACCTCTTTAAACCTAATGACATAAAACAGAAATAAACTGTATACGATTCAGATCCAGGAAAAGTGCTATTAACGAGTAAGGTAAGCTCAAAACAGCTTCACAGAGCTTTTACAGCTACTCCCTCTGCAACACTGATGTTCTAAAGTGTCTCATCATCTTTTAGTGCCACCAAATAGAATTCAAGAAGTAAGTTTAAAATCCCATTTAGTGCATCTGGAAGAAAATATCTACAGTACTGTGTACAGTATAGTAGCGAGCATTTCACCACAGAACATATACTTTTATGGCAGTATAATTAAAGGCAGCTTGCCTTTAAAAGCTAGATATTTTCAGATAGGAGATAATTTTACACACATAGAACACTGTAAGAGGTTACCTCACAGGATATTCCTGTGTAACCTTGAGGACATTCACAGAATTCCACATCCGGTGCTGAAGAAAGATCTATAACATTTGCATTTGCAGTATCCAGGATCACAGAGTCCAGCCTAGGATCAAGCGTGAAAATATCACATCATTTGTTTCCCCAAACTTGATTTTGAACAGGATAGTTTGCTTCTAGGGGAGTAACACTGCTGAGTGCTGCTTCTTAGCAGTGACAGCTGAGGAACAGGCATTAATCTCTGCTGTAAAAAGACTATGATCATAGTCTTATCACTGCACTTGCAATTCTGGGAGTAGATGTGCCCTCCTCCTGTTATCATTATAGCTACTACCATTGTTACATCTCCCATGGAGAGCTTTAAACAAAACTTTCCCCCCCTATCATGGTATTAGAGGTATGTCGGTGGGGCAGCCTTCTGTTGCTGTCCTGAAATACAACAGCTTTACTGCGCCATGTCTAAAATAGACACCTATCACAGGTGGGTAAGCAGTGAGAAACAGCACCAGTTCATTGCTGCTGCACGTAACAGAGCAAAGCAAAATATTTTACTACAAACAACGGCATTTTGCAGCAGAGACCATCTTCTCAGCCACATGTAAAATGATTTAAATAAATCTTTACAAACATTCCAGAAAGATGAACACATTATCCCTAAATGGACATAAATATCACTACTCCTCAAGGGTACAAACGGGCACAAAGCAAATTTGGTATCAAGTCCAATGTTACTGACATGAAATGCTACCAAATTAGGGAATGAGAAGAAGGGCTACTGGTGAGGCTAAGGGAATTAAGTACATAAATGAAGCACTGGAACTAATTCCCTTGAGAGTGATAGGACTTTATTCCTGTGTATCTTGGAAAACAGGTAAAACAGAGATCTGTAAGGACTGATGCAGATACTGCTAATGCTGACTTGAGACTACGGAATGACCAGTTAATCCGTTCCAGTCCAATTTTCCTATTAAGCACTCCCTCAGAGATGAGCATCAGTAACATCTACACGCAGACATTAAAAGAAATAACAGCCAATGTCTTTACTGGCAAGTTTTCACTAGTCAGTGATGGATTAACTTGCCACATACCAAAATAAGCATACTGTTGAGAGTTTCTGAGGTATTTCCCTCTAACAAAGCTGTCATTGTAATAAAGCTTTTATGCAGTACTCCTTTAAAGCTGAAAACAATGTTTCTGCTATCAGTTATCTTTAAAACAATGAAATGCCCTTTTCCACACATTCCACATGAATGTATCTGGGGGACGAGACCAGTCTTGGGAAAACTCAATAAAAAAGGGCTTTTTTTCTAGAAATTATTAACATAAAACTTTAGGAATACTGCCACTATGAATAGTGTTTCATATGCACAAAAATAATAGAAGTATATAGATTAACTTGAATATTTTCTCTCCCTCACCTATACACTGCTTTTTTGGCAATATTGTAGTTGGCCCTGATCAGAAGATGGGTCACGTTTACCAGAACTGTCATCAACCTTTCCCGGTCTATAGCTTTTTTTGTGTTGAAGTCTATGAAATTCTCCGACACAAATCTCACTGCAGTAGAATACTCCTCATACGGCTGTAATGACAAGCCCGCTGCTCTTGTACTCAAAATCTGTCCATTACCCTGAAATTGAAAGACAGAGAAAATATGTTCCATATTTGCATGCAAATTTTATTTAGCAGTTACATTTAGTGTCAGGTATACATCCAGATAACACAGAGAAGAGGCAATCAAATTAAATTTCTTGCACTAGAAAAAAAGTAAGTAAAAGTCTGCATTTTCCATGGCTTCAGGAAGACTACAATCACATTCTCTTTTGGTTCACAGACTCCAGAAATATTAGATTTTCTTTTGGAAAAAGAATTAAATTTCAAAAATCAAACTCCTCTACAAAAGAGAATCTCTTTTCTCCTTTGTTCTATTGCTAAGTAAGTTCTACAAAATAACACGTTTTTGGAGGTGCCTGGATTCAATATAGAGCCTTACTTTTTAACTGCAACATAAATCTAGAAAAGTAAGCAATCAGCAAGAACACTCATCTATTTCATAAATATAAGTCCTTCCAAGCTTATTGTAGTTTCTTTTGTAAACAGAGCTTTCTACATTTGGTGAACACCACACCTGTTTACACAAAGGTTTAAAATTCAGGTACTTACCATTTAAAACTAGTATTGTATATGTACAATTTCAGAGAAATGGATCTAAAAAACCAGAGAAATGAGTAGTAACAAAATCTTGGCAGTGTCTTTTAAGAAAGGACTTAAAATCAACAAAACTACTACTATAGAAATATTACTTTGTTTTCCTTTTTTTAACCCCTTCATAGATTCCTAATAACGTCTGAATAGTAACAAGATGAAAAAAAAAATCCACCTGAATTATGACATCCACACTAGATACAATATCACTGTCCACACTCTCCATTGGAATGTCGTAAGATACCGTATACTTCAAGTCTCCACCAAACGCTGTGAGCTGAAATAACAACAAGCAAACTCTTAACAACACAATAACCTCCAACCAACACAAAGAATTGACATGGGACAGTACAACGTTAAAATTATAGGAGTGCGTGGGCTTACAAATACCACTTTCCAGGGGAAAATGTAACACGCCGTGTGTATCAGCACAGGGACAAGCGCTGGCTTGATGCTGTGCAGGTGGGGGAAAGCTAGCTGAAGGCTCTACAGGTGATTCAGGTAAGTGCCCTCATTCAATGAAACACCTACAGGACTTTCAGCAAAGAGCACTACCGTCCCCGCCAAGGGGCACAGCATGGTGGCATTAGTCACATTCCATATTCCACCTTTCAGGCTTCTTAGCCCCACAACTGCTGCTGACTGCTTCAAAGTAAGTTAAAGAGTAGTACCAAGAGTGAGACCTATATTAAATGGATAAGAGATCAGAATTTGAGTGAGCGTTGCCCTGTGCAAAACTATTCCTCAATGTTACACTTCTGAGACTTGCGTTCATTTACTGTGTCACCGTACTAAGAAACAGGGCTGCATGGGCAAAGAGACTGGACCAAAAATGGTTAAAGAAGTGAGGTCACAAGCTCTACATGAGGCCACGGCCAGAGTTCTGAATGCAGTTCTTGGCTTCCCAGTACAAGAGAGAGAGGGACATCCTGGAAAGAGCCCAGCAAAGGGCCACTAAGATGATTAAGAGCCTGAGGCATCTTTTACATGAGGAAAGATGGAGAGTACCAGTCCCAGCCTAGAGAAGGCTCAGGGGGTTCTCATCAATGTATACAAACACCTGAAGGGAGAGTGCTCAGAGGACAGTACCAGGGTCTTTTCAGTGGTGCCCAGTGACAGACAGAACAAGAGGCAGTGGGCACAAACTGAAACACAGGAGGTTCTCTCTGAATATCAGGAAACACTTTTTTATTGTGAGGGTGACCAAGCACTAGCACAGGTTGCCCAGACAGATTGTGGAGTTTCCATCCTTGGAGATACTCAGAAGCAGCTCTCTGGACATGGTGCTGGGCAACCTGCTCTAGGTGACCCTGCTTGAGCAGGGCAAGGTTGGGCAAGATGACCTTCAGAGGTCCCTTCCAACCTCAACTATTCTGTGATTCAGTTGCAAAAAATGGGAGACCCAGAGCTTTAGGTAGTAACCAGGGCAAAAATTAAAGACTAGCTGGTTGGAAATTAATAAATGTGAAATGGGATATGGCCAAGAGACAGGTAGGAATTTAATGGTCCTATCTACTGTATCGGGCAAGGTGCGAAGGGTGTAAGCTTTGGGACACGAGCCAAGAGTATGGGGAAAATGAGCATATAAGTCAAAATAGTCAGAAGAAACAAAAGAGAGATCGTATTGTGTCAAAGATAGGCAGAGAAGGAAGTGGTGAGATGAATGAGCTCAGAGAGCCACAAGAGGGTACTGGGGATATCTGGCTAGGAACACTATGATTTGAAGAGCAGAGATAGACTGGGAAGCCTGGTAATATTGGGGTTTATATGTAACTTTTAATTATAGAAACTATATATTTAGAGCAACATGGTATGATTAAAATAGAGAAACTATGAAGGAGTTTTGATTCTAGCTGAGAACTTACTTTATTTCCTAAGTATGGTTCAGGTGCTGACCAGTAATAAGTATGCTTCAGTACTTTCACAGCCTCAGTGTTGTTAATACTTATTTGACGGGGTCCATCAAATTGGCTTCGCTGCGGTTGCACACTCCTTGCATTATACAGATCAGTAACAAGCCATCCAGTCATGTCTGATATCTGCAAGAAAGAATAGTGATATTAATGGAGTCATCTTGTGTGTCACTGAGACAGTAGTCACTAAACTTCACCCCTCCCCAGATATTCATTCAAACTGATAGATCTGTAACATTTTCATTAACCCAGTCTGACATCCAGCACAAGCAAATATGTCACTTCATACTAGGATTGTCTCTACCTCTTTATTAGATGGGAACAAAAATATAATGAGTGTGATTTTCATCCTCCCAATAAAATTAGCATTATACCTATGTAATTCACTGAGACAGAGTTACAGAACTTCAAGGGCTTTGAGGTCTCTTGTCTCCATTTATAGGTAGGGCTGAGCTCAAGGGAAGTTAAATCCAGAGTCCCAGAAGAGGGAGTAAGATGAGACAACTTTGATCTTCTCACTGAAAGAGTTTTATACAAGCATCTTCAAATTTCAGTCAATTTGATGTGGTTTTCTCTCTTTTTATTGATACACAAAACAGGAGACTAAAGTGTAACTAGCTCTGTAAAGATACAGAAGGAATTTGGTGGAAAAATAGTGTCCCCAAAGCCCCCTAACACAAGAAATGTCTATTCAGAAGACAGGGATATTTATAATCACTCTGTTTTCTAAGAAAGGGTGTTGGAAATACTGCCAGAGGTCACTTTAGCCTTGCCCATTAGATATAAGAGCAAGGAAACAGGTTTGGGTTCATCTCTTCAATATGTAAAGAAACTTTTAACAGCACAAGGTCAGGAAAAAAAAAAAAATGTGTTTTTCCAGTGCATTATCACAGCCTACACTATCCAATATTTCCAGTATTACTGCAAGCCAGTGGGGCCAAAGCCTGCACTGGGATGACATGCTGACTACCTCAGAGTTGCTGAGTGACGCTGAAAATCCATTCCTCTGTAAGAAGACACATGCCAGAATTTGGAGTTAACTTGGGCGCAAGTCAAAGAGAAATACAGTACATCTTGCAGCTGCCTGAGGAAAGAATATTAGGTCACGGACATAACATACAAATACCTGACTGATGGGCCATGTTAGGCTGTCACAGACATCAGAAACCCCAAAGCAGAAACACTCTGTGCAGCCCTGAGGATTTCTTTCTTGCAAATTGTAGAATCCTGGTTTACAGAGATCACAGTTTTCACCTTCTACGTTTTCCTGTCAATGGCATATAACATTTGTTTTGCATCAGCATTATTATGGTAACAAATAGAGTGGATTAGACAGGATTTAGGCGTAACAGCATTCAGAAGGTTATAAAAGAAAACAGATTTCAGCACAGCAGGATTATTGAATAAGACTCGGAGCTTAAAACTAAAACTGATTGGAAAAATTCATCAGAATTTGCCAGTTCATCAAAATCTAAACGTGCCCTGGCAAGAGCTCTGTTGCAGTGAAATTTCAGCACACAGGCAGGGTTTGAAGTAGCTTGCCAGTCTACTTCTCTCATAGCTTGAATTTGTAGATTGCTCTGGAGAAAAATTTCCCACGTTTACTGAATCCACATAATCTACATACAGCACAGCTCACCTTTAAGGCTGGAGCTACCACGGCCAGTTTCAAATAAACAGTTCCTCAACTGTCTATCAATACTTGTACTGTGAACCCCACCACTGCTGCCACCTCTTGCTGGAGGAACACCACAAACACTTATGCTAGCTGGTAGCTCTTCCTCCTAATATGCTCTTGCTAAGGTCTAGAAACTCCTACTCCAAAAGCAGAGGTGCTCCACTCCGTTAGCTCCTATCACTGGCATGCTGCCTCCTTACCATGCAAATTGGGTAGTTCAGAGCATACGACTATATACCTCCTTCAATGAAGAATTTACAGAGAAAAAAAAAAAAAAGTCCAAAACAGTCCACCAAATTTTTTCTTGTAAAATTCGTATGGACAATATCCAGTTGCTTATTCAAAAAGTTTAGAGAATTGTTGCTGACAAGCAAACCAGTAGAGAAGATATTCAGTAAATGCCCACAAAGCTGTGTAAATAGTAGATCTCCATAGGTATTTCTACACAGAAAGATACAGAACGTTTCCCACTGCCAGGGACAGGCTTCTGATCATGTTATAGCTTCGTATCAGGGCAAGACCTGAACACACATCACTTCCCTATCTCAACCTTTGGTTTCCACTATGGGAAAACTCCACTACAAAGGTGGAGAACTTTAGAGAGCACCCCACAAAGTTCCCTGATACATATGCTTAGGAGACCAGACTACAGGGCATACAGTGAAGCATACCTGTCTTGCCATTTTGAGGAGGCCCGTATGAGCTCTGCATTGCAATTTGAAATGCAAATTCTGCTTTCAGAAGCAGTTACCAGGCTAACTTCACTTCAGCCAAAAGAATCACTCGCAATTCCACTTACAGCAGATTTGGTTCCAAGGAGCAAATTTCAGGATTACCAGAGAGTAATCCGAGACCTTTGGTGGCAACACTACCAACTGCGTCTTCTTCTGGACCTGTGTTTGGCATATCAAGTTTACATAACACCTGTCTAAACAGATAGGTTATGTGCTTTTGTAAGTACAAACTGTTTCTGCAAGCCATATGAAAAATTTACAATCCCCAGCTCTGATTCAAAGGCTGAGGATGACTGCTTTCTATTTGTTAATATTCAAACTTGGGCAAAATCTCAGGCAAAGGGCATCCTGAGATAATGAGATTTTTAAAACTTGGATTTTTACGGAAGTAATATTTGTATGCTCTTTTCAGCTTTTTTATTTCTCAGTCTTCAGGATGCACTCAGATCACACATTTCACTTTGTCTCTGACATTATTATTCAGAAATTATTATTTATTTCTCAATGAAAAATAAAACCTTTACCCAGTGACTAGACCTCAAGAGCTGTGTTTCACGGAAGATCAAATATTATGAATTTCAGAGTATAGAAAGGAATAGCTTGCGTTACTGCACTCACAGAAACTGCATAGGCTTAGAAATCCTGTCTCCTTCATTAGATATTTGGAAGACACAACTTTTCTCCTTCCTTCCTTTCACCTTTATAGGTGAGCTGCTGGCTGGTGATACTCTCAGTGATCTGGCCTAAAAGTTCTGTATGTCAGGCTCATGCCCACGACAGCACTGAAAGGGGACGGTTTCTCGTTCAGTTTATAACGAAATTTTCACCAGTTAGCTACATTGGCTGATACAGTGTTACTCTAGCTCAAAATCAGGCAAAATGGTTGTATCTCCTTTTTTGTATTTAAATTGGCCGCTGGTGCTGTTTCTTTCTTCCAGACTCTGGTTATTTATACATTTGATATTTTAGATCAGATAAATTATTCAGAAGGACTAAGAAGTTTCAGAAAAAATTGTCAAACAAACCACGGAATTTCTTTTGGCTCTTATTCACTGTCACACTTGGCAACATATATATAAACTACTAGCTAACATTTGGTTCAGATAATTAAGTGTAACTTCTTTAAATATTGACACGCAGCTCTGTAATAAAGTTCAGCAGAATATACAGCTGCAAGATATTTCAAGGGGTTTGAACATATACCAAAAAATGAAAGAAGGCTGAAAAATTGCTTTCTTTTTTAACATTTTTATGGCTTGTATTTTGTAATCAAATAATTAAATCATATTTCATATATACATCTCATGTAATTGTTCCAACAGTTCTTTCCAAACGCATGCTGTTTCTTCACACAAGGCAGATGTTATGAACACATCCTTTCTTAACAAGAAATCAGTGACTTTGAAGAGAAATATCAGCTTATCCCTAAAACCAGCCTTCACGCTCACATGTGCAGTTATCTGAATTTTATGTCAGTCTGGCCCATTATTATAGAAAATGGTTTATCAGTAATATACAGAACTATCCAACATAAATTATCATATTTTTCACACTACAGAGAATAGTTAGTAATTTGAAGTTCTAGGTTGTCAGGTGTACAGTTACACCAGGTCAATTCCTATAAAAGAAGTGATCTCTCCAGTTAATGAAGTAGTTTCCCTTATTCAAAAGGAGACCCACAGATTCGATTTTAAACAAAAATGACAGTTTAATACTCACTTTGCAAAGACAAGGTTCTGTGCATGGATCTTCATTAATGCTACCAATGAGGCTGCAGTTGCAACGCAGGCAGTTTGGATAGCCCCGATACCCAAATGCACAACGATCACATTTTTCTCCTATATAGCCTTCTCTGCATTGACACTGACCTGGCCAAGTCCCTTGAAAAGCAAAAATACAGAAACAAGTAAATAAATGCAGGCAGTAGGCTGGATTCAAGATGTCTCAGAGGGTGCAAGTTAATTTAATATGCCTTTTTTATTACACTCCAAGTTATACTCCACACAGATACTTGGCATAATGTCAATCTCACCATCTATTTTCATGTTTAGAGTACCAGATGCACAGAAACAGCAGCAAAATGGATTTTGTGACAGCTGTAACAGCATTCATAAACAACAGTGTTAGATCTCAATCCTTCACATTGTTTTACATAGTCAGAGGCTGCCACACAAGGACACATTCAGGGACCTGACATATCTTAAAATCTTAATATAAAGGAAATAAAATAAAATTTAAAAATCCTATACCTTAGTACTTTAAAAAAAGTGTGTTATAACTCACCTCTCTTTCCTAAATATTTACTATTGTTTCGAAGTGGTACCTAACTGGCCCGAAATATACCCAGATTTGAAGTTTAGAGAAAAGGCGCTTCCCGCTCCCTTACCACGCTGTGAGTCAGAATGGTGCTCATCTTTAATGCAGTTAGAACTTAGAGAGCCGAATGGGTCGCAGGCACAGGGATAGCAGGGGTGATCTTCATAGGGAGAAACCTACGAACAAATGTTCTCAGTCAAATTCTCAAATTATTAACTGAGAAAAGTAATGTTACATTTGTTTCTTGTCTGGGATCATTGGAACTAATATGAATGAAGACTGGAAAAGCTACTATGCAGCAATACATCAAAGGACTAGTTTATTTTAGCAAACAGAAGATCAGGGAATTGCAGCCTAGAAAAAACTTAAATGTGGGAACAAAATTTGGTCTTCAATAGCACAGTCAAAAGTATAGCAACTGCTAATGGCTGGAAGCTGAAGCCTGACACATTCAGCATAAATAGATAGTTTTTTAATGTAACAGCAATTAACCACTGTGAAGGTTTGCCAAAGATTAGGGAAATGTTTAAGACTAGAATGGATGCTTTTTGCATAGACACTCTAGTTCAAAAAGGAAGGAAATGAAAGAAATCCTTGGCTCTGTGTTCAATGGGAGGACAGATTATCTATTCATGAAGATGCATTCCGACTTCATGATCTATACATCTTTGAAATATAAGGCAATGCAATTCATATGACAGGGATTTTATTTTCTTTCAGGGAAAACTTTCCTTTGATGTGCTTCAGATGTAAAGCAAATCAATAATGACCTCTAGGTACATATTTATTGGCTACAAGTTGATTAAAGACTTCTCTTCAATGCAAGTGAATCAGACAGTCTCGCGACTCTGGCTTCCTTTTTTGCATGAGCTGTACCTGCTGTCTAACCCTACTCCTACAGACTCACCCTTGCTATCTGCTCCAACTTATGCTGGATTTCTAAAGCATGGATTTTCCACAATATGCATGAACCTGCCAAAGCAAGACCTTGCGGGGTAGCAATTTAGTTCACTATGTCTCATTATACAGAGACGTCTAACATTGCCGGAAGTTCGTATGTTTAACTCTGTTAGTCACAAACTAACATGTCTTTTGTGGAGTTTAGGTCATTTTTACAGAGTGACACTTCTCAAAACTGGAAAGTATGTAGGCTCAGCAAGCACATGTTCTACAATAATAGTGTCCAGAAGAAGAATATTTGTTGCAACATCTCATGAGACAGAGTCTGTTCTTAGAACCGTGTAATAGTCCTTTTTAACACTGGATTAAATGGGCTGGTATAGGATGGTACACAATTTTGGCACTTCTGAAGACACTGACATTTCAATACTGGCACTTTTCAAAGCTTTACCTACAGGAGAAATGGGTTTCCTATCAGAACATCTACATTTCAACACTAGGACTTCTTTCATCTTCACTTATTCTTTCCTTCTCCAACTTCCCTCCCACACAACTGGACAAGCATCTTATGTTTTTCTCCTTAAGTTTTGGTGGTGTCTCATCTATTTTAAAAAAAAAAACAAACCAAAGTCTATAGTTTTTAGCTATTCTGCAACTCATAAATATATACTCATTACAATAAGCTGAAATACACAACATTGCATCACGTTGTAATTCACCAAAATACTAGAATGTTATTTTCCAAATCTTACTTTGTGTGGTCTAAAATATCCATCAGCACACATTTCACAGTTGATCCCAGTAGTATGTTGAGTGCAGTTTAAACACACGCCACCTCCTATATACTGGCCATGAATATCCATGCTCCTTTTCTGATCTGCAATACTCTGATTGTAATAACAATCTTCTGCTTTGTTATGACAGTTGCACTCTAAGAAGGAATGGAAAAGACATCCATTTTTTTTTATTTACATTGTATAACATTTCTGATAACATTGACATTTTTCAAAGTGGAAAATGAAAGTAGAATAGCATATCAATTAATCTCAGAAGTGTGCTTTTTTCCCTTTAACCATGCTATACGCTTCAGCAGTCTTGATACACCGTATTTCTTAGCAAGTGAGCACATTTCAAAACCAGTGTCACCACTTTAACAGCACCATTTTTAACAGTATTCTGCAGATCCCACTAAGACAATCCTGTCAGGATCGATGTCAATAGTGGCATGTGCTATTATCAGTAACTGTTCTTTCATTTTCTGTCCTCTGCATTACAGAAGAAAATCTGCCTAATTCTTCCCTTGTTTGTATTACAGACAAAAGTCTGAAGTCAACCATGCCAGTACACAAATATAAATTTGATTTAGGTTAGAGGATACTTCAGTCCAAACAGTCATAAACACCTACTTTCCAAAGAGTGACATTTAGACTTGTATAAAGACTTCAACTAAAGAGACTACTTCTTCGTTTGCAACTGTATATTTTATCTAATAGGTTCTTAATTGTCTGCAGCTTGTGCTGCACATTAGCGATGTGAAGAGAGAAAATGCATTAACTGGCCCTAGCAACACATCCAGCTGTACTGGCACAACTTAAGTCAATCTATCAGACAATCTGAAATTGGCCAATAAGGAGTTTCTTTCAAAACATTTGTTATCAGAACAAAGTTGTTTATCTGACAAAATTTATGATCAATGTAAGAAATTTGCAGTTTAAGTAGCTAACAAAATGATTGGTGCAAATCTGCTAGTTTTTACAGGAGTATAATAAATCCCAAGGTCTCTTTGAAAAAGAGACTCTGAAAGCTTTAATACACAACTCCACTAGCCAGGGAGTCATACTGGACAGAATATTTAAAACATTCTGAACTTCTAATTATCTTCTATGATTAGAAGTAGGTCCTCTACCTTTAAACAATCCCATGAAGACAATTAATAGTTTGTGGTTTTTTCTTGGGAATTAGTATAGATATATGTGAAATGCAACCTCAAACAAGAACATAACAAGCCTTTATAGAACTATCTAAACCTCTGTGCATACTTACTCTCACATTTGTTCCCAGCAGAAATGGTTCCTGGTCTCCAAGGTTTCTGGTGGTAGCCTGGACAGCACTTGTTACAGCTCTCTCCACATGTGTTGTGTTCACACTGGCACTGCAATTTCTAAGAAAAAAAAAAATTTTGCTTTCTTGAAATACTTTTTAATGGACAATTCAATCAATGTTGCCAAAAGCCTGCCTAATATCAGACTTACTCCAAAAAAAATGTCAAGACCCACAAATAGCATTAGCTGCTCAAACACGCTATATCAACTATTGGGAAATAGCCTTTCTAGAACAGGAGGGACAAATCTCCTGCATTGCAACACAGACTATTTCTTGTCACACCCCTTGAATTGTTAAAATTTAATGAGAATGAAAAAGAGTTTACTTCAAGAAAGTTACACTACCAGAGACCCAGATATGCTTACACAGAAAAGGAAGAAATTTATCATAATTTGTGTGCACCGTATCATAAGATCTCTTTTAGCCTCCTCCTTCTCATCCTCCTTAGACAATGTACTTTTTTTTTTAATTGAAAAAGTTGTTTCGTGAAAATAAATCAATGAGAATAAATAATACCTTTGTGATTTCATCCAGAGGGCAGCTTCGAGCATGACCATAACAAATGCACATGCCACCAACAGAGATGTCCTTTATTGAATAGTAGTACTACCAAAAAAAAAAAAGTTGAAAAAGGGGTGAATAAAATACATTTACATGTATTTACATTTTCCCCCCTACTCTGGAAAATCAAATACCTGCATTTGACTATTCTGTGAATTGAAAAATGCCAAGAGAATAAAAGCAGCTTTGAATTTTTTCCACTTTGGAAAACCTTCCATTTTGTGAAAATTTTTTTCCCCATATTTTTTCTCACTAGTACAAAACAATAACTGACTTTTAACTTTAAATAATTATGCACAATTCCTCAGCTAAAGGAAAGACAACCAAAAGTGGCCTCAGCCAGAATTTACTTGTAAAAAAATCCTTTCTTCACCCTATAAGAAACCATGAAGCGTAACAAATTGCTATATTTTAATTTCAGCCTGGGGAGTAAGAGTATGCTTTCTTAAAATGGGAACCCTTAAAAACAGTTTGTGCACTTGCTTCCAAACCAGCTCTTTGCTACTAGTGTGTAGGCAGTGTATCATTCAATCCAAATTCTTAGTTTAAAAATTGGTGATACAGCAGAGTACAATCCATTAATATTGCCAGGTGGTGAGCAAAAGCAACATACATAAGGAAAGGATTTCATTTTTAAGGCAAGGAAGAGGCACAAAATGACCATCTGGGTTCAGTTACAGCTGCAGTATCAACATGGTTGGCCTGTTTGTATCCCGGGAAGTATGTACTACAGAGGAATGAAAAAGAAACAATTTTTGAAGATACTTCTAAGGAAAGAGTTCAAAACTCTCAGACCTAACAACCCCACAGTCATCTGGGTTCAGGAAGAGGAGGTAGCCCTGGGTGGTCAGGCATGCTGACTCCTGGACTGTTATTTGTTTGAAGGATCTTGGAGCTGGAGCAAACTAGCCTCTTTGATTTCATACTTAATTTTTTATGTTTTTAAATTTTTTATTATGTTTAGTACTTTAGTATTTTTTAATGTCATCGGCCTGAATTACAAAAAACATTCAGGAACTTATAATGAACCATAAGTCCTTAACTACAACTATGTGTGTTAGAAAAGTGATGGGAATGCTTGTCCTCAACACCCTTGTTTCCCAGCTGTATGTTTGTATGTTCCCATGTCAAGCCTTTCTTTTTGGGGTGTATTTCTTCATGTTACAATACTATCAACAGACCTAAATCTGCTCCATGGGAACATCGCACCTGCTCAGGCTGTGCATTAACCATTTCCCTATGGCCAACAAGGCACAGCTGGAGCAGCTGTCCAATACTCTGCACTTCCATTCTCCATGCTAGCAATTCCCATATGGGGCAGACGGAACAAGCAGAACATCCAGATTTTACACTTTAGAAACACTGCAGCTGAGTGGGCACATCCATGATCAAGGTAAGAGTGGGGCTGCCTTGAAAGTACCCACCAAATCCTGACCAAATCCAAGTTCCTTTCTCTTTTTTGTAATCAGCTACGCAACCAGACTTCATAGAACAAGCAGTGTCAATGCACTGTATCAGAGTGCCTACAAGAGCCCCGTTGCTGTGCAAGGAGGAGTTGCCTGCAGATGTTCTTAAATGCAAAGAGCTCTAAAGGACAGGCAAGAGGAAACACTTCTCCTATTTTTCTGTCCTCATCAGAAAGCCTACCTTCATAGAAATCTTGAAGCCACTGATATCCTAACTTATGGGTCTCAGGCAAATTAAGTGGTGTGTAAAATATAGAACAGACTGCCCAGGGAGGTGGTTGAGTCACCATCCCTGGATGCATTTAAGAGACGTTTAGATGAGATGTTGGGGGATACGGTGTAGGGGAGAACTTTGTAAAGTAGGGTAGATGGTTGGACTCAATGATCCCAAGGGTCTCTTCCAAGCTAGGCAATTCTATGATTCTATGATTTGAAAAATAGCAAAATACAAAGCAGAAACATTGCAGGACAGTTAAGTCATGGTAGGTACTGTTATTAGGGGTTCCAACACTGAACTTCTCCAAGAGATTGAATAAGTCAGCCTAAGTGCTTGGTGTCTCACTTTGCCCAGTTTCAGTATCAAATGTGTAAAGATCAGTTAATACTCTCAGAATTCCACCTGAGTGTTTTGCATTATTACTAATTCCTAGGCTTTAAAACAATTTATTACAGCAGCCTTAAAAAAATGAAGAAAACTCCCATCAGTCATTAACATTCACAATGGCAAGGTTTTCAAATTATCATTTTTATGAACCAGAATACCAGGTCCTGAAATCATTGATACACCGGAAAAGGTACTGCAGTTGCATCAAGAGCAACCTCAAGTGACATTTCCATCAGCCAAACCATATTTTTTATTTTGATGTTAAAGCTTTAT
Organism: Vanellus vanellus; assembly: GCF_965231255.1. Classification (NCBI taxonomy): domain Eukaryota; kingdom Metazoa; phylum Chordata; class Aves; order Charadriiformes; family Charadriidae; genus Vanellus; species Vanellus vanellus. The sequence goes on along the minus strand of NC_138906.1, from coordinate 115,043,147 downwards.
AACCACTGTTCCTAGCATAAATCATTTGCACAAACAAATAAAACAAAAAGCAAACAAATAAAAAAACAATTCTAAAAAGCATTTTTTTAAGCTGTTTCTGACAAGATATTGTTGTTAACAGCATCAAAAGGAAGGCAAGAATTATATAATCACCTATCACAACTATTCTGTGAATGGCAAGGATCAAGTATTGCCTCCTCCTCAAATAGATCAGAAAAGATTCTCCCATCAAGTCACACTGAATACCATTTACGAACAATCAGCTTACCCTTCTGGTAACAATGGGGTCTAGTTCTTTAGGGTCATTATGGCTGAGAGTCATGAGGTCAGCATTAAGAGTTCTAATACGCTGCAGTCGTAGGCGAATGTATCGTGCAGAAGTAAACTCCAAAAGCTTTTGTGAAGGATCATCAGCGCTAGGCCTACCGTTGATCAGTGATGTGTGAATCTAGAAAGAGGGACTGGCTTAATCATAAACATAATTGTGATTCATTTGCAACAACAAACATCTCAGTCTGAGAATTAAAACCATAGACCTTGAGCTTTTGTTCCAACAAAACAGGATGGTGAGATGTTAAACTACCTGGAATTCTTTTTTCTTCCCCATCCTCTACCTGCAGGTAGAATTCTTGCTTCCTGACTCACACCGTTCTGAAATCACCACTCTCAGCTCATCATAGTCTCAAGTCTCCTGGACTTTTGTGGAGATAGCATAAAGAGAAAAACAGGACCACAAGGTAGTCCTTAGTTCCCCCAGTCTTCCTTCCTCTCCTTTATTGAGATGGAACATGTAACTCTGGCCATAAGCAGTTTTGTCCTTACAGATTTCTTCTCCACAATTTGTAAAGACCTTATTGCAAAACATAATATGGCGCACGTGCTCAATACCTGGGGTCATTAAACCTATGCCTTGTTCACACAGGGCTGCCCAATCAGCAAGGAGCACTCAGTGATATGACAGCACAGTGGGAAGCCACAACACATATGACAATTGAAAGCAAGGGGCTGCCACCACAAACCAACCCATCTGGCCTCCATCTTTCTTGCACAGTCCAAATTGGTCCCATTAAGAAGGTTTTTGGTAAAAGCTGCACAGCTTATTCTGGCAACAGCCCCTTCCACCTTTCCAAAGCAACTTCATACACACAAGGATTTAGTCTCATATGACCATGCAGTTCCTGCTCTGTTTTGTAGAAGAAACTGAAAAATGAGACCCTGCAGGACACAAATGTTAAACAGTTCACCTGGTGTCCACAACAAATAAGGGGTCATGCTTTGGGCTTGTCAGCTACATTTTAGAATGCATGACATATCCTCATTTATGAAGACAAAATTAGTCTCATATACTACTCTTGAAATTATAGTTTCAACTTTTTCTAGTACTGTCAAACTCAAACTGTTCCTCTGAAAATATTTCTAAATATTAAAGATTTTTTAATTATTATTTTTTAAAAAATCTTAATTCTGTAGTGGACCTAGGGGCTTCCTAGACAGCAACTGTGTTATTTCAAAGACATACAAACAGAGACTGGTAATGGAGTTCACACTTCCAACATTAAAATTTTGCCATTTATGGGCTATCACCATTCCTTCTAAATATTCTAATATACGGTGTTCAAAGAATTTCACTTTTCTGATAGCCCATTCAGAAACTAACCATCATCCATTTTCCAACTGCAGAATAACAGCTATGAAACCCAAAACTTCAACCGGGTCCAATCCTGCAAATTAACACCACTTCATATAATATTCAGCTCTTACAGAGACACAGAGAATTCTTCTACCCCATTTCCTACCCCGAAGTAGGATTTGCTAGACTTCTGTTGTTGGTGGTGATTCTACAACCCTCCAAGGCAATCTGTTCCAGTCCTTTCTGGTTTTATAGTTAGAAATATTCCTAATCTCTAAACCATGCTTTCCTTGTTGCAATTTTAGACCACTTCTTCCATCCTGTCACAGACATGCAAAACAGATCATTCCTCCTTGTAACCATGTTTTATGCAACTGAAGACTGAACATGCCCACCCCATCTCAGTCTGTTCTCTCCAGGCAAACTGGTTGCAATATATTCATTCAGAAGTCATGTTTACTGCTGGGAATTACAAGGCAGAATTGTTGGCCAAACATTCAAATATCACTGCCCTGCTTCCACTGGAAAAAAAAAAAAAAATATACATATACTCACTGTAGGCAAGCCCAACTTTAGCATGGAGCACCACGTATTACTCCCATTTACCCTTAACTACAAATGTAGAATTTGCTGGGCTCAGTGCAATCCTTTGATTTTTACAACAAAGAGAGGAGGACCCAACAATGGTGTTGGGAGTTCTAGCATTTTGTGTTTCCTTTTTATCACTTAGACTCCAGAGATTTAAAGATCCAAAAAGGCCTATTACAACTAACTGGCCTTACCTCGTGTGACACATACCATTTCATTTTGCGTAGTCTTTCCTGCCTAAATCTCCAATTCTCTGATAATACATATTCTCTCTACTCATGAATAGTGCCTTCAAATGATGAAATGCAAAACATTATTCACATTTTAACACTGAAGTTATTTACTGGCTTGGCCGGTAGAATTTCTGTAATAATACACTGTAATTTCTATAGACACAACACAGGAATCTTTCCTAGCAAGAAAAGGAAAAAACAGTAGGGATAGATAGTAAGACACTAAGGAAGAAAAAGAATAATTCTCCATGTACACTGCTATGTTTAGCTAATATATTGTTGATATATGGCTTATATACACTGATATATTTCTATATTATATTTTTGGCTTACTTATCCTCCATAATTCAAGACTACTTCCAAACAACTGTAGTTTAAAGCCTTAGAATTCATCATGAGCCCTGACTTCACTACATAAATTTTTGAAAGCAGATCTCCAAGCAGTATAAATCAGGTAAACAACAGAGCTTACAGTAGAGCAGCTATACCTTTTCTAACGTGTGAAAATTCTAGCAGCCAAAGTGGCAAAATGTCTGATTTGGCAAAAAAGATATTATTAAGTGACATCCACATTTAGACATGTGGTCCTTTTACCCTGCCGGTTCTTTCACACCAGGGCACTACAAGCTGACTGCAGAACATTGGGATGGTAACAAATGCTGGATAGAAGGCAGGGGATTGTAGAGATCAGCTGGTCTGCAGGATTTCCTGTAGCCCCATACTTAAGTTCAAAAGGTTGGCCAGAACCAATCACAGAACAGTAAATATATATTTTCAAAAGGGTGCCAAGATTCACTAACACACATTGTGAGATACCGTGTGCAGGGAATATTCCTGTCTGTCTGCCATTCCAGCTATGAAGGCGCAGCCTGTCCTTTGTGAATGATAGCTTTTATGTTGTGCACAGCAATTTAATTCTGTCATTTTTTTATGTTCTTATGTTATGTTTTAATGTTACTGCACTCAGAAAAAAAAAGCAATGCTCTGGATAGTATCACCCAATTAATTCTGTGTACCCCAGGAAAAATGAATGAGAAAAAAGTCCCACTAAACAATCTCTGGCATTCCTGGGTTTGGAGTTGTATGGCCTATCAGACATACATTACAAGAGGCACCGCTCGTACAGTCAACCTAAAGGCTTTCTGGTTAATCATGTGGAGAGAGAGGTTAAGTTTCTTTGTTCCGTCTGATCTGTGGGGCATATGCTTACACCACTGCAATAAACACTTGATTAAAGTGAATGGGATTTGATGTTACTGAATTTCATTGTTTTCTTCTTGCTGAAACATAGTTTTAAGTTTATGTGAAGAAGAAGTTTTACACACTTTAGCCCTTAGCTGCATACACTCCCGTCTTTTTTTAACCAAGAAATAAAAACATATTGGCTTCTATTAAGCCAAGAGTTACTAGCATTCTCCATGGGATAACGCTGCATTTATTATCATGCTTTTACATTATAGCATTCAAAATAGAATAACCACTGGCTTTAACGTATCATTTCATTATGTGGCTGCCTCTATGTAATAAATTACACAAGTACCATGAATAGAGTTTGTTAAAAGAAAGAACAATCAACAGTGAGGCTGCACAACTTGTAGCTCTTTTAATTACACTACATCCCTGAAACAATGCCAAGGCTTGTTTAGGAGTTCCAGCTGTGCCAAGCACTTAAACAGTGCTTGCAGCTTTATCTCACACAACCAGGTGTTACCAACACAGGGGTTTTCTTTATTAAATGAAAAACCTGGCAAAACATAGAGCCTCTGTTATAATCTTTCAGGATAAAGTAACTAATAATTCACAGCTAACAGCTACCATCAAATTATGTGGAGAGAGAAAGAACAAAGAGTTTAGTAATGGGAATACATAGAGCCAAAGACGTGTTTCATCCCAACATTTAAAAGTATGCTATACTGGTACATGATGTAAAGATAGTATCATTAAAGGAGAATAACAGATCATCTGGTAGTGCTGAGGGCGATGAACTCCGTAACTATAATCCAATGTTTTCAAATTGCTATCAGTCCATGTTCTTGCTCACAAACCACAAGTGCAAAACCAAACATACCTCTCCATGTTCCAGGGGAACTAGTCTGGAGTAATAGGAGGTGCAGATCACTTCATCATCTCTCTTGTAAGTTGGCGGCCCAATTCTTGGCGTAATATTATAACGAGTTAAACATTCAGTATCACTAATTGCATAGTACTGCCATGGTCTGAACTCTGTGCCATCTATGGAGCGTTCCAAAATCCAGTTTCCAGGTCGTGGAGCATTAGCAGCTTTGATGATGACATATGCAACTTGAAAGACCTAAAAAATGCAAGAAGAAAATTTTAACACTTCACTATGCTGTAAAAGACCACTAAAAGCCAACTGAGTACTAAACTCAAATTTTAAAAGCAGTATATGGTTTGCCTGGGAGAGGGTAAAATTTGGTACAGTGATTCTGGACAAAATTCTTGCCCAAAATTTTGACAAAAGGCCAGTCTAATCTTTTACTATCAGAAATGTGTATCACTTTTTTTGTCAAAACTCTGAACATTACAATAAACCATTTGTTTATGTGACTAAAAAAAAAAAAAACAAATGTATTCAGTGCATCACTGTTAATATAGTAGCTGAAATCTATATCTACACTGTACATTTCAGGATTACTTGGGTAAAACATTCTTTCTATGCAAAGTATGCTGTTTAGCTTTTCTGAGCTACTGAGGGTTTCAAAGAAGTTGGTTGGTTTTTTGGTTTTCTTTTTTTTTTTTTTTTCCAAAACAGTGGCAGCCCAAACAACTCTGTTTCACATTTTAGCTGGGAGTTTAATCCTCTCAGTAATAGCATTTCTGATAAGCTTTTTTACGCCCTACATTAAAAGACCCTGTGCATTCCATTTTCATTCTGTGTTAAAGTTATTTAAGCAGAACACTATTTACAGACAGTCCTGAAAACACACAGAGACAAATAAGATGAAAGTGACACATATAAGCAAGATAAACTTATTTAAGAATAATAAGATGTTTTAAGACTTTTTAAGATGTATACGCTCTAAGCTATACAGGTATCTTGGCTATTTTTTTAACAATCTTGGGTCCAAAATGAAATCCCCATCCACACAACAGCACTGTTCAGCACTGCTATGAGTAGGCAGGGCAGTAATTAAGTTTATATCACCTTTTAAATGACCTATCATGGCAGTTAGATAACCTGCACTGGCCCCCAACTAGCTACAGCATTAGACACTAACACTGAAGTCCACTTATTGCAAACCTGCTATCTTCTTCCTTACCCAATACCTATTACATCACCTCATTTAAAAAGGCTGTCTTTGCACATTGGTAAATAGGAGTTTAAGGTCTTACATGCACCATAGTATCAAGCCACATTTAGAGGAAAGAAAAATGCCGTATTATTCAACCATCTCAGAGGTATGTATTCTCACTTGAGCAGACTGCCTGGTCGGCTGGTATAATCATCATAATTCCTCTCTGCATGTGCAGTATTAACTCTGTGTTGAGCTCCATTTTGGCCACAATCAGTCTTTCAGACATTTTAAATTTAATTTTTTTAGGTTTGGGGGGGGGGGGGGGGGGGGGGGGAGTTGGGGCTTTTTTTTTTTTTTGCAATACAGATTAAAGCCAGAGCAACAATAGCACTCGCCACACAAAAGTAGATTTTGATTTTGTCAAGTGGGGAAATAAACACACAGAGATAAATAGTAATTGCATTGTGTGTGCAATTCAGGAAACTACCTCTGGAAAAAAACCCTAACATTCTTTAAGTGAACAGAGCTTCCTTTGCTTAGGAGATCTTGCGAACATGAGAAGAAAAAAAATTGGGTGATATTTATCTTCAATTTCTGACTTACTAGTTTTAATACCTTAAGAAAAGTCAAAGAATCTCAGTTTTGATTAAAATCAGATGTAACTTAAAACATGATATTCACTTGGTCTGATTTTCTTTTCAGGCACTCCGGTTTTATTCTTTGAGACATCAAGCACATACAAACAGAACATTTCCAGTTGTTTCAATAAATACGAAAATTTACACAAACTGACATTTTTTTTCTACTGACTTACAGGACATTTCAGCAATGAAAGCAGGAGTACAAACAAAAAGGGAAGCCAATTCACTGTTTAGTCACAGCCTTACAGTCTTAGAAATAAGATTTCTTTGGGGTCTGTGAATCCTCTGTTGTTCAGTAAAATCTTAAAATTGGTCAAAGTTAAGTGAATACCAAGAATTATAATCCAGCTTCCATGAAGAAAAGAGCCCCTTTTAAATAAAACTTATACCACGCCAACAAGCTCCAATTGAAGAAAAAAAGCTAAAATACATGCTTTTAATGGGAAAAGAACAGAATTTGGGCAGACTCCAAGTCAAGCAACTATACTCCCTTCATACAACCTGGATTTCATTGATTCAGTTAGTGGTAGTTGAGTTATATACCTGTTTCACACTGGGTTATGCACAGGCAGAATCTGGGGTATCATCATCGCAATACCCCTACCCTGAAGACATTTTTATGTGACAAGTCACTTGTATGGGTATTTTGTCCATCACAGAAGAGAACTGCAGAAAACTATTAAAACTACGCCAGTTTTATTGACTGATCTTAGGACCTGCTATGTACCTTGAAGTTCCTTTGAAGTCAATCGTCTCTCTCAAATGCACAGAAGATGCAAGACTGGAACCCCAATTTTTTTGCAATGCCATGGTAGAAAATTTTCCTCAAAAACTCTTATATGTCTTTTATTTATTTACTTTTCCTCTCTGCTTGCTGTCATCAACTAAACTACTTCCTTACTTATTACACATTCGGCTGAACAACAAATGATCTACTTTTGATTACATTGAGATTTTTTTAAAACCCATTATAGTCTGCAGCTGATGTAGCTAGTTTTAAATCCAGTTCCAACTAGTAACAATGAGTTGTCCTTCATCAGACACTCACCACAGCCACTGCTGCTGAAATAAAAAATATTAACAAGAGTATGCAAGTTAAATTTATTTTAATTATCAAGTTTCTTGGTAAAGGGGGAGTGAAGGGAAAAGCCTGTTAAAGATAAAAATTTTCACAGCAACTCTGCACATATTCAATGCCTAATTCAATAAATCGAATCTTTTCAAGTCAACTTTTTTCCGGAAAAAAACAGCCATGTTTGGTAGACAAAACATCTAGGGACTGATTTTTCCCGCATGCCTACAGTTCACCAACAGCTGAAATTAAGATATTTGAAACTATGAACCCAAAAGAGGCATTCAAAATTCAGGGAATGGTTCTATAGACGTTTAAGTACGCACACTGTAGAAAACCACTACCTTCTTTCCCCCTAGACCCTCTCAACTCTCTTCCATTTACACACATAGCCTGTAGGTACCCAAAAATAGACAGGTGAATATCAGCAACACCAGGAAAATCTGTAAGCCCCTGAAATAATATAGGTTAAATATAGAAATGAAAGGGTTTTGTATAAATGCTCCTTCAGTCAAGAAGTCACAAGACAACTTACCAGTAGGAGTTACCTTCTTGGGTATTATGTTCCCAAGCAAGGGAATTAAGCTGGAGGAAGGGATTAAGGTGTTCCCATTGTTTGCAGGTTAAGATGTTTTAAGGAATGACAGAAGGTAGGGGTTTCGCAGACCTCATCTCCCACAGTTTCCCCAAACCAAAATGGATCTGAACCAGGAACTCCATGTAATGCAAGTTGATTTTCCAACATCCTCAGAGCACTGCCTTACAGATTTTTACTTTTATAAATTCTTCAGGTTTGAACATCGCCAAAGGAAACTTCTTACCACTTTCCACATCCATTCAGTGTCTACCAACCAGCCATGTGATAAACTTGAACTGTGTGGCAACAGCTAATGATTTGTACACTTTAATGTGACTGTATTGCTTTCCCCGAACTCATTTCCTTATTGAGCTACAAGGGTAAAAAGGGCAAGCCAAAGCAAGTTAGCAATTCCCAAGCAGCCGTAGATTAAAAGTGTCATTTTACAGGCATTAAAAGTGTCATTTTACAGGCATTTCAATCCCGACTGTAAAGACCAGCCAAATAAACTTGCACTGAAGCTCTTCACCGTAGCAGGAATACAAACGTAACAAGTCACCTCTGTTTTATTTAGCCTTTCTAATGACCTTGTTTCCCTGAATATAGGTCCAGCACCACCAAGTGCATTACTCTTGAAACAGATTTATAAATGAACCCTTCTCATTCATCAGGAAATTTTGCATATTTTTTTTGCTCAAGACTGTAAACTCAGCCAGCAGTTGCCACCCAGCAGATACTAGCCAATATCCCCATTTCCAAGGACATGGTCAGTGCTCTACAACACACACAGATACATGCAAGCACAGTTTTCCCAGCAGTCTTTTTGGATAAAGACTCCCAGTTATACTTTTCAATTTACACAAATGGAGATAACGATAAGGAAAGATATGGTCTTTTCATATCTATGACTATTTGAGCCCTAAGCTCCAAAAGTGAAAAGTTAAAGGGAAAGATGAGTCTCAACACATTTTTTTTTTTCTAAATTTCAGAAATGCTTAACCTATTAAGAAGTACCAACTGCTACTTCAAATCTACACACCAATTCAAATCCAAACTCTACCTGACCTTGAAAAAACCTGAAAGGAGGGTATGACTTTAGGACCTCAGGATCACTTTCAGTGTCCTATTGCATACCTTACTGAAATCACACTGGCATAATGTAAACTGTATAATGCAGAAGACTGCAAAATGAACAAGCCTGGAGGAATGCAAGGTTCTTGGCAGACTGGTTCCTCCTAGTTTTACAAATTCAGCTAAATCTTTCCTTCAGGATGTATGTAGAAAGGGAATCTGAAAACCAGCTAAGTATGTTTTTCAAAATAGCATGACAAGTCCTGTGGTGAAAATGTTTATTACAACATTACTTCACATTTTAAGTGAAACTGCAAAATCCATTCTGTTCAGTGCTGTCAACATATATAAACCTGGTTACCAGAAAAGCCTCTTTTTCTCAGATTACATTTTACTGTTCAAAAAGTCTAAAATGAATCTGTACCAACTGTCAAAGAGTAGAAGGGATATTCTGACTATCAGCCTATATTGTTCACAGAAATGTCTTTTTAAGGGATAAAGATGGCTTCAGGCTTTTACGAGTGACGGTGAGGCCTAGCAATCACTTGCGACATTTTGCTCTGAGGAGTCTGTGATATTAAAAGTGCAAAACAGACTAAATCCAGTAGAATTTCTGATCTCCTGAATTATCTTTTTTTTTAAAGATTTTTATTCATTATGTACTTCATTATTGCTTTGGAAGAGAAGAAAAAATCATTTTACTCAAGAAGTGTATTGTAAGAATGTACAGATGAGCACCCGGAACCTTGCATCACCACTTTTACAAAGCCACAAAAGTCTTTTAAGGAAGCTTGCCACGCATAATAAATTAGCGTTGGTCAAGTGAAGTCAACAGAATAATACCTTTTTGCATGAGCTAAGGATTTGTTCTTACAGAAATCTGTTCTTGCCAGTTGATTTCAAATTAAAATCTCTGTACAAATAATTTTCTAATAGTTACATTCTTTTTTACTTTCTAATAGCAGAAACTACAAGTTACTCTTACATCAGTATCTGAGTGGTAATCCAGTGGTCATGAAATATTATAGGCTTCGACTTAATCAGAAGTGGAGATGTTTTCTCAACTCGATACTATGGGTCTTCTAAGAACAACTGGTCTTGCTTTCCAATGCAAGAACTTTGGGATATACAAACTTGTGCCTTTCTGCTATGCCTAGTACAAAGTACCCTTAAATACCTTTAAAAGTCTGAAGCATGGTAATAAAACTGATGAAAATATTCTTCATTTAATGGTGTGACAGAGAAATATTTTACAGCTGGCCCGAGCATACTGCTGACGCTTATAAGAGTCAGCATTTATTTTAACTCATAATTTCACAAAGTAGCTGTCCAGGGGAGTCAAACTCAGGCAAAAAAAAAGGTGTGTTTATCTAAAACTGCTGCTGCGCATTTTGTTTCTGTAGAATTGCCAGTGCCGGAAGCGCAACGTCATAAATCAGCTCTTGGTATCTTGTACATCAATACTACACCTCATTGCTAAACTACTCTTTCCCCAGTTCTGGATCTTTGCCATACACTTAATGGAAGAGGGGGGATGGAAAGACTACCGTACATCTGGGTCCTGGAAAGACTGAAAAGCACACCAGAATACATGTACCTCGTTGTTATGATCCATGTGAGCTAAAAAAATCATGATGTACCCACTGGCTACCCTTACAAAATGCTTAACGTTAGTTATAAATAGCACAGCTTCTGCAAAGGAGAAAGACCAAACCAGCTATTTCCATGCTGATTTTATTACCCAGCCCTCTTGTCTTAAAGAGATTCCATCAGAGTGCTCTTCAGTCCATCTGGTTTTAGACTAAATAAACTAAGTGCAAGGTAGAATATTAGCTGAAAGAATATCCTGTGCTCCCTTCAACTTTGAGCCAAGAGATGAGTACAGCCAAATACAGGACACAGGACAGAGACTGTGGCCAGAACTTCACCTAGGGTAAACTGGAGTGGAGCCAGTTTTCACCAGCTAAGGGAATCTTCCCCGTGTTTGCCAGCCAAGACTACGTTCCAGCACTCACCAACCCAACTGCTAGAATACATCTCTAAACTGTACATTGGTAACAATCCCAAGAAACAATCCATTCCTCTTACTGCTAGAACTTCTGGTAATTATGCAAAAAACATTAAATAATGACCAGATGGTCATTCTTCACATCACAAAAGGGTGTGAATATATTCTATATTCTGGCAAGAAAAGCTAAAGGACATACTTACTTTAATACACTACAGATTTAATGCACAAAGCTCGAAATGTAAAAAAAAGTACCAATGCTAAAGATATACTGCAACACACAGTTACACATACTGACTTTCAGGAATACTTTTAAAGGTCCTAGAAGAGTATTTTAACTCATTCTCAAGCAAATTTATGAAGTAAACAGTTACTGAAATCACTAAGGTCCTTCATACACTTTGCTTTTGTGTTTTCTTTACTGGTGCTGACTTGCTTAAAGTAAGCAGACCAAGTCAGCTCTAATAACTCATTGACTTCAAGTGATCTCTATTAACCAAATCCTTTCTCACAGAGCAGTAATTTACATTCAGTTTGCATAGCCCTAGATGCCTTTTCTCTCTCAAACTCTCTAAGGAAAACACAGAAGAAAGGCCCCTTGGGGGAAACTTTTCAAATCGAATTAGTGAAACTGAGCATGGGTCAGGAATGGAAAGATATGTATGTGGTGAAACATCAACAGCACTAAGGCTGGAGAATAAAAGATTTAGAGGGCAGCTCAGCTGGTCTGTTTCCAAAGTCAAAATGTTCTAGAAAGATAAAAATTAAGGCATTCCCTCTTCCTTCATTTTTCCCTCCTGTTTGTCCATTTACAAACCAAACACAAAGTCGACTCTTCAAACAACAAGAAAGTCCTATCCAACCCTTCTGTCACTGACAAAGGATACCTTGTGATTATTTTCCTTACAGTTCTGCTTTCTAATTAAAGAGCAAACTAGGCGCCTGTTTAACCTATGCTTCACTTAAAAACATTAAAGTTAAAACTTCTGTTTTAATCTTGAAAATAACTTTCAAGCAGGACCTAGAGATCTTGCAAAAGCTTATTACCAACTGTACACCTCAAGTAGGCATTTCTTAGTTAGTAACAAAGCTTACACCAGAGTTTGGAAGCATACCCATATTAATAACAGATTATTGAGCTATGATTTTGAAACAGCTTAGGCCAACACATAGATCTGCTCAAAGCAAAACAACAAGAAAAAGCCAAGAAAAACACATTTTCTTCAGAAATAATTTTGTATTTTCTTGAAGCAGGGTAGGAGACTTTTGATTCTTCCATACCTACCAGACAAACTAATAAATTATCAAATGCTCTGTACAGTTTAACAGCCTCCTGTGTAAGAACTAATTCCTCCAAGCTTTGCCATAAAGTGCTGAAACAGAAGAACCAACTTCTGCCCAGACAGTTCCAGCCTCCCCATGGCCAGAAATCACTGTTTTAGAGATATAACCCCTAACTCATCAGAACTGACAGTGAAAAGTCCATAGAAGATAAGATATAGTACATTTCTTCCCAGTGCTCCTTCCAACAATATGGTGATCAGAAGAGAAGCACAGAAAGTGGCTTTCAAATTTTCTTTCAGCAACATTAACTTTGCCCCTTTTTATGTATGTTTTGTTTTTGAGTCCTGAAGGATATCCCTCAACTGAGGACAGTCTGTGTTTCCAGGGTTCTGGAGATCCTGCAACTGAACTTGCTGACACTTTACACTTCAATCTGACCATTCTGTTGCATTAACAGGTTTACATATTTAATGCATATATGCAAAGATACTGAGAAATTTAAACAGAAGCGTTTAACTTGAGATCTACTGTGAGATAATTGATGTGAATACAATAATCCTCCAGCCACTTACTGAGTTTGGAGGAAGAGAGAAAGGTATCCGAGATACAATACCTATGGATCAAAAGAGTTTATATTTGGAAGTATATTCTGCACTGTTTTCTTACAGTAAATGTCAAATGTTTCTACCATGTCCTACCCCAAATCATTCACTCTTTTACTAAGAAACTGTACAATAGTCAGGTGACAGGCTGTTAGTTATAGTTAATAAACAGAAACAGACGCATCCTCACACATGAAATGACAACACCCTGAAAACACTGTTTGCTGCTTGAAAATAAGTCTTTGATAACCTAGACTTCAAGTAACTTGCATGAAATCAAAGGTGGAGGAAAGCAATATCGAGGACTTCTCAGGAAAAGACAGCTGGGTCAGACAGAGGAAGGTTACCAAGACAGAAGGAACACTTGTGTAAACAGTCCCATCCGCACATATACAATTGTTACTGTGCCATAAATTACAAAAACCTGTGACCTATATGCTTACAGACATAGTCACTTCCACTCCAGTCTGATAGGAATGAAACCTCCAAGATGCTCCAGAACAATTATTGAAAAACACATCTGTTTAAAATCAAATCATATTAGCTTTAACTATCCCTGTTTAACTACATGCTACTAAATGGTTAACTGCTAAATATCCTACCATCTAAACACAAAACTGTAATCAATTGCATTGGCTTATATCCTACATACAATAAATGACACTCACCTAAATTTTACTCACCTGCCTTAAATCCAAGGTGATGGTGACCCAGTGGTATTGCCTCCCATTCTGAATGCTAGGACTTTGCCACCAGTTATTGGTACCATCGATTGCACTGGAAATTGGGTGCTGCTCTGTTTTAAAGAAAAGAAGTAAACATCTCTTGAAAATACACTTCATTTTCTCTGACCCACCACGTTTATTCCACACTGAGCACAATTTCTTCATGTCATAAAGAGGTAAAAGCTGAGATCTGCCCCCAGACAAAACGGTTGTCATTGGACTCTGCAGTGCTTAATGGTGATTTGAGGTGTTCACGCTTTTTGTCAGCCCTTTGCTCAAAGCTAGTTTCACTTATGTAGCACAGAGACTAAAAGTTAAAAGTATTTGACCCCGGTATTTCTTGTATTCACAGAAAAGGGTCAAAAAGAATGACACAAACCCATGAAAACAAAAAAAGCCCACACGAAACTTGCCTTTGGGATTGGCACTGTGGTGGTCGCAGACGCGGCACTGGGCGTTGCGCAGGGGCCGTCCTGGGACATGCTCCACCAGTTTGCAGAACATCTCTGGTCCCTTTTCCCCGCAGGTGGCATTGGTGGAGATATGAGCATTGCTGGCCAGGTTCAAAATGGCAGGGAACAGGCCTTGAAAGAAGTAACGATTATCAGCCACATCGTAAAGCAAGCAAAATACAAATATGACACAGCTCTTTGAACACAGAGGGTTTTGTGACAAGCTTCTAGCTTAGAGTCAGAGATACAGAAAGATATCTAACAGGAAAAAAAAAATTATTTTGTGAAAAGGTTATCATACCACATTGACACTAGCACATCATTCGTCGTAGCCCTGGGGCACCACAGCCCTGTCTGTCGCTGCCCACAGCCCAAGACCCCGTTTCAGCCCGCCAGGGCTCCCCCACCCTGCCCATGGCCCCCTTTCAGCCCCCCCAGGGCCACCAGCCCCTGCTGAAGTGATGCCGCTCCCTACAGCCCTGCTCCACCACAGGTCCTGCCGAGCTGGGCCCACGTCCCGACCTCAGCCCATCCCCAGAGAGATGCCCAGGGCTGGGGCTGCCCCAGTGCCATGGCTCCGCCTGCCCTGCTCCTGTCTGGGGTGGTGGGACAGGCCCCAGCTGCCAGGTCAGGCCCTGACAGACCCCACAAGGAGCCCCCATAGCCCTCAAGGAGCCTACTGCCCGTGTGGCAGCCTGACCACAATAACCCTGTTATTTCACCCTACCTTTGGATGCTGAGTTTACTGCTGAGGCACACAAGAGTTAGTAAACAAACTCTTCCAGTTACTAAACCTTCTCTTCACATCATGAATTGATCAAAACCAGGAGGACAAGGGGCCTGCTGCCAGAAACAAGGAGGAACTGTGCAGCGCACACTCGTCTGGTGTGGAAAATGGCGTCTCACCAGAGCTCTCCAAGGCGGTAACACCACCGCCCTGAACAACACGCTCCAGGCTCGCAAGTTTTAAGGACTGCATTTTCGACCTTTGCTCAGGGCTTTTCTGCAGCCTGTGTAAAGCCTAAAGAATGTTTTGCTCGCCACTTAGTAATTTTCACACAAACACTTTACCAAACTTTCAAATGGTGTTGCTCTTGTGCACTGGAATAACGAAACAGACAAAGCCTTTCAAGATTACTGCTACCAGACCAGAAATTCTTAGTATTTTCTAAAAGGAGTGAAGTTTTATTTTAGCTTGAAGGATACTGATAAAATTTAAAGAACACAACATGTGGCAGAAAGAAGTTAAGCACTGTTAAAGTTAAGCATTGTTATCAGTTTCCAGCCTTCCCTACCAAGCTAAAAAGCTTTTATTTTTTGCATGGTTATGGTATAACAGAGATACTCCATTTCCACTCAGAAGCAACTGAAAAAGAAAAGATTTAAAAAAAAAAAAAAAAGTCCTGTGTTTAGAGATTAAACAGGACGGGTTGAAATCAAAGTTAGAGCCTTGGTATGGCACATTGAGTACTGCAAGAATTGCTACTGTTGCAACAGTGAGGTATTAAAACTGCATTTCTGAAAGGGTTTTTAATATTTTTCTTCTGTTATAAAGAATTCTAAATAAAAAAAAAAATTCCAGGCATATTTGTGCCTTTTTATCTAGTAAAGCTATATGAATTCTTTTACTCCGTAAAAGATTATAATATTAATATTTTATTTCTCTTTGCTGTCCATCTCAACGAGGTAAAATTCAATATTCCTTTAATTTAAAGTGTCTGTCTGCCTGGGAAAAGCCTCAAGAAAATCTACCCTGGGAAAGCCTCAAGAAAATTTTTAGTGCTATTTAAACCTTGACTTCAGCTATTGAAATTGTGGCTAAATCCTAACCCTCAGCACCACAGTATGAATAACAGACTGTGTTTTCAATTGTGCTGTACTCAGAACTGAAGAGGGAGGTGGAGCTTTTTACTTTTTGAATCCTGACTTCACTTGAGTTAAATCTAAACTATGTCAGGTGCTTTGTTATCATTATACCTAAATCTGATGCAGACGATGATGCTGCATACATACTATTGATGACTTTGGTGAGGCTTTTCTGTCGGTAACATATTTTCTGCAGTCTTCTCTCACCTCATGCAGTATGCGCTGTATTGCTCCAGACCTAAAGTTGAAGGCAAAGCAGAAACGCCACCCTCCATTTTCCTACTGACAAGAAAGCTCAATGGTGGTCTTTTAAATTACTCTTCAATGACATAAAATCTCCTGTATTCAGAATTCATTACTGTTCACTTAGGCGTGTATCATCCAGTCTTCAAGAGCTATCCATTACTTCCCCAGGTCATTTATTACCTTCGTTCACATTACACAGTAGCCCTGACATTTCTTTCCAGGGTCATTTTTTACAGTGACGTAAATTTGGCTACAGTAACCTTCAGTCAACAGACTTGTGCCAAAGGCATAGCAAAGCTCTGAAGAAAAGTGCTGATCGCAAGCGCTGCACTGGCCAAGCTTTATTCCAAAACCCCAAGCTCAAGTCACGGCAGCATTTACCCTGGACTCAGCCCTTTTGTCTGCTCATCATCAAGCATCTCACTGACTTTTAATAAATTTGCTGATGGATGACGAATTGAGTAACAGTATGGTAACCTTAGGGTCTGATGATGAGTTTTCTGAGTCCCACAGAGATAAGAAGAAAGGACACTTCAACCCAAGTGAGCTGCACTGGAGTTTTGCTCCAGGATGCAAATAAAAACCAAGAGGCTGTTAGCTTCATCCTGCGAGGTACTGCATCTCTTCAAGTCCTAGCAGATTACATTCACTTCTGATTCTCTCTTTAATTCCATCAAATTTTAAGGCAAACTGCAGAGGTGTGGCCACTGATTTCAGTAGAGACTGAAGTTAGCGTAGGAGCTGATTTATTAAGAAGCAGTAAGTATCTGTGATAAAAAAAAATTGAAAATATGCAAATTTCAAAGAAGTGAGTTGCATCTTTAAAGAACATTGTTCCTCTTCAGTCTTTTCTTAAGAAAAGCTGGGTACTCAGAATTGTGAGTTCAAGAGCTCTTAGATGCTCCTCTGCCCCCACCCAAAAAAAAAAAAAAAAGCCACACCCCGCAAAAAACAAAGAGAAGAATAAAACCATTTGGCCATTTGGCAAAATATATTTGTTATCTCTCTTAGGAAGAGGTAGGTATGATAGAGACCAGCAACTACAGAATCAGTCACTTAAATGAGCCATTTACAGATAAATAGGTGACTGTCAGGTGACTGCTATAAAATGCAAGTGGCCATAACAAACAAACACGTTGAGGAACACGTTGAGGAACAGGAAGTTATTGGAAGTGGTCAACATGGATTTACCAAGGGTAAATCATGCTTGACCAATCTGATAGCTTTCTATGATGTTATAACTGCTTGGCTGGATGAGGGGAAAGTTGTGGATGTCATCTACCTTGACTTTAGCAAGGCTTTTGACACTGTCTCCCACGACATCCTCATTAGGAAGCTGAGGAAGTATGGGCTAGATGAGGTGACAGTGAGGTGGATTGAGAGTTGGCTGCGGGACAGAACTCAGAGGGTTGTGATCAGCGGCACAGAGTCTAGTTGGAGGCCTGTAACCAGTGGTGTCCCCCAGGGGTCAATACTCGGTCCAATTTTGTTCAATATATTCATTAATGACCTGGATGAGGGGACAGAGTGTATCCTCAGCAAGTTTGCTGATGATACCAAACTGGGTGGGGTGGCTGACACCCCAGAGGGCCATGCTGCCATCCAGCGTGACCTGGACAGGCTGGAGAGCTGGGCAGAGAAGAACCTAATGAGGTTCAACAAAACCAAGTGCAAGGTCCTGCACCTGGGGAGGAAGAATGCTAGGCACCAGTACAGGTTAGGGGCGGACCTGCTGGGAAGTAGCTTGGAGGAGAAGGATCTGGGGGTTGTGGTAGACAGTAAATTATCCATGGCCCAGCAATGTGCCCTTGTTGCCAAAAAGGCCAATGGAATCCTGGGCTGCACAGGGAAGAGTGTGGCCAGTAGGTCGAGGGAGGTCATTCTCCCCCTCTACTCTGCACTGGTGAGGCCACAACTGGAATACTGTGTCCAGTTTTGGGCTCCCCAGTTCAAGAGGGACAGGGAACTGCTGGAGCGAGTCCAGCGAAGAGCAACTAAGATGATTAAGGGCTTGGAGCACCTCCCTTATGAGGAAAGGCTGAGAGAGCTGGGACTCTTTAGCCTGGAGAAGAGAAGGCTGAGGGGAGACCTTATTATGGCGTACAAGTATCTCAAGGGTGGGTTGAAGGAGGATGGAGCCAGGATCTTTTCAATGGTTCCCAGTAACAGGACGAGGGGTAATGGGCACAAGTTAGAACACAGGAATTTCCGTTCAAATACACGGAAACAGTTCTTTACGGTGAGGGTGACAGAGCACTGGCACAGGCTGCCCAGGGAGGTTGTGGAGTCCCCTTCCCTGGAGATTTTCAAGACCTGCCTGGATGCAGTCCTGAGTAATGTGCTCTAGGCAATCCTGCTTTGGCAGGGGAGTTGGACTAGATGATCTCTAGAGGTCCCTTCCAACTCTGATAATTCTGTGATAACAGACATAAAACTCTGGCAGAACATACCACCTCTCATTAAACTGAACTTTCAGCAAATGATATTTTAATTCTTAAAGAGATTGATGTAACTTTTACAGTTTGCTATCTAAAGTCCCGCACAAATGTTTGACTGAATTGGATTTATCCTACTTATTCTCACTGGAAAGGCAAGTGCTACATACAAAATCCTCACTGTTTCACTGCTTAGCTGTCAGGCTCCATTATCACATTAGACAATTGTAGCTTTCAACAAGCCTTGAGAGCTCTCCATATGGATGGCAAGAGATCCATATGAATCTGTGCAAAGTTCAGTAGTAGACTTCTCAGCTCGCTAATCTATAATTTGGTTGACCTTATTCCATTTGTTAAAACACCTTGCAGCCAACTTTGCACTTAAGTACTTGCTGCTTCATCTTTCTACCATCAAGCCCATCTCTGGGAACTGCTGTTCAGCATTTTGCAAAAGACAATGGTGGTCCTGAGAAAAGCTAGAAGAATTTTTAAATGAAACTAATCTACTTCAAACTGATGGCCGGCTCTTCTCCTGATAAGGTAAATTCTTTAACTTGATTTGTTTCCAGCTACTCAGACTGCCCATTTGCCCCAGAGATCCACACACCACCCAATACCAGAAAGTGAATAGTGTATAGATGCTAACTTGGCCTTAAGAAAGAGTAACAACTGGTTGACTAGAGCTCAGAACAAAAGTGGAACACAGTGTTTTCATTAGTTGTCCAAGTAAGTTGCTCTCATTTGTAAGGACTTGGTTTTAGCCAGATGCACAACTAACAGGAAACTACAGGAAAACTGAAAACCCGAGTGGGTACTGTCAGAATTATGTCATTCAGAGCTTTCCTATAGGGGCAAAATGCCCCAAGCTCAGAGAAAGCAGAGGGAATCAAACCCCTAACAAGGTGGTCTGCAATGTGGACATGGCAGAATTTGTCACATTCACACTCCTGTGTACAGTGTACTCTTAAGAAGTTACACTTACTCTATGTGCTCAGACCACAGCACATACACAACACTAATGGAAGTGTAGAAACCACATGCAGGTGTGACTCTTAAAGGCTTTAGACATATTTATTCCCTTACTTATCTTTAAAAAGTACTCTCACTTTAGGACCCCTGGCTGCATTCTGTGCTAGATCTGAATGAAGCCCCAATTCTATTCCCAATTAATGATTTTTTTTCATTCAAGAAAGTAATAAGTCTTTCATAACTGTTCTGTTTCAGGTGGAGAGAAAGTAGACCTGTGCATTTTGACAAAATCCATGTATTGCCTGGTTTTGACCACTTTTACTGTATGGATTCTCACAATGTAACTGGCAGACAAGGTGAAACTGCACTTCACTTTTTACAGATGGTATGTGGAGAAAGGGAGACACTCCTCAGAATAACAATCTTCCTAGCAGAGGCACAGCTGATTAAATTCATTTATTTTATGAACACTGTTGTACAAACAGAATAGATATGAGTTCTGCTTTACATAGGCTTTACTATGCCAGCAAATATGTTCAATAAGCACAATAAAGATGATAATACTTTATGGTATCCTGATCTACACAGGAAGGATGGCAATACTTCTTACAAGGAAGGCCACATTTAAGACAGCTTCACTCTGAATCCAGACTCAGTTTCTGTCTTATATCCTTAGAAAACTGAATAAATTCAGTAGGCGATTTTTAAGTTTTATTTTGTTCTGTTGTCATCCCCCCTGAAATCAGAAGACAAAACTGATGGGAAATGAAGACAAAATATTATCTGATGCAAGCCAAGAACAGAGTCCAGAAGGTAAGTGTTTTCTGGATTGTTCATCAGTGTATGCAGTGAAGACTCTCAACTAGACTTCAGTGAGCAACTCTGAGGCATTCAGCAAAGCAACAGCTTGATTTTTCCCCAAGCATTTTGGCTTTTTTGTGCTGAGGGTAATAAAGCAGTAATTCGCAAGTGAACAAAGTAGATGCGACTTAAAAAGCATATAAAGCTGATGTGTGCAGTTAACAATGGGCTTTTTATGGTGTCGTTTCTCAGAACACAGAAATACTTGAAGGGGTCTAATCTCATTTGCAAGTTAGCGTTTTTAAAAACGTAAGGCAAATCAGCCTTCATAACAAGTAGGCAATGTTGAAGTTTGCTCATAAGCAATAGATTCTTCATTTACTGAAAACATTTACAGAGGACACAGTGACAGTTGTTCAGAATGGCCTGATGCACTTCAGAACAACACAAAGGGCTAAGGACAAAATGCAATAAAATGTCACAGAATATTAGAATGTATAAAATATGTAGTAGTATTACACTGCAGAAGTTGAGGTCACATTCTTTATAACATTCTCAGACAGTTTTCAATAGCACAGATTTGTTTTAGTTGTTCTGTCTTATTCAAGTTTCGGGATAAATCAGTTTACTAAATAAAAGCACTGGAACTATCTGGCTTGGGTTCAGATTCCTTGTCTGCTTAATAGATTTACCCTCATTTTATTTCACCAGTGAATGTCCCTAGCTTAACCTTTTCTATGCACTTTCATCAGAATCCTACCCTGTAACGACAATGAAAATGCAGGCTGATTTCCATAAAGCCAGTAGGCTGAAATCCCTAATTTCTAACTGCAGGAATTAAGGCACTAATTCCCCGTCCTTAGCATCAGCAAGAAACCCGTGGTATAACACCTAACCTGCTTTATAAACCATTTTATGGAGATGCCGCCTAAAAATATGCATTAGCAACAGCCATTGATCAATTTGAAAAGCTGAAAGCTTCCCTATAACTTATACAATAGGCTTAGGTAGCAAGCCACTAGTTAGAAATCATTTTGAAAACTGATCACTCATTTTTCTGTAACCCTACAGAGGAGAATTTCTGCTAGCACTACACATAGCTTACAGGAGCTAACTAAGGGCTGCAGTTTCATTAGCAGAAACTCTGCAAACTTTAATTTGCAATGTTTAGATTAAACTCTTGCAGATTAAAATGAAACCTGACCATAGTGACAGACACTATCTTCTCCTAAAACCAGTTCTCTATTTCTTCTCATATTTCAGAGCAAAGCTGACTAATAAGCAAATCACAGAAATACAAGCTGAGGAAGATTAAGTTTAATTCAATCGGTTTTCAATATAAGAACATACTAAGTTTGTCTACTCTGGTCTCAAAACCTTCTTATGAGGAATACTCCTCAACATCCCTGCTAAGTCTACTCTGGTGCTTCATCACTTTAAAAGTTACAAATTTTTAGTCCTCTTGCTGCATTCATGATCTTTCACGATCTTGATTACAGCTTTTGATTACCTGAAAGGCTGTTACCACACACCCTTTTCTCTTTTCCAGATTAAGTAAACAACCCTTTCAATCTTTCCACAGTCAATTTTCTAACCCTCTTATCCTTCTTGGCAGTTTGCATCTTTCCAACAGCAGGGCTCCTCAGACCTCATCAGCACCAACTGGAGTAGAATAACTTCTTAAATTCTTGACAGTTTTGTTAACGCACCCGAGAATAAGTTTTGCTTTCTTTTCAAGGCAATACAGTTCAGTTTATATTGCACACTAAGGCAAACAAAGATCCTTTTCTGTTGTACTGCAGCCTGGTCAGTCACAAAAGAGAAGTATACTCCACAACAGGCCCTGGGATCAGCTCAGATTATCTGTAAAATAGATTACTTCGCAGTCAGTTGTTGAATGCTCATAAACACTTTCTTTCAGAACACTCTTCTGATTATTTTACAGCTCTGATTCCGTAAAGCTTTTGCAAATTGCACTTAAACAACCCAACTGAAGCACTAGAAGAACAACAACAAAAAATCCATTAGAGTGGTTAATGTGACCAAAAACATTCTGCTGGAACCCCACAAGCTGTTAGAGCACAAACAAGCTATAGAAGACCAAAGCCTGGCTCTTCCTCTGTCCAAGTGGCAAAGGGCTTCTCTGCCAAACATTTTCTGCTGTTGCTTATGGGCATTCAGCATTAATGAGAGTGCCTTAATAGAGAGAGGGTACTGCAGCAACAGGCATTTACCTACCATGGTCTGTCTTGGGCTAGACGATGTGCTAATTAGTTTTCAGTGCTCATAAATGTATTGGGAAGAAGTATAATACTGCAAATTAATAAAGAAGCATTCTGCCAAATTCAGACTGCAATCACAGAAGGCAGAAGTTTGCTCACTTAATGAACTTCAGCTGTACCATTTTTTCCCCACTAGTTTCTTCTATATGGTTTGGGAATGTTAAAGAGCAAGTCTGGCATAACTTGCATGTCTTCCTTAAAATTCTCAAACACCAACAAACAGCCAGATCAATGGCCAGAACGTAGCAGAAATTTTAAACAAGGCAAAATGTTTTGGGTTTTGGTTGTGGGTTTGGTTTTGTTTTTTCCCAAAAAAGGGCAGAAAACCTGAAGCCTAATAAAATTTTAAATTTCCAAGTGTAAGAAGCAGCATACTAATATAAAAGGCAATGGAAAACTAAGGTAAAGGAAGAGGGGGAAAAGCATTACAGCCCAATTAAGTCTTAATTGTGAGATGCTAAATTTCCTGGTATGCAGTATTGGAAGGATAGAGAGTTAAAATTAGGGAATTACCAAACTCACTTAAAAATGTTTAAAAGACAGAAACCCCAGACTTCCAGATTAAATGTTTAGAAAAAAGGAAGGCCAAGCAATACTAATACATCTGCACAAGAAATTGAAGCTTGCCACCTGTTAGTCACACAGTAACTAACATTTCCTTACACAAAGTATTGAGGTTTTTAACACCACGGATGGGTTAGATACTAGTTTAGACTTATACTAACACTAAAACAATATCCTTTAGTTTATGAATGTTAACGAGTTAACTAATGCAAACTTTACAGCATCCCACCTTCTGAGTGCCTCATACTCAGAGCTTGCAAACATAGATGCAGATCAGATAGAGGCAATGTCACAACACATGTACTCAAATTGGAAGTAGAGAGGATAAGACATGGATCAGAGTGCAAATTCTTAACACTGAAGGAGTTTGAGCAACCGATTTTCTGTCCCATCCAGAGATTCCTACAAATGAGCTACGTTGTTTCCCACAGGAGCATACATTGTCCTTGACAGCCTTCAGCTGAATGTTTTGAGAGAATAGAAAACATTGCCAAATACAATAGGTTTAATAGCTTACTTCACAGCCCTCAATACGTTTTCTAGTATTAACATCCTTCAGATTTCAGGGAACCGAGGCAAAAAGAAAAAAAAAAGTTTGAGCTCAAGAGCATCAAAAAGTTTTACTGCAGCAATTTCTAATATCTTCAATATTGGCAGTAACTTGCTGATTCCTTTCAGTCAGAACAAGCTAAGGGGTAGAAGGAAAAAAAGAAAACTAGCTTTCATGCTAGTTTTCAGCATCAGAGAACTGGATATAAAAGGTGGGTAGTTTGTGAGTACTCTTTATATTTCATGCATTTTCAAAGTATAGTCACGATTTCTTCTGTCAAGCCATGTCTTGCCAGTATTGATTTTTTGTATGGTGTTGGTCTCTTCAAGAACCTGCCTAGAAATTGTCACAGCATTTATACCAAAGCAAAAGAGCCAAAAGTTGACAGATGGGCAGGCTGCCAAGGAACAACAAACCTGCCAGACCATGAAATTAGTTCTTTCTTGTTCACCCAAAGCTTTTTCCACATGTTGAGGAGTCTACGTCATTGTGTTTGTTGGTTTGGGGAATTGTTCTTTCTTTTAGAATTACACTAGCTTTTTTTTCTGCAGTCACCTTAATCTTGGGAAGAATTTTCACTCAAACCTGATGTAAATACAAGCCACAGCTATTAAATACTTCAGTGTCTTGTCAGTTTTGCTTATATGCAGCCTAAGACCCAATATTAGCTTAGATCAATATGACAATAGTACTGGGAGTGTGATTGGCATGTCAAAGGCTAGGGACCTCAGTCATTTGTCACTTATGTGTCCCAGTAATAACATGGCAGAACATTTTTGTTCCTACTGATGTTAGATCTAAAGTAGCCTTCCCCACCACCACCTTTTAATATGACTCCCTCAATAGATAGTGGCTCACCCTGCACTTCTTTCCTATGACCAGTTTTCAACATGAGGCAGTCTTCCTTGTAAATGAAAATCCTGTCTGAGTTTAATCCTAATTAAATCTGCATGCATAGATGTGCAGCATTAAGCTTCACACTGAATCATTTATTATAACAAATAGGAAGTTGTGACCCAAGTATCCATTAGCTCTGTCCTGATTCTTAATTTACATTTATCACTTGCAAAGTCTAAGAGACTTGAGCTTGAAAAGAATTTCAAAGCTTTAGTGGTCCCAGGCATTTCTGTGCAGTGACTCAGTATCACAGCCAAACAAAACGTTACTACTTCTTTTCCCCATGTAAACATAAAGAAGGACCCCTTGAGGCAGCTGCAATCTCCTTGTGATCATAAACTAAGTCTTGCAGCAAGTGGTTGCACTACAAAGGAACTCAAATGGATTTTTCACTTTGTTCATTTAAGCTTGTTATTTACCACCCATACATAAAACCAAAATTTATACGTGCTATTTTTCCCTTTCCTAATACAAAGGCACTATCTTAATATTATAAATCGCAGCTGCCTTAGATGAAGTTAAATTTCTATTTAAGTGGAATTTTTCCATTAATGAACAAAAGCCATTTCAAGTTTGGCACCTTAGAACTACCAGCTCTCCTGTTTTTACAAAGCCGTGTGGTTTTGGTTTTTTTGTTTGTTTGTTTGTTTTTTTCTCCAAACATAGAAGAAAAATGTTTTCATTCCAGCAGGCACAAAGGCATTATCAGGGCACATACAGCCCTGTATCACTGCCAGATCTTCCTGAGCAGAATGGAACGCATTTCCTCCAGCTTGAATGGAGCTGAAAGGATTTGCAACTGTGTAACACTGAAGACATGCAAAACTTCATCATTCCCTTATCTCTACTGACAAGATTTTGCAATCTGATTTAAATGGTTAATTAGAAAATAACCTCTGCAGGTTTTTTTTCCACTTATAATCAACTGTTCAACATGCTGTAGAGGTGGCTTTCTGCTCTTCACAAAAAGTAGAACATATCCTGCTACTTTTTTTCTAGACATTTTACTCCAGGCAACAAAGTAAAATCGCAAATCACCATGCTTTGTTTACTTACATCTGCTGGTCTCCAAGTACACAGGCTAATAAACATACAGGGCACATCCTACAACTTTATTTTGAAAACATTAGTAGCAAGTCACCTGTTGCACGTATTCTGTTTCAAACCCTCTTTTTTTTTAATTCTTTACAGTAAACGTCTTCACAAAAAATCAAAGGTGTGTGTCACACAGGATAAATTCCCGAAAAAGTGTAATTTTAAAGACACAAAAATAAAGGAGGGGGTGGGGGTGGTTGTGACACACAGCTTGCAAACTTTTAAAAGAGTTCTCATCTGTATTGCCGTCAATGCTCAATAACTCAGCCAGCTGCATGGAAGTTAAATCAAGTGTCCTGAAAGTATTTTGCCTTTGGCCTGAAAACAAGAATGATGCATTTCAGCCCTGAGGGCACTTTTTAAAGAAAACGCTAACAGCTTGAAGATCAGGACTGAACATTCAAGTCATTTAATTTAAAATTCAGCAATGCTACAGTGACACTGAAAAATTTCGAATCCTATCCTGAAACACCCAAAATATTTTTTGCTGATTACTGTGAAAAGCAGCGATCATACAGGTAGAGCTGCAAAGTGGGCAGCACGTATTTCTTGTTGTCCTTAAGAACATAACAGATGAAGGCTGCCCACGTTTTAAAGAGACTGTACCCTCAGTTGATACTATGTGATATACAGAAGGGTTTTTCTTCTTTGAAGCAAGTATCTTGACCTTTTCCTACCACTGCGCCATGGAGAAGCCCCTTCTTACCCTCTTTTCCTATCATTACAGCAGGATACAAGAGGGCTACAAAGATGAATAGGGATTAGAACATCTCTCCTATGAGGGACTTGAGTCTTTTTAGTCTAGAGAAAAGACTGAGGGGGGATCTTATTAATGCTTATAAATACTTAAAGGGAGAGTGCCAGGGGGATGGGAACAGTCTTTTTTCAGTAGTGCCCAGTGATAGGACAAGAGGTAACGGGCACAAACTTGAACATAGGAAGTTCCATCTTAACATGAGGAGGAACTTCTTTACTCTGAGGATGGCAGAGCACTGGAACAAGCTGCCCAGAGAGGTTGCAGAGTCTCCCATTCTGGAGACATTCAAAACCCGCCTGGACTCCGTCCTGTGCAACTTGCTGGAGGTGGCCCTGCTCTGGCAGGGGGGTTGGACTAGATGATCTCCAGAGGTCCCTTCCAGCCCTGACCATTCTGTGATTTTCAGCCTACCAGAGATATCCAAACTTGGATTTGTCCATTACCACTATTGGCTGCGGCAATAGCAAATCCTTAAACCAACTGGAAGTATCACACAAGAAAAAGTTTCTGAGCAACCTTACATATCCCTGGAGATAAACATCAGTGTGGCAACCTCTGATCCATGCCAGGATATGCACTGAATACAGCCATCCACCAGCAGACACAGTTTGTACCTACTGCTTCATTGCCACCTTCAGATCATATACTAGCACTCATCACTACGGAAAGATCTATTCCCCTTTAGTCATCACCCAGTTCAGCTTGAAGTTTCCTGCCCAGCCACAAACAACTCTTTCATGGCTTGCAAAGAGCAGCCACCTCCACCTCACAGGAAATCCACACAGTACTTTGAAGGATCATTTCTCCCATTAGAAAAGTCCCCATAATAATATCATCCAATACACAATGAAGTAAGCTGTCCCTTGAGTGACCACCAAGTGAAGAGTGCTCATCCATTTGACTCTAGTATTTGTTTTTCCTGCGTGCCTTTAGCAATGATAAACCTGTTCTGGAGGGTGTTGGCAGACACACTGTAAACCTACTTCAAGGAAGATAAATTATGATAGGGCTTGGAATGACTTGATTCATGTAAGTTTTAGCTTAAAATACATGTTTATTTCTAAATATCCATTTCAGTAGCAAGCACACATTTTTTAATTAGAAAAAAAAAGTATGGTTTCTGAAACGCTGATCATTTTTTAGTGAGATTTGTTGTTAATATCCACAAATAACCCTTAAAAGGGGTTTTTATTCACAAAGTTCTAGATATATGGCAGATTTGCTTTCTGTTTGTAAAAATGTGTTACTTAATCTTGTAAAGGAGATGTGTTACCCTGTAAAAGCAAATTGGACTACTTGTGCAATTAAGGTAGAGCCTTACTGAAACAACTTAGTTAGCAACTACTAAAGGAATAAATTTTCTGTAAACGTAAATTTACAGCAATTCTCCCAAGTTGGGTGGAGTTTATTTGATCCTTCATTTTCTTAAAAACATTGATATCTTTAGCATATTTTAAAGGGTGTTTTCTGCTAGGAGTCACTGAGTATACATTTTAAAGACTCTTACCGGCTAAAGCAAATAAAAAGAATCCTAGAAATTTCAACAGCATATATTTCACAACCCTAATTTAAACCAGGGTTTCCACAGATCCTGACAATTCAAAGAACCTCCACTTCAAACTCCTGTTATCTAGCCCTTCTCAGCCAATAAAGTAGAAACAACTGAATCAGAGGCATTAGCACACAGTTTCAAGCCTTTGCTGCCTTCCCCTCTTCCAACAGGGCACGGTATACACAAAAGGCGGCCCAGTAAAGGCAAGTAAAATACATGAATGGTGTGGCACAGAGGATAACAAAACACACATTCATGCATTGAATGAGAAACATTTATAGAGGAAAACTAGGCAAGAAAAACCAGTGGACTCTCTTCCACAGTTTTATAGTAGCGAAGCACCTTCAGGAGCTGGTTTTCTCACTTTAGGAAAGCAACAGCCAGAAACAGGGAAGGCATAATTTGATTAATTGGTTTGTCAAGCACACGCCTACTGCCGGTGCTGGACTCATCGATTCACTCACTGTAGATACTCCTGGATGGATCTGGAACAACCCTGAGAAGGTGGTGAAGAGCGGCCAGGCTCCATCCAGCCTGGCAGCAGCTCTGCCTGGGTAGGGGGTGGCAGAGGAGTGGCACGGTGCAGCCAGGGCCCCCAGCTCACCCACCACCTCGCGCCATGGCTGCAAAGCTCCTTCTGCCAGCGCCCATGTCAACAAGATGAGGGACAACTCTGACCACTGCTCCAGTCCTCCCTGGAAGGGCAGCGCTCCGCCACGATCAAACTGCACTGGAAGTGCCAGTCGCTACTGGGTTTTTTTTCCTCTCTTTCCCATACAGTCATTTCTTTATAGAGTTCTTCGATCAGATGAGTTTTGTGACAGAAGGCAAAATGCCAGTTGTGCTTTCAGAGAACTGAATAAAAACTATCAATACAAATCTAAGCGAGCATCAGTGCTAGCTCCAGTTTGCATTTACGCTCGATGGCTGAAATCCAAGGTTTGTTATAGTCAGCATGATTTATGCCACTGATTTGTAAAGAGCTAGGATTTTGCTTTTAAAAACCTCTTGCTTAATCAGGTCCACAAGAAAAAAATTCCAATAATCAAATCAGGATTGTAGAAGTTGTTTTGAATTACCTATACAGGTTCTGCACTGTCCCCTCAGCCTTTCAGCAAATAAAAGCTCACACAAATATGATAAAGGAGGCAGTGGACACAGGCCTATCTTCAAGGTCATTTTGGAGCAAAACAGCAGTAAAAATGCAGGCAGAGCCAAGGGGAAAAGCAAGATTCCACTTCAGGAAGACTGTTTCTTAAACAGCTTTTTAACCTTTATCTTCATGCGGGAATCAAGAGGGAGGCTGGATCTCACAGCACAATAAATGAGCTCACGGCAAGGAACTCCATTAAGCTTGCAAAAAAACCTTTCAAATCTTAAACTTTAACCTAAAAGACCAGGTTAGGGAATATCTCTGATGGAGTTGTTACTGTATTAAATGAGTTTAAAAAAAAATCATTAAAAGCAAATAAGTTAACGCTGATAAAAGAGAAGGAATTGCAAAAGTCTCAAATCTACTCTGTCTGCACCAAGCGGAAGTGGGATCTTCATGGAGTTGGCTGGTAGGAAAAGCCCAGAAAAAGACAAGACAAACCAGCTCGGTCCATCAACCCACATTAGCTGCTGCTTCACACAGTCTGCAAGGTTGGGCCACTTGCGGAATGGGCAGCGGGTGAGACTGCCTGCCATGCATCCCCCTCCCTCCCAACAGCCCTCTGAGCTCACATGGCCATTACAGCAGTAGTGATTTTCCAGGAAGACTTTAAAAAAAATAATCAGCTTCTCGGGTAAAACCAACGTATCCTAGAAGTCTGGTTTGCTCTGCAAGGAACACGAGGGAGACGTCTCGGGAATCATAACTGCTGATTCACACCAGGAGGAGAAGTCTAAATTATGTGCATCTATGTATCTTTGTAATAAGGATATCAAAGGCTTAGACTTTGACAGTATTTTTAGTCTTACATGTCTATGTTTTCCAGTTTTTACACTGTTATTTACATCTACCATAACTACAAAATAAATCTTCTAGTTTTCCTATAAAATTGTGATGTATACAGCTTTTAATACCCAAAAACGTGTACATTACATCTCAAGGCAAAAGCAATTCCCCCCCACCCCAAAAAAACACCCCACAGATTTTTATTTCAATGAGTTTTTAAATCATTAAGTCCTTAAAATAGCAGAAGTAATTACAAAAGCAAACACACAGATACATCTAAGGTTTTTTGCTTTGACCCACAACCAGATGAAGCACTCGCCTCAAAACCAGTGTGCTGTACCCACATCCCAGTGCCCAGAGGCACTTTATACAGCCTCTAAGATATCACTTAAGTACCCAAAATCATATATAAATGGGCAGTTTGATTGATGTGCACCTAAGGCTTATGCCAACTAACAAATCACAATTCCTGCAAGCTGACCTAACCAATCTTATCTTGCAAAACTTCTCCAACACATTCTGCTGTTTGGTCAGGAAGAGAGGCCTGGAGGACAGAAAAAATACATGTAGGAGAAGGCAGCAAACCCCACCCGAAGATCCTGTGCGAGACTGCTGTAAATACCAACAATTGATCAACACACACTGATAGTCCTGAATTTCTAGAGATGCATTTTCTAAGGCCTCAGGGAACGGAGAAAATATTTATGACAGACAATTTTTTTTTTATCTTAATCTTCAGTCTACTTAGAATGCTTTCATGGGATTTTTCTCTCTCACATACCTTTGTATTCTGAGAAAAGAAGAAATAGTCTGTGGCTTGTGAGTACTGACTTCCTTTTAAAAAGAGTGAGGAAAAAAACAAAACCAATTTTAAATTTAGGACTTTCTAATCAAGACAAAGCACAATGTTTCCCCCACAAAATGTCTAAGATGTTCTTTGCAGATCACCAGAAGAACTGAAATTTCTGATGTTTTCTTCCTCTCTCCCACCCTCAAAAGTCAGACCACAATCATGAAAATTTGCACCTAGTTGAGATCTATTACCTTTTACATTACTCTTTCTACTCTACCAATTCTTTTGAATATGATCAAGCCCCATTTCTATTTAATAAAGGCTTCAAAACATATTTGTGTTGCTTAATATGAATTTAGGGAACCTTATCATTTTAATGCAACAGTACCCACAAAGTCAGCATTCCTGGAGATATGCAATGTGGCCTGAGGTGACTTGGTGGACAGGTCATCTAAAATTGACTTTTGTAGAGTACTATATAGAGCAAAGTCCATTACACTAAGGCCTCAACAGCCAAAACAAAAGCCCAGAGCTCCGGACTTACATCCACTCTTCTAGAGTTTTGCTGTGGTGTGCCAGGTCCTATAGCCCAACAGCAGCAGCTGCTGCCGCTCCACATTCTCAGCTCCAGTCAGTAGTAAAGCTAAGCATGTATTTCCAACAGCCACATTACATCACCACACACGCATAATACAACACATACACACATATGGCCAACCATATAGATCAGCGAAGACAGAAACACACAAGCGCAACCACCACCAATGGTCTCATCCCCTTCCCTGCTCCAGGTGATCAGGGTGACAGACCTTAAGTAGAAAATATATATTCATATACAGATATCTATGCAATGTGGATTCCTTCAGGAGCTGGACCTAGACACTCAGTCTATCCAGTAACTACCCCCCCTCCCCCCCCCCCAGATCCCAGGTCTCCCCTGTTGCTGGCACCTGGGCACGTGAGCCCCTGAAGCCCACAGCTCCACTTCAGCTGCTGGTCCACAGACTGCCTTGCACACACACCAGCCCCTCATCACGCCCAACACACACCCACTATGGATCCCTCTAGTTACTGGCCAAGATGCTCAGCCTACATGGTAGCTGCCTCTGGATCTTCTTGTCACCGGTTGCCTAATACACAGACACACACACGTGCAGATGGGTCTCTTGGCTGACACTTGGACCCCATGGTCTACCCAGTAGTTGCCTTGGACCTCCTGAGCTCTCCAGTAGCCAACTTGCAGAACCTCTGGTCTCTCCAGTATCCATCCCAAAATTATGGCTGCTTTGATATCTGGCTTACTGGTCTGGCTTGATGTTTGCAGCCCACACAACACTCTCTCCAGTTGCAGGCACCCACAACACACAGGCCCCTGTGACTTGCAGTCCCCTCTCCAGTGGCATTTATATCTCCGTGTGCACAGCACAGAGACCCCCTCACCCAGGAGAGGTGCTAGAAACAGAGTTTAAGAAAAAGACAGGACATTTACTAATGAGGTATGAGGCAGTGCAAGACAAGCATACCGACCTGCAACCTTTTTATAGCCAACTGGCCTTTAACACCTTTTCCCTCTTCCCCTCCCCTCCCATTACTTGTTCTTCCCCAGACCACCTTGATCCCCGCTCTTACCCTGTCTTAGGCCCTTCCTGTACTCATCCCATAGTAAGTCCTGTGCAGTCCCAAAATGTTCCTCCCCTGCATCTCATAATGAGTCCCATACCCCTGTAGACAGCCACCACCACCACACACCTCACGCACACACATACCCCTGTAAGCTCTGCAGGGCTTCTCCCAGAACTCAGGGTGATGGGCGTCACCCCTGGCCCAGGGGCTGATGGTGGTCATGAGACAGCCCTGGGAGGGCCTGGTTTCTCCGAGTTCATTATTGGGATTGCCCCACCTTGTTCCTCTGTGCTCCTTTGTGTGTATGGGCCTGAGGCTTATCACAAAGTGATTCTGCTTCAGGCTCCTACCATATTTTTAGCTCATCAGCCTCCTGCCTCACACTGCAAGTTGCAAACAGCACTGCCTCTAAGTTTTCCACAAGTCTCAAGGGATGTCAGGTTTCTTTTAGTGTTCTCTTCTCGGGAAAGAATATTCACACCAGTGGAAGCACAGCAGATATGTTAGAGGAAAATATTTAACAATAAAGACAAACTTTGCAGTGGATAGAAACCTTCCCGTTTCCCATATCACTTAATTCTCTGTTGCAGGTTTCTTACCCCTCTCTTAAATACCAGATTTTTCAGACTGACGGAAGCAAGCTCTATTCAAGCCATTAGCACATACCAACCTACAATGCAGTATGGCAGCTGTAAAGTCCCTATGACATTTTTTCATTTCATAAAGAAAGTGTTTGGGAATGCAATGTCCAGCCCATCTCAAAGGTATAAGATGACTTTTTTCAAAGTTCTATGCTCATCCAAGTACATTCAGGAAGTTTGGCTATCAGTTTCAAGTGTCAAAGGAAACCACATCAACCCATAAAACACCTTTGAATGCATGAGACTAGTGAGGCAACTAAGAGGGTAATATCTACCTATCTAGGCTTGTAGACTAAAGGCCAGATCCCAAAAACTCCAAAAGACTCAAGAATCCCACTGCCACATCTACAATTAAAGCACACCACATCTGAAATGGAACTCACCAGCTTTAGGCACCAAAAAGTCCACCTACACTAAGTGAGATGCACAGTCATCCTGCCGAGTGGTGCCGGGCTTGAGTGACCCAGTAAAATAACAGCAGGCACAGGTACAATAAAAAAGGTTTTTCTCCTGAATTTAGATGCCCGATTGCTGAGGAAGAGGAAGGACTGCAATTCGATTCTCCTTCCATCTTTGAGTGTCTTAATGATCCAACTGCAGCATCAACTTTTTCTCTTGCCCATTCTCCTTCTGCACCCATTAAACTTGCATTCTTGGCTGCACAGTAGCTCACTTCCAAACAGAGGTTTGGAGAGATTTCATACGTGGGTCCCCCTCCCCTGCATTACCTGTCACAGTAACTTGGTAATAAGGCACTCTATTCAGAAATCAGAGATGTGGGTTCAAACCATCTCAGTCTAAGGAGATTAACCTACATCTCCCACTTCCTGGACAAGCGCTCAACAATCTGATTTATAAGCAAACCATATCACTTATGTTTCAGGAAAAAAGGTGTGGTTGCTGGCCATGATGTTATGAATTACATTATGTAATGTAAGCAAAGTATGCTTACTAAACCAGATTGACGCAAGGTAGGTTTGCAACCCAAATGATGGTAAGCGCAAGCAATACCTGTATTCAGGTCTGCCCTGATGGAGCACCTCTGGGGGCATTCAATCCCCTGAGCATCAGCACTTAAAGACTATCAACTCCAAAACCCCAAGCAGGACCAACAGAGCAGGCTACTACAGCACACCAGCTTACAAAAATAAACTGAGGTGAGACACAGCTGAGGAAACATTTAGCCTACAACTACAGTCTTGAAAGTTACCATTACCATATATTTACAGTAGCAGGATGACTTAATTATAGAAAAATCACCTAGCATTGGCCAAATCAAATTTATGAAATATAGGCAATACTGTGCAAAACCATTAACTTATTTCCCTTCCTACTTTGTAGACCTGTATCACTGTTACCTCCAGTATAATTAAGAACGCATTCCAACAGAGCAAAGCTGCTACATAAGCCTCTGAAATGGCTATCTGCTTCTGAGATTGTAAAATAACTCCCATGGATCTGGACACTAGTGAGGTGTTTCATGAAGAGTAACTCCTCCATTGTTGGCCACAAAAGACTCAGTTGAAAATACAAACACCACTTTTCAACATGATGGGGACACTTTAACAGAACACCTGCAATTAAAATGCCAACTAAATCTTGTAGGTAAGTAGATATTAATCTTTAGGCTGAAGGAACCAATCATTAACCTTCAAAGCTGTTCAGTGCAGTGACTTTACTATTCTGTGTTGCTCTTTCTTATATTGGACTTCAGCACTTTCCGACAGACCCTTACAACCATCACATGCTCCAGTTTCCTCATCTGCTGACAGGACAAAAGCAGGAACCAACAGAAAAATAAGAAATGCTGAGAGTTCTGCCAAGGTACTCTCCATGGGCATGCCACCATACCTTTTCCTCAAACTTCTCCACTGCTCTAGCAACACCTCTGAGAAATCTTTCCAGCCTTACCACAAACTGTATTTTTACATCATCACAATGCTTACAAGCTTGAGCTTTAGTTGTTTACTTTCTGCAAAAGCAACACGGCTATTCTAATCTGCATCGCATTCTTCACATTGTTTTAGGATCAGTTATCTTGAATTCTGGTTTTTGTAAGGCAGTTATCCACCAGGGGGGTTTCATACTCTGCTTCCTCGGATGATCTGTACTCTCATGCTGAGAAAAAACATTCTATCAAATTAATCTAATAGGAAGAATGGTCTCCTGACCTGACCTTTCAGCTAGAAAAATACAATTATGAATTTAAGTAGCCCCAGGAGGGGTGGCTTAGGTGCAATCAAATATACTGGTATCTTTGATCACTAATATAAAAATATGCATTTTATCAAGATGCCTTCAACAATGTGAGCTGCTATATAAAAGCTGGAATATCAGCACTAAACTATTTGCAAAAGCTGCAACAGATTACTGCAGTATGATCATTACAAATTTCTATACAAAAAAGGGGACTCGTTTCACCTATATTTGGCTTTAGGAAAATTAGCACACACTTTAAAAAGGTGACAACACACATATGTAAACAGGAGTTAACACTGAAGTAAGGTTATTTGGTGTACTTAAGATGGTATCTTACAAAACCAATTGTGAAAAGTAAGTCTTGCATCATTTTGTCTGGCTTTTCATTTGTTTCCAAGACTAAATGTTCATAACCAAGGTAAAGTCTATTTATTTACAAGTGTATTTATTTATATATGGACTCTGCAATTTACCTGAGCTTGATTTTGTCCTCCTTACCTGGAGGATGAAGTTTTGTACACGTAATGATATCAATAAACACACTCTCTTTTACTGCAGCGTGTAAACACTCAGATGCTTATCTCCCACACTATATCCATCTTGAACACCACACTTCACCATAAAGAAAATTAAGTCATGCATCTGCACAACATATGCCTTCCAAACATTTTCCACTCTTGGGTTTGTTTTTTTTTTTTCCAAAAGAGACCTAATGCGTCTGGGGACTAACATGCAGGGAGTAGGGCTTGGTAGAAATTCTGCTGTTGATGGCACCAGGAGGTGCACCAAGCCGAAGGTGAGAGCATCTGGTGCCTACCAGCGCTCTCCCTCGTAACCCAATACGCCGCACAATCAACTACTGTTGGCCCAGTAACAGGGTGAACTGTGCCGTTGCTCACTGACTTTGGGCTCCCTAGAAAAACACAAGTTACCGCTCTTTGAACAAAGAGGATGCGTGTGGTGAAGTTATTCGCCAAGCAAGAACTCGCAGCGGAGCGTTCCGGTACCCCGGCTGCAGTGCAGCGGGCCACCCCACGTGTAAAAAAAAAAAAAAACACACCCAAAAATAAATAGAGAAGAAAACTTTTGTAATTTATCTCCATTACATCCTCATGCAACCTCTGCCTCACGACTGGAAAGTGGTTTTGAGCCCCTCTCGCCCCGGATAAGAGAGCTTAATCTGGTTTACATTAGCGACAGTGTGAGGCATCCTTCTGGTTTGCCCGCTCCTCTCCCTTCCCCGCAGCGGGAACCCCCGGGGCTGCGGCCCCTGCCCGGCTCCGGGGCTGCCCTGGGGGCTCCGCCGCGACGGGGCGGGTGGCGCTGGGGGGACCCGGGCCGCCCGCCAGCCCTCCCTCCCCCCCACCCCTGCCCCGTGCCTCCGGGGCCGCCCCCTCCCCCGAGGTTTCTGCCGCTCCGCAGCGTCTCTCGGCTCCCACAAAGGGAGTGGGCGGCCCCGGAGGCGGCCGGGCGGAGTGGCCCCCGCCGCCGAGGGAGAAGAAAGGGCTCCAGGAAAGGGGGGTGGGGGGGCGGCGGCACAGCGCGGAGATGGGGGGGGGGGGATTCAGAGGAGGGATAAAGGAAAGGGAGGGGGGCGCAGGGGATAGCGTGGCAGCGAGGCGGGCAGCACTGCCGGACCCCAGCCCGCCTTCCCGCCGCGGGGCTCCCCTCGCAGCCCAGCGCGGTGTGTCCGTCCTCATCCCCCACCCCGCACCGGCTCTGCCTGGCGGGGACTGGGGGCACACCGCCGCCCGCGAAGCCTCCCCCAGCCCCGCGGGGGCGAAAGCCTGCCCCGGGACGCGGCGGGGCGGCTGTAAAACAAACTCTGTAGGCATTGCACTGCAAGCAGTGCGCACACCCCACCCCCCGCACCCCCAAAGCCGCGCAGCCCCGCTCACCTCGGGGCTGGCCCTGCCCCGGCGCCCAGAGCAGCGAAGCCACCGCTGCCAGCAGCAGCCACCACCCGCCGCTGCCCATCGTCGCCGCCGCCGGGAGGGAAGCTGCCCGCCCCACCGAGCGCGCCCGCCTTATATATGATCCCCCCCACCGCCGCCCCCGGCCCGCCCCGCCCCGCGCCCGCACAGCCGGGGGCTCCCTCACACAGCCCCCCTCACACACGCACACACACACACATAACCCCCCCCCTCACGCACCCACTCACACGTTCACGGACCCTGCACCACGCAAACCCGTCCCCACAAACCACCCCCGCCCGTCTGTGTACCCCCCCACCCCCCCGCCCGAAGCACTTTGCAGCCCCGGCTGCGCGTTGCGGCTGATGCGCGGCGTGCGACGAGCCGGGGGCCGGTGCCTAAAAAGTTTGGGAAAGGTGTAGGGAGTGACCTGGGGCTTTTTGCAAGGAAGGGGACAACCGAAAGGTGAGTACGCGAAATAACAAGGTAAAAATGCGGGAGGGGTGGGGGGGAGGAGGCAGCATTGCTAAACTAATTCAATATACGGCTTTCCTATACGGCCGATATTTTCACGTGGTTAAAAAAAAAACTAATAAATCAGCTTCTGAGCCTTTCCTTGTAAATTTGTCAACCCCAACTTTGAAACTTCATGCCCTTGTTGATATTTCCTCCGCTCCGCATCGACACAGCAAATCAGCCATGTTTGTAAATGAAGAGTTCTCGCCTTAGTTTGTAAACTAAGAGGTTGGCTGCTTTTGTCCGGTAAGAAGTCTTTGCAACTTTTTAATGATCAGCAGCCTCTTGAAACTGGCAAAAAACCCACAACAAACTGCTTGTAGAAATTCCTCAAGATAGAGGTGTTTCTTTAATACTTCAGGAAAGTTCATTCCCGTTACGCTTTCCTATTTTAAGGTTTGTCAGGTCACAGAGCTCCCATCTATAATACTCCTTAACTGTATGTCCAAAGTAAGTTGGTTGAGATGTGGGAATTTTAGTCAAAAGATACTGTCTCTCAAATGTAAATCCCTGCTGACAATGCATGCTGCTTTCTTTTTTTTTTTTTTTTTTTTTTTTTAGGAAAACATTGTGCTGCTCTGTATGGTATTGCATTTAAAACCATATTTCAAAATACAATAATGTGTATGAGTTACATGATCAGAGTTAGGCTGCAAGTGCCTTCAAATTGGGGGCAGCTGCTCGTGGAGTTCAGACTTCAGCTTGGTTGGCGGGTTGTTTTTATTGATTGCTGTAAAGAAATTCAGGAAAAGTATAGTAATTTACATATTTTATATAAAATAAAGCTATTTCTTATCATGTAACTCAGTTATGAGTTATACTTGAGAAGGCATAGCAATGTTTATATTCAAAACATAGACAAACAGGAAAAATCTATGGGTCAAGAAGATAAAAAATGAAAAATTTCTGCCATAAAACCTTATCAAAGGCCTTCAAGCCTGCAAATAAATAACACTCTACATCTGTCCCTTCCAGCAGATCTGTCCTTTGCTCACACCAGGAACTTCTTAAATTTCAGGACAGGCAAGGAGGAGGAAAGCAAAACATCTGCAGAGAGAAAAGTCAACAAATTTCAAGAGCCAAAGTGTCATTTGTTCTAAAATCATAGAGGTCAGGTTAAGGAATCCTCTGTGCAGGATTGCAAGTATCAGTTGGGAGCCAAGTACAAAGGAAAAGGAAAGAGAGAGCATCTGTGCAACATAAAATCCCGCCAGTTTACAGCTTTATAATCAGTTTAACCATTTCTTCAAATTACAGCAAGCTGAAGGGTACTACCTTACATCCCTGTGATGACGAGTGCCAGTTTATTATCACATGCATTTATCCTCAACAGAATATTCCACAAGAAGTGGAGAAGGTATATTGAGGTCCAGCTCTGGACTTTATCATCTGGCTTGATTATTATTGTTTAAATAAACACCTCTATACAACTTGTAACTGAAATATATACATTGAATTACTCTGCAGGACTACATCACCGTTGTTCAGTGTCCATTATAATCATTCCCTAAGAAAACTGACTCGTCTCAAATTTCCTTTGAGTACGTACGTACCTTCTTGGAGAAGAGGATTACTGTGTTTTCTGTCGTTCCTTTTTCCACAGTTCATTACTGGTATTACAAAGTGGCAGGCAATCAGAATGCTCCCTGGTTCAAGACGTAGCACTATTAATATAATTCTTTCCTAACCTAGGTTTCTAATGAGCTTGGGATGATTATGCCGTTAGATGAGAGTCTCAGCTTCTTAAGCAAGTGTAACTCCACCACACATTTACACCGAGCAAGTGCATCGGGTATTATAAGTTGAAGATTAGAAATCTCTTAGCCTTTGATAAACTAATCCGATGAGAAAATGGAATGCCGTGGTACAGGTAAGATCTTGAATGAGGGAAGAAACATGCGTGAGTATGAAAGCGGTTTAGGGCACTGCACTTTCATGCATGGTTTATACAGTCCCCAAAAACCATCTGCACAAACTGAAACTCTGAGCGCGGCCATCATATACGCTTAACGTAAATAGTAGCACTGCAAGTTAAAACAGCACAGGAGACTTTTATATTGTAAAATAATTAACTTGCTACTGCTCCAACTTCACTTGAAAGAGATGGCATAAACATTAAGAAGGATAATTTCTGAATATATCACATTTATTTGTTGTGCTAAACAAAATTTACTCCAAAATAAAGCCAAAAAAATGTTTGCTCTGTAAGAGAAGAAAAAAGTTATCTGTAAATACCCAGAAAATACTCAGAGACGTGGTTACAGGGAACTTCTTAAAATCTTGTTTTCTCTCTCACCAACTTTCATGTATTAGAATTGCCTTAAGGACAGAGTGTTTTGGTTGCAAAGGAATGGAAAATCCTAATATTTAGGATGATGTAGCACAAAGTGAATATGTTAATTTAGGCATCTGTCGATAACAACCTATGGATAAAAACATTGCCTTTGGCAAAAACAGAGGTTTGGGAGAATTCAAACTGGAGAAAGCCCAAATACACAGAGTCTGAATGGAACCGCTCTGCTATCCTGCACCTAAGTAAACTCCAAGTGAACACCAAATATGTTTTTTCAGCTTTTGTCTGCGTTGCTTGTGCTTAAGGCAGAGCCATTGTGTTAATGGCAGGTTCCCTTCGGGCCCCTCAGGAGCATGAAGTCACCTCCTGACCCTGGAGGGCAGCCGGGGCACTCATAGCTGTCAGAGGTGCCATGCTTTCCCTCAGCCATAGCATTTAATAACTTGCACATCCCACCATCCCACCTTGCCACCCATCCCACTTTCAATGATCCTTTCTCCTCGCTGCCCATCGGGGCATTTCTACACTATGAACACCATTGACGGAGTATCTGCTAGAAGTGGGGTGGAGAATTTGGAATAGTAACCAGAAGAAGATACACTGATAGAACCAGTCAATAATCCCCCACAGAACTACATTTAATGGCTAAATAAGATTTTTATCAACAGCTGTAGTGTACAGTAAAGGGTCTTTAATTTTTAGCTGGTTTTGGTTGGGCTTTTTTTGCACACACTTGTTATCCATTCTGCCTCTCTGCTTCATTATCTCATAAGCACCACCCAAGTGTTCTGAAAAAGCATTCTGGAAATAATTATCACTTGTCATCGGAGGAAAAAAACCAATACAGTAAAGTGCCTGCCTGCCTCTAATAAACATTCAGCTGCTACTAAAAGCTGGTTTAGATAACTCTTCAGTTTTTCCCCAGAACCCTTCAAGTGCTATTCTCCCACCCTTGGAGAAGTACATCCAGGGGTTAATCAATCTGAGCTGTGACAGACCAAAGAGAGGAGTGAATTCAAAGCAAAAGACCCTTCAAGCGCACCCTGCCCACAACTTCCTTTTACCAGAGACACCACCTCTACAGCTTGTTGGGCTGGAAGAGCAACTGAAGGAAAGAAGTGTAGGCCAGGGCAGCTCCTAGGTCCCACCTAGTGTTCCTTAGCTGGTACCCTGACACTCCGCATCGGCAGTATAAGTCTTTGCCCTTTCTATTCTTGAAAGTGATTTCAAGCTGCAACTTGAAATTTATGTTACGACAATTTGGCTCTGAGATGACAAAGGCTTCCATGAAGATTAAAGGAAATCTGTTTCTCAGGAACCTGGGAAACAGCTGCTCCAGGAGACTGCCAGAACTGTCACGGGGCAGGGGAAAAGGCCCAAGTGGATTGAATCCCTCCAGCCTGGCCAGACAAAGGATCACATGGACTTCCACCAGGCAGAAGGTCCCTCAACACCTTGCCTACTTCGTGGTATGGGCTTCACTGATCTCAGGAGTTGCCCAGACTCAAGTGCTTACCAGAGAGGAGGGCTGCCTTTGGAGAGAAGCAGGCGCTCTGGGACAGTCTGGATGCAAAAAGGTGGGGGTGGGAGAAAGAAAACGGAAAGCCATGTAAATTCCTACTTTGCTCCCAAAACAGTAATTCCCGTAACAGAGGATTTTTAATGCCCAGGCTATCACACATGCCTGGCACACGCCCCCATCTCCATGCATCTCCACATCCCTCACGCTGACAGCACTTAGATTTAGTGGTACCCTTCCCTCCAGGCTTTCAAGGGGCTGTGAACACCCAGTCATCCCTTCCTATTACCACCCATAATCCTACCTGGTGCTAAAGGCGGAGGGTCCCGCTGCCTCCCTGCCAGGCTGCTGGGGAGGAGGCACCAGGGGCTGCAGCAAAGAAGCTGAAAGCTCTGCCAGGGAGATGTGGGCAGGAGTAAGGAGGGCACAGAAGCACCATCACTGGCTGTTCTTGCACAGGGGATGCTCGGGGTCCTTCCCCAATCTCAATAAGAACGGCACAACACTAAATAGTGTAATCAAAGTGCTTTAATATTAAGATACTAATAAGAACAGGAATATAGGGAGTGAGTAATTCTTAGATCTTTTCACCCTGGGAACCCTGCTTTCATGCAGCATCAGATAGACTCGATGCAAGCAGCATAGTTGCCCCAGGCCCCCTGTTTTGAAATTAAATATGGAACTATCTCATTATATTGTGGTAAATATATCACATTCCTGGATCGTGCTCAGGCACCTGGCTTGTAACTCCTGTCTCCTTATAGCTACCAAGCAGGAAACTATGCTTGCGAAGGGTGGCATGGTTTGGAAATAGGTTAATAGAGCTGCACTGGTTCCACGTTGCAAAATAAGTGGTGATGTTTTCCTGTTGATTGGTTTCTGTTGTTTTCCTACTAGAACTGACTCATTGGCATCAATGGTGTTGAAGGCAAGACTCAGCATGTTTTCTGTGAAAAGCTCACAGGCTGGAAATTGTGATTATTGTCCAACAGGAATGATTGGATGGTATACTGTATTATGGCAAATATATTCCTCCCCAGAAATCACAGTGAATTCACATTAATTTTTCTTTTGTTGAAAAAATGGAACCCATAGGCAATAGGGAATACAATACCATCACTGCTGGTAATCAGCAACAACCCTTCCATAATGCTGTTCCCAGTCTGGGCATGGGACTTTTCCTTACCTTTTGATTAAACTGTTTGCAAGAGCTTGAAGGATCCAGTAACCCATGCAGGCAAAGGAACAGCCGCAGTTAAGTTCATGACAGACATCTATAACATGAAGAACAAGTGTTAACAGCAGGAAAAATCTTACTGATCATCTCCAAACTGATCTTGGACTTGTGGGACTTGAAGGATCCAAACCCATCACTTCCAAATTTGTATTCGGAAGGGGAGAGAATATAACTTGGCCCTCACAGAGATGTGCAAGCTGAATCGTGTTTAATTTGTGCGCCTAACATCTCAGATAATTCTGAGTGGATAGAGAATTTATATACTAACTTAGCTCATACTTTTAAACCACAATGAATTTGTGAGAGCAGATTGAAGTTTGTGACTAATTTTTGCTTCCTTATTATTTTGCAAAAAATATTAAATAGGAGTTAACCAGTTAATCATACCCTCAGATCTTTTCTTGAGTGAATTTGCATTTCTTCTCAAGTGTGGTCAGGTGTGCAGTTGGGAAAAGATCAGTAGGACGTCAGTGTTGTTACGGTGGTTGAGCTTTAACAGCAAGTGCCGAGATTTTGCTGCCCAGAGACATACACCTGCTTATGCAACATCTGTGTTAAAAGAAGGCATCTTGATGTGAGATTAGCAAGGTTTGATCCCCTTTTGTTTTTGCAGAATATCTAGAGGTAATGCAAGAAACAAAACTCTGAGAAAGCAGAAGATGAAACCAAGAGCTTAAATATGTGACCTTAGTCCAACTTGTGGAACAATGAACACCTCCAGTTGTCTCCTATAGCTTTTAAAATGAAGTAATTTATTTATACACTTAAACATGAATTTGATGTCAGCTTTAAACTTCCTTCATAGAAATTTGCCATAGAATCTTATTCAAAAGACAATTTAACTTTATTAATGTGGGAGGAAATATGCACGTAACGTGAGCTGTTTTTTTTAAGCTGAACTACCATTCCTGCTGCTGCAAGAAAGTGCCTGACACCTATCTGGAAAGCCATTATCAGCAAACTGAATAATTTATCACTTCCAATTTTCAACAAATTATCCCTGCTAAGACTGAAACCAGCAGCCATTTAAAAAATAATAATCTAGATACTGCGGCAGGTTCCTAATTTGAGGAACAGTAGGAGTCTCCTAATGTGAGGTTCAGGGAGCATCACTTCAAAACCAGCACTAACTCTTCCTGTCTATGAAAGCAGGTGAATGTGCCTTCCTACTGCCTGATGGGTACGCTTATAT
This sequence comes from Vanellus vanellus, assembly GCF_965231255.1. NCBI lineage: Eukaryota > Metazoa > Chordata > Aves > Charadriiformes > Charadriidae > Vanellus > Vanellus vanellus. The sequence goes on along the minus strand of NC_138906.1, from coordinate 114,999,128 downwards.
GTACTGCAACTGAATTTTCACAAGTGGATCCAAAAAAGGACAATGTGTTCTGGAAATCTCTGTGCTTCACCTTTCTAATACTGTTTAGAGAGATCCTCTGCTACTCAAACATTACCATTAATAGATAGAATGGAAGCAGAGTTAATGCTTACATTTTATCTTTAAAATCAACTCTGCATTATTTGAAGATTATGCTTTTTGAATTAAATACACTTATATTGAATTAACTACAGGTAGTTAGGGACTCAGTCTTGAAGTTGTCTTGACAGAATAGCCTGACTTGGAAAAGAGGGGAAATCAGATGCCCTGTTAATTCATAAATAAATAAATTCATAATCAGATGCCCTGTTAATTCATAAATAAATAAATGCAGGCAAAAGGACAAAGTTTATGGGACAATCTTATTTTAATTACTGGAGAGTTAAATTGCACTGACTAGAGCTTATTTTCTGATTCCCTTTCTACTTACGTAGCTATCACCAGTGCAAAGCCAGTGTTAAATGCTACTGAGCCTGACAGTAGCATTTGCTGTCTCTTTTGTGCTGTGTAAACACTCATCAGTGAAGAAGCAGTCGAACATTTTTTAATACCTAGCAAGGTATCAGCTCCACTTTAAAAAGAATTAAAATTAAAAATTCATGAGATACTGGAAATGTTTAGAATCTGAATTGCATAGCAAGAAGAGAAAACTCTGTCTCCGTAAATATTCTACGCGTGATGGATGGATGGATTGTCAGGCTGTATTTACTAAGGTAGTGTTTCTGTGTAAACTCCGTCGCTAATTAGAGGTTTGTTTTGGAGAACGAGGAGACGCAAAGCCAATCAATTTGAGGAGGGGAGAGCTTAGGAGTTGAGCTCTCTAGCTCGTCTTTGACTTCAGTCAAGAAATGCCTGTGATTAAACAAATGAAAACATTATCAAGCTTTAGTCAATGGTTATTTGCAGCGACACCGCAGCGCTGTATTTGCCATTCCTGGATTCCTCCCTGCACGTTTCTGATCGTCTGCAGGGAGCAGGCAGAGGGGCGGTCCTGCCAGCAGCAATTAAAATTCTTCCCCTTCTGCAAAAACTCTCTTCTCCTTCCCCTTTCCCTTCCACTAATGTGCAGCCCGAGGTGGCCCCACCACAGGTACTCCCAGGAATGTGCACCTCTCTGGTAAGAGGCACCATCAACCTGAAGATAACACTTGTGTCTCATCTTGAGCTGCCCATCAAACCAGCGTTCTTGTTTTTTTCAGGCTTTCTCATTTGGAAAAGTTGGGGGTGGGAAAAAAACCTTGACTGCTATCGCATGCACAATGCAGCCAAGCAAACATTTTTTTTTTTTTTTTTTTTTTTTACTTCAAAGGTTCTTTTATAAATACTAGCAAGGAACAGAAAAAATAGCTATTACTGGTGTAGGATTTTTGACAAAATATCAGGAACTGCAGAAGCCTGAAGGTTGCTCTCTCGAAGAGTGACTGAAAAAGAGCCAATTATAAAATAAACAAGTCAGCACATAGAGTTTACAGAGTGAGTTTTGGTGAATACTTTATATTATAACATTTCCAAAGTACTCTATAAACTCTGTAAGCTCACGATACAAACAACATAAGATTCAATTAATTGACACGACAATGAAGCCACAAACACAATCTCCTACAAGAAAAAAAAAAAAAAAACAAACAAAACTTTAAATCACAAACCAAATCGCTGACATGTAGGTTAAGGATTTTCTAGTAAGATTTTTTTTTTTAGCACCAGTTCAATTTTCAGACACTGCTAAGTGATTTGTGATGAGGCTGTGCCTTGGTGGATTGTGTTCTTATGGGATACTTTATGTGGTATCTAATCAAATTTTTAATAGTAATACAAATAATACATTTGTTTTTAAAGTAGAGAAGTACTTAAAGCATATTGAGGAGTAAAAAAGTTAATTATTAAAACAACAAATATAAAATAAATTTAATTAATTTCATGGAATTTCACTCTTAAGACCTGTGTTCCGTTTCATTCAAACCCGAAAATTTTACTACACGCAGAAATGCTCAGACAGCTCCGTTTTCCCGGTTTCATTCTGCAGTCATTTGCAAGAGCCACTGGATGGCACTGTGAAACTGCAAGTCAAACCCTTTAACTCCTTTCCTCCTAACACCCGCTTCAGCTGTGCTAATGGAATCAATGCAACCCGTATTCGCAAAGCAGAGCCCGCCAGCTTCCTCTTTACTGGAAACCGTTTGCATTTTTCACACCTTTTCACAAAGCAAGTCAGAAACCCCAGGTTCAGCCTTCCTTAGAGCCTGGCGTTGGCTGCTGCAGGCTGGGGCTTCGTGCTGATGGTGCCGGGCGGGAGGATGGCCAGCTCTGGGTGCTTCAGGCAGACAAAACAGTCACTCTGATGGAAAAAGTGATGAGACAGGCTGTCTGTAGGGGAGTTTTCCTGCTCCTGAACAGTTTAGCATTAGCTTATTTCATAAAGCATGATTTTACAAGTTTATTTTTCATAGAATCATAGAATGGTTTAAATTGGAAGGGACCTTAAAGATCATCTAGTTCCAACCCCACTGCCCTGGGCAAAGGCACCTCCCACTAGACCAGGTTGCTCAAAGCCCCATCCAGCCTGGCCTTGAACACCTCCAGGGATGGGGCATCTACAGCTTCTCTGGGCAGCCTGTGCCTCACCACCCTCATAGTCAATTTTTTTTTGCTGATATCTAGTCTAAATCTCTACTCTTCTAGTTTAAAGCAATTAGCTCTCGGCCTATACCCTTGCAAAAAAGTCCCTCTCCAGCCTTCTTCTAGGCCCCCCCTTCAGACACTGGAAGGCTGCAATAACATCTCCTCGGAGCCTTCTCTTCTCCAGGCTGAACAGCCCCAACTCTCTCAGCCTGGCCTTATAGGAGAGGTGGTCCAGCCCTCTGATCATCTTTGTGGGCCCTCCCCTGGACCCGCTCCAGCAGGTCCATGTCTTTCTTGTGCTGAGGACTCCAAAGCTGGACACAGTACTCCAGGTGGGGTCTCATGAGAGCAGAGTAGAGAGGCAGAATCACCTGCCTTGACCTGCTGGCCACGCTTCTTTTGATGCAGCCCAGGATGTGGTTGGCTTTCTGGGCTGCAAGCACACATTACTGGCTCATGTTGAGCTTCTCATCAACCAACAACCCCCCAGTCCTTCTCCTCAGGGCTGTTCTCAATCCATTCTCTGCCCAGCCTGTGCTTGTGCTTGGGATTGCTGCAACCGAGGTGTAGGACCTTCCATTTGGCCTGGTTGAACCTCATGAGGTTTGCACAAGCCCACCTCTCAAACCTGCCCAGGTTCCTCTGGATAACATCCCTTCCATCCAGCATGTCAACTGCGCAACACAGCTTGGTGTCATTGGCAAACTTGCTGAGGATGTGCTCAATCCCACTGTCCGTGTCACCAACAAAGATGTTAAACAGCACCAGTCCCAGTACTGACCCCTGAGGGATGCCACGCATCACTGGTTTCCAGTTAGACATCAGGCCGTTGACTGCAACCATTTGAGTGCAGCCATCCATCCAGTTCCTTATCCACCAAGTGGTCCATCCAACAAATCCATGTCTCTCCAGTTTAGAGACAAGGATGTCATGCAGGACAGTGTCAAACGCTTTGCATAAGTCCAGGTAGATGACGCTTGTTGCTCTCCGCTTTTCACCTGCTTTATGTAACTTATTGACTGCATGAATGTCCCCATCATGCACATAGTGCCTGAGGATTGACGGTATCGGACTTATTTCGCATGCTGCCCCCCTGACGGCATTTCGGTCAGAAGCAGAGCCCAAAGAAGGTTGCAGAAGGGTGGGAGGGTGGGAGAGGGGTGCGGGTGGGTGCAGAATCTCGTATGCAAGGTTGAATGTGATTACAATGGGTTCTTCTTGGCTCTAGCATTTCACTACGTTTAGGGACGTAATATCTAACTTTTGCTTTACCTAAATGCCACGTTAGTCTCATCTCTTTAAAAAACTAAGAAAAACAACTTCCCTCAGAATTTCTGATATTGAATTCTTCCTGGCACCATACCGAACTAGCTTATTAGTATTTGACAAGTAGGACACCTTCAAAGTTCATGGATTTAATTGCTTTGCCAAGATAACAGGTTTTACTTTTATATATTTTGTGTAATATTGTGTAATACTGACAAAATAATAAATTCCACATCCCTTCCTGAAGCAAATCTCTCATTAAAGTCAGTTTGAACTTTACCACAGGAAAAAAAAAAAAAAAAAGTGAATAGCTGAGCCTGGAATTTGGAATTACCACATGCCAGACTTTACAGCACTGACTGCAGCAAAGACAACAAAAGCCAAGGAATTTTGCTTGAGATCAAATCTTTTGCTGGCAGTAAATAATTAATAGGTAATTGTTACTAAAAAAGACTATCTAGGGAATCTAATAGCTATTCAGTTTAAATTCAAATGTCTTTTTTTTTCTCTAATACATATTTTAAAACACCTGTCTTTAAAATAAAGTTCATTTTCATGCCCATGTGAATTGGCTATGTGTTACAAAAATGCCTTTCCAAGAATGTCTGAAACATAACAGCTATCATGACAATTTTCAATAAATCATTCCCGGCTGTGATTCTCAGAGGAAGAGAAACTAAATGATGATTGAATTATCCTTTTATCTCTAAAAATGATCTTTCTGAATCAGGACTGAGGCACTCTGAGGAAATGGGCTTGGAGCATTTATATTTCTGCTATCATGATTCCCTCTGTTCTCTGAAGAGCCAACATCCCAAATTTCTACTTTATGGATGAGATTTCACAGGGTGGAGGTAGAAAATGGCCAGTGACTTGATGAGGCAGTTAGCGTACAGGGTAGTGGTAGCCAAACACCAACTAAACTCCCCTTGCAGAAATGCTGGAGATGCAGAAATGCACCTGGTTCAAAACCAAAGTGGAATCCACCAGTGTGACATGGATACAGGCCACATAAACCGGGAGTTGCACAGCTAAACCAGCAAGTACCTAATGGCTCTGCTACCAGGTTCCCAAACACGTCTGTGCCACCAGGCAGAGGATGTCTGCACTACCTGCTCTCTCTCCGTTTGACTTCTTCACCTCCAGAGGCAGAGGAAGAAGAGGCAGCTGTAAGCGGGACATGATTTAAAGGCAGGCCAGATGTTGCTTGTGAAGCTGAATGCCCCTCTCTGGCCAGAGCGCACCCACTCAACACCTTTCATTTGCAGAGAACCGAACATTTTATTTCTGTGTTTCCAAATGGCGTCACCTGTTTTGCAAACAGCAAAGTACGTACATGCTATGGCTTTTTAGCTTTTCACAAAAAAAAGGCTGTGCTTCTCAGGCAGTCCCAGTCCAACTGAAAGAACAAGAAACACAGTCAGAGCCAGTGGTGGGCAATGCCCTAAGCCACTAAGTGATGCTAAAGATCCTAGTTTCATCACCTCTCTGAATAAAAGACATTTTCTCAACATGCCACAGCATTATAACTGGCTTCAAGTCTTATTTTTTTCTAATCTGAATGCAAGCAGAATTTGAATATTTCCTGAAAACACACATCATTGGCAAATTTTAATCACATCATCCTTTGAGGCAATCAATAAAATCACAACTACTGAACCGTGCGTGTGTTTTGGTATATTTAAGTACCTATTCTTATATAATTGATGAAGTATTTCAATGGCCCCTTCTTGCTCTGCTAGGATGCTCAGTGGTTTAGAGAGGAGAAATCTCACAAACAAATCTCGCAATGGCAAGCTTTACACAAAGCCTGGTTCCTATACTCCAGTGTCATCTGCATGTTCCTTAAAAGTCTTTGAATTAATACCTTAAATACTTATACTGTGACTCCTTTTCCTAGCTTTTGTCAGGAACTAATGGGCTTTCAGTTAATAAATTATATCATGTACATTTAATAACTTCAGCAGTGTGTGCAAATCTCTTCAATGAAGCTGTAGAGACTCACACGTTTCTGTCTTAACTGCCACAACAACTGTACAAATTCAATGGATGTTGTACAGTTTTTTGCCACTAAAATGTCAACTGAGAGTTTAAATAAAAGGAAATTAGCTGTTCAGGCATAGTTTTCTATTAATCAGTAGACAGAGCTCTTTCTAGTGTCAGAAGCATGGAAGAGGTGTGCAATGGTGTGATTTTAAGAGTCTTAAGAAGGCTTCCCCGTTTCTGAGATACCTGTGAAAGTTTAAGATGCAAAGCCAGAGGGTCACATCCCAGCTGAGAATTAACAGGTGTGACTTCCAAAATAAACAACATCATTGACTGACATTGATTCTGAATTTGGCCTGTTGTTTAGAAAATATTTTTGGCTGGTTAAGGCCCCAGAATACAAAATACCTTCACACAGTCGCAGGTGTTCTCAAATTATCTAAATGTAATGGATTGCATAAAAATGTTATTTAAGTCTAGAACATAAGGATTTTAATAATTGTGCTGGAAATATACAGTGTAGCTCTATACCTTATGAAAATAGTGGCCACCTACAAAGAGATATAACCAGAGGTCACAGTAATATTTAGCACTATGGTTGGTTTTTTTTTATTTTAAAAAACCTTTTTTCACTGTATCATTGTATCACATGTATTCTTCATGTCTGAAACAAAGCTCATCTGTCAGCACTTGTGTTGGAAGCCCCCCAAATTGCCTAAATGCCTCAGGAAATAAGTCTTCATCAGGGGCCGGTCTTGCCTTCAAGCCGGCACAGAGCAGGAACTGGATCTCTGCCATCACAAAAGCGGTGCTACAAAAGCTTATGCCTCAGCTGAGCTGTGCAGTGGAAATTATGGTCATGGGTGGCTTGAGAAGGACTCACTGCGGAGCGCATCAGGAGGTGGCTGGGGATTATTGCTGCAGTGTCTTGCCTAATTCTATTTCCTTTTTTTTTTTTTAAAGAGCTGTAATACTAAAGATTAGTACTTCCTACAGGCTGTACGTATAGTAAGTAGCAGAAGAAATAAAGATCGGCTTGTATCAGAGAATACAACCTCCCTTCAGAAGCTAGTTAGGAAGAAACTGCCTCCTCTCTGTAGCACTGTCAGATGCCATTGGTTCTGTCGCGTGGTAAAAAGACAGAGGGAATCGGCGAGGCTTTCCTAATAAGAGCAGAGTGGGAAAGAAGTTTGCCTGGCTGTGAAAAGAGAGAGAGAAACTGTTAGTCTATCACAGCTGATACTTTCACAAATCAGTGGTGCAGAGCTGTGCTTATTACACAGCAACAGAATCTCCTACAATATTACCGTTTTTGCAGCAAATGTTATATGCTGCACGTAGACAGCTCAAATGACAGTCCCTCTTCCAATGCTTTTCAGTGATTGCCTGGATAGTTCAATAACTTATCCAGCAACCACTTCTGCGAGGACATATTATGGTTGTATATTGCTGCTAATGGAGAATTCCCTTAATTTATGACTTCTTCCTTTACAACATTTTTTTTTTTATTCAAAGCATTTATTTGAAAACTAATAAAGCGTGTAAGGGTTATAGTAATAGCTAAGATTTGTTTATGAGATTTACTGGGGAGAGTTTGGGCTGCCACAAATAACATCTCTAACTAGTCGATTATTGTCCTTCTCAGAAGACTGATCCAGGAGAACATCAGTGATTATCAATATTAAAAGACAACATGCCACGTCCAGTGCTTTCGATTTTACTCATGTCCATAATTGTACACATCGTTTTGCTAATTAGAAAAAGCAAAAATTACGTTTGGCACCTGGGTCTTTCTGTATGAGACCCGGCTGGTGCACAGCCCCTTCAGTCCCGTCTTCAGCAGCAAGGGAGCAGCCGGTGCCTCGGAGGAAGGCAAACTCACATCACATTGGCAGGTCCTTAGCCTGTCCTCCAGTTTAGTTTCCTGTTCCTCAGCAGCTACGGCCTGGATCAGTCCCTGGGACATGAGATGTTTTCTACAGCCTTTGATAATGCCGGCAGGTGAAATCCTCCCCCCAAAATCTATATAATTCTTAAGTCTGTGTGTTGCTCTATCCAAATTTGCATCCTCCTTTTTGCGGCGCCTACCTGCATGCTTCTTTCTTCCCGTGCTTCTTACCGGGTTAGCAATTTACAACAGCTCTGAGCAGCTCAAAACAACTCCCTCCCTGTTTAAATGCTGATTCAGAGTAATTATTGCTCTTGGGTGAGTGTAATTTACAGGATAATCATGCAGCTTTCTGTTGCTTACATTCACCTTTTCCCTCTTGTTTAGGAGGCAGCCTTGTTCAGCACAAACATTCGTACAACTCATATATGAGAGGGCATATCCTTGACTTATCATCATCTGTGATTTTTTTCACTTGACAGGTTGAAAAATGCGTACACCTATTTTCTCTGATGGTTCTCTTATCGCCGTGGGCCTTCCTGAGGCTACGTCTGCTCAACCATTCAATTTTGATTCTGGAAGCAATGTTAAGGCCATTAGCTGTGTCCACATAAGGATGCTGTTATAAAACTTGACGTGCTTATTAATCATAAATTCAGTAGACATTCTGCCTCAGTCTTTCTAGGGTCTGCCTATGCTTCATTTGTGATGTAAAGTGAGGGTTTGGGGGGAAGGTGGTGTGTTTCTAGATCAGTGTTTGCATCAGGTAGCAGGCGACGTGCGGTATTTCCATATCGGTTTCCACCCAGGAAGAGCACTTAGCTCTTTTCCCCTTGTACTGCACATAGTTTGCTCCAGAGTGAGACAGTGAAAAAGTGCAGTTAGAGAAGTTCAAGAACAGGTGGCTGCAGACAAATGTTCGCTCTGCCTTATCAGTGGGGGGATATCACCGTTCCTTTGTCACCATATATTACCCAATATTACTCCAGCATCATGACACCATCATTTGAGGGGTAGGTAAAAACAGCACATTAAGAAATATTTTTCTTGCCGCTCCATTCCACCAGTGGCTTTTAAAGTGAAGCTGCCAAAATCTATATTCCTGAAACGTTACCTGTCTAAACCCATAGAGCACTAGTGGTTTCCAGGCTACTAGTTAAATATACCTCATGAAGATTGTGCGTGTATATTCATTTTTGGATTGCCAAACTGACTCAAGACATTTGTAATCCGTTGGACGTTCAGCCTAGACTCGTGAAATGGCTTAGCAAAGTTCATTAGCTTTGGAAAACTTGAATCCATTGCCACGGATGAGGGAGGGAAACAGACTGTAACCCTCTGCTAGCATCCGCCAGCACGCTGCTCTGAGCCCACCAACCCAGGTTATGTCTGCACCCAGCCCTGGCTACAGACAAGATTTCTTATCGCTTGGAAAACAACTGGCTGCAACTCCCTTGTAATTGTATTTTCCTCTGATTGCCTGCATTTGTTCAAATCCAATAAACTAAAAGTGAAAGGCAGTGAGGCAGAAAACGTGTAGATCAGCACCAAAGATTATGTGAAGGCAGTGGCCTTTGAACTGAGGCTCCTGAATTTTGCACGTGCAGGGGAGTCGAAGACAGCAGGAGAGGAGGTCAGATTTAAGACCACAGCGCAGGAAGAGACAATATGGGTCATCAGGTCTAGTCTCCAGATCTCACAGGCAACCATATTATAGAATACCTTTCATCAGTTTATTGAGCCCTGTGAGTAGTAAATTTCCATGACAAATGCACAGGCTGGCACTGTTGTTTCAAATCCTCTGCAAATATTGCTTGTCATCTTCCCCAGTCCAGAGAGATAAGATTAAAAATAAAATTCTCCAACCCCTTGCCCTGCTCACCCCAATCACAACCTCCTGTTTTAAATTAATTCTTAAATTTCAGGATTGCCATTTGTGTTCTTTTTGAGCCACGCGGCATTTTCTGCCTTCTCAAAAAAATTTGCCTTGTTGTTAGCCGACCTGGCCACGCATCCGAGCGTCAGTGCTCACCTTCCACCTACCTCCACAGCTGTCGAATGTGGTGTCGTTCCACCTCAGGTGGAATCATTAACTACAATATCCTGTCTTCCCACTGTCCAATAAGTGCTGAAACCCTGTGGCTGAGCACCGCAATTAATCTCTTGTGATGTTCAGGTACAGAACAGATTCATGTTTGATTTTCTCTATTGGGAAGTTTCTCATTAGGGGTTGTAAAATAAGAAAGATGACAATTATGGGTGGACCTCTCTTCTCCTTTCTTTTTTCTTTTGCCTGTACTTGAGCTTGAAGATCTTATTTTCCCTTTGATTTGCTCTATTTTATTACTTTTATAGCATTTTTTTTAATGAAAGTTGCTTTTCATGTGCTTTTTTCGCCTACTGGGCTATATCTTCTGCCTCCGGGCTGTGCACTGAGTGATGCCCTCAGCCCCCCTTACCTGCAACTTGACTCAGATCTCACCAGCCTTTGTTTGACCATACAGTGACTCATATTATTTCATAGGATTTCAAATATCGCTGTCATACTAATAATACCTAGATGCATTGCTTTACTGATTGCTCAAGAAGTTTTATTTGTTTATTCAAGCCCTTTGAAGCTGAGCATCCGATATGTTTCCTTAAGTTAGAGCTTGGAAATTTAAAAGTCAAGCAATTAATTGCCAGCATTGAGTCTTCAAATGTCTAGAGGGATGTCTGCCCTTTCGTTTGATAATGTCTCTGATAAATCCCAAACTGAGACGCTGCTATGTGTTTTAGGGAGTTTTAATTAGGTTCTGTTTTATCATTTATCAGGCATATGAAGGTAAATGCAGAGTGTCTTCTTATATCAGTAAAATTTGTGTAAAAGTCATGGATCTGGGATTAAGGCTCCACAGCAGCTTTGATTGAATTATTTCCTAAGTTCTTTTTTGCAATCATTATTGTAATGGACTCTGAATGGAAATACCTAAACCCCTTCACACTGGGTCACATTGATTTGCAGTACTGATTTACCAAATTTCATGAGGACTAAGATAAAAAGGGCTTCTGCTTTCAATTGGAGAAGCATGCATTCATTTTAAACACAAAATCAGGCGTGAAAAACAGGATCATTTGGTGTTTGATTTTATTTCTAAAATAAGTCTACAACTTCCCTCTGGCTTTGTCCCTTAAGACTTTATGATACAACCACATTTTCAAACACACTTAAATGATTAGAATAAAAAAGAAGGTTGTTGGCACAGCAGCAATGAACTTTGCAATACATAACGTTCAGTCGCCTGGTCTTTACTGTGGCATGCAGAACCCCACGGAGCCGGGACACAGACACATTCACACTAGCAATGCCTGGAGAGAATTACTTATTTTAAAAACAGTCTATCAAAATCAGCATATTGGCAGATTGAGCAGGGAGCGTCTGTAAGACTCTTACTAGATAATGCTGAATTAATGGTCTAACTTAAAGCCCATCTGTCTCTAAACTACCGGTACTGCACTTAGAACCCCGTGGAAATTTTCCTCCCTGTTTGGGACCCTCAGGGTCATCTCTGCCTTTTGTTTCCAGAACAGAGTATGGATTTTCAGATTCCAGAAAAGTAGGCAACTACAGTGACGCATTAAATGTAAAATACTTGAACAGTCTTTGGAGCAGGGACAGGGAGTTCTGCCAGCAGACCATAGAGTCATGCTTGGTTTTGGACTCACTGCGCCCATGGATGTTTAAGAAAACCCTGCTCATTTGAGCAACAGCTTTAGGGGAGGTGGGGATATTCTCCCATCCCAGAGTGACGCGTAGCCCCTGGTCACAGGATGCTTCAGAGAGGTGGGGGTTGTACACCACAGGCAGCTGAACTGAATCTGCTCCAGGTACTGAAATAAGTCTGGAGGAGTGTCGTGGTTTAGGCCAAATCATCTACTGGGGACCTGGGGTACCCCAGATGGGACCGACAGATGCTCCCCTCTACCCCTCTTCAAAGAGAGAGGCAGAGGAGGGGAAAAGACACTTACGAGTTTAGAAGGAACTGAACTACTTTAATGAAATATTAATAATAAAATAAAAAGAAATAATGGAAAATATGTACAAAACCGTATCAAGCTCCCGAGATGACAATCACGACACCGGCTGGCACTGGGGCAGTCCCAGGCTGGACTCAGCGACGGACGGGAACTGGATTCCGGATCTGGATTCAGGATCGGGATCACAGGCAGACGAACAGAGTCCTCCACAGACGTCAGCCATTGAAGGCAGAGAGCTGACCCTTTGATCCTCAGTTTTTATACTGAGCATGAGGCAGATGGGATGGAATATCCCGTTGGTCAGTTTTGGGTCACCTGTCCTGTCTGCTCCTCCCCGCAGGTGGGACCCCACTATGCTTTTCCGCTTCCAACCCTCTAATGGGGCAAATGACAAAGTTGGTTGCCCTTGGCTGTTATAGCAATAGGTATAAGCAGGAGCCTCTCTGCACACCATGCCTGGGCATCAGCTGTAAACATCCGTCTTATCACTCTGAGAGAGCGAACACTGTCTGCACAATATGCAGTTAATTTCAGTAGTTAGAGAGGCCCAGCTAAGAAGTGAAGTTACTGAATAAAATTGGTTCTGTTTTACCTCAAACCAGGACAAGGAGTGATAGTCTGAAAGAATGACAGAAAGAAAGAAAGGAAAGTATCAATGCATTCTGCATGAAGGCCAGCTGAGTAGGCATGTGATGGACACTCAGATGATCTGTCTCCTTCTGGCTAAAACAGGCCAAGAAACACCTCTTTTTAGATCAGATTAGGTTTAGGCAAGGAGAATTCAGGCTTTCCTACTTTCCAAGCATTGCTGTTTTCTTTCTTATGATGCATTAAATGTAAGAAATGACCTTCAAAAGCTCTGTGAAAAAAAGTAATGGTGGCAGAGGTGAAGTGGCAGCAGTTATACTAAAAGCTACTTCATCCAGTTTGGAGAATCTGTTCCAACTTTTTTTTTCAATCTGATTTGGAAAGCCACAGACCACGAATAGCATTTAGCAAACATCCTTATTGCTAACAGGCATGTACAGGCTATTTTATGGGTGTTTATGGATGTAGATGTAACTGCTCATAAATGTAGTGATGAATAATAGATCGGTGAATGCTTTCTATACTGCAGTGGTATCCTCCATATTATGACTTCAAATACATTTATAAATGGTGCCAAATCTGTCACCACACTGGCTCTAAGAGGAGGAGAAGGCTGAGACACAGAAGGCTGTGCGCAGATGACTAAATAAAGCAGGACAGGGCCCTCAGTGTACTCCTGCCCTAGGGCATGTCCCTGTGCTAAGCTCTCCTTTCCCTGCAGAGGAATGGGCAAACGCCTAAGGCAAGTGGTTTCTGGCTGTTCGCGGGAGAATGATGGTGGGACAATGCTCATGGGCATGGGACAAACCAGTGCCCCATAGGACATGGGTGATACCGCAGTGCAGGATTGTGCGTTGCCTCTGTTTAATATAGCCAGACAGACCAGCTATTTGGCTTGTGGACACACAGGGAAATTGTGGCAGAAGTAGGAGCTGACTAGCCAGTCATTTATGCACTTTCTGGAATTTCAAAATACTACTGCAAGTTTGGAGAAAAGAAATAAAACTTCCTGTAATTCCATGTAACACGAGAGTTGCTGCTGGCAGCTGACTACCGGGAGGAATCGAGCCTGTCATTTCTACTCTACATACACACAAACTCAAGTCTCTTTTTTTATTCCGTACTATGGATAGTTCGAGCTTGTCTTCTGTCAAGAGGTCTGCAGAAAAACTTTGCCAAAGCTTTTATTAAATAAGCCGCTGCACAGGCAGTCATTCACCTCCAGGTCCAATTCTTCATGGGTCAGGCGATCCAGCAGCTCCACATGGGACCTTAATAAAACATTCCAGGAAAGCTCCAGGGACACACAGGCATTAAAGGTTGTTAACGGCACCATAATTAAAAACAAATTAACAGGAAATCTGAAATTGCCTTAAGAATTGTTCCTGTCTTGTGTCACATCTCATAAATCTCAAATTACCTTTGAAATTTGACTTAGTATTTCAGAATAGCTGCAAGATCAACAAACCACTACAAAGTAGTTAAAAACCTACAAAATTTGCTTCCTTAGCGCTAAGACCAGAGGATATCTTTGACGGTCTGCATGGCACCGACAATTTTAAAACCCTTTATTTACTTCAGAGGAAAGGAACAGCGCAAGAGAAGATGGTTCAGTAGCTGCAGTTGTATTTGTAGTGAATATTTCTCCAGCATGACTCTTGCTTTCTGCTGAACTTGAAACATGTTAACCCTTTTTAGCCAAAGCATCCTTCCTCTCACCGGAAGGCTTAGGTAGTTTCTGCATCCTCATTTAGCCAGCTGTTTATTATAACAGCTAGATAAAATGAAAATGAAAATTTCTTCCAAAAGAGTAGGGGTTGAACTTCCCAGCATTTTACAAAAGGCTATGCTTAAAGATTTAAAGTATTCCTTGCTTATTAATACATTTTTTAATAAAGCTGAGCCAGAGGAACCATATAAAATTTTGACTGGATAGAGAACATGAAATTTGCCTCAAAATCAATTCATAGAATCATAGAATCATAGGGTTGGAAGGGACCTCTGGAGATCATCTAGTCCAATAGTCCAACCCCCCCGCCAGAGCAGGGCCACCTTAGAGCAGGTTGCACAGGAACGTGTCCAGGCAGGTTTTGAATGTCTCCAGAGTGGGAGACTCCACCACCTCTCTGGGCAGCCTGTTCCAGTGCTCTGCCACCCTCAAAGTAAAGAAGTTCCTCCTCATGTTAAGATGGAACTTCCTATGTTCAAGTTTGTGCCTGTTACCTCTTGTCCTATCACTGGGCACCACCGAAAAGAGCCTGGCCCCATCCTCCTGGCATCCACCCTTTAAGTATTTATAAGCATGGATCAGGTCCCCCATCAACCGTCTTTTTTCCAGACTAAAGAGACCCAATTCCCTCAGTCTTTCTTCATAAGAGAGGTGTTCCAGTCCCCTAATCATCTTGGTAGCCCTATGCTGCACCCTCTCCAGCAGTTCCCTGTCCTTCTTGAGCTGGGGAGCCCAGAACTGGACGCAGTACTCCAGGTGCAGCCTCACCAAGGCAGAGTAGAGGGGGAGGATGACCTCTCTTGACCTGCTGGCCACACTCTTCTTGATGCACCCCAGGATGCCATTGGCCTTCTTGGCCACCAGGGCACATTGCTGGCTCATGGTCATCCTGTTGTCCACCAGGACTCCCAAGTCTCTTTCTACAGAGCTGTTCTCCAGCAGGTCAGCCCCCAACCTGTACTGATGCATGGGGTTATTCCTCCCCAGGTGCAGCACCCTACACTTGCCCTTATTGAATTTCATAAGATTCTTCTCCGCCCAACTCTCCAGCCTGTCCAGGTCTCTCTGTATGGCAGCACAGCCTTCTGGTATGTCAGCCACCCCTCCCAGCTTTGTATCATCAGCAAACTTGCTGAGCGTGCACTCTATCCCCTCATCCAAGTCGATGATGAATATATTGAACAGGACTGGACCCAGTACTGAACCCCTGGGGAACATCACTCGTCACTGACCTCCAACTAGACTCTGCGCCCCTAACCACAACCCTCTGAGCTCTGTCTTGCAACCAATTATGAACCTACAGTTATATGCTGACAAAACTATAGGTATCTATTGTACATTTACCAATGTAGAACACAGTGACCGAATTAGGTTTTGCAGGAACACAAAATTTAAATTCAATGTGTCAAGATGGCTATGGTTTCATTAAAAGCCTGGTGCTATTGGATATTTCATCAAAAGCTCAAATCCTGTGGAAAAGTAATTATGTGATGATCTCAACTTTTATTCTAAAACAATACAATTGCCCGGCTGCCCTGCCCGACTGCAGAGAAAAGCTTGAAAACATTTCCCAAGCGTATTCTAGAGACTCCAATCCTGCAGGCAAATAAAAGAGCCCCTAGATAATAGACTTTAAAATTCCAGGTCTGTGTGAACTCATCTTACAGTTTTTTTCAGGGCTGACAATCCTGCTTCCTTAAAAAAAAAAAAAAAAAAATCTAATCATTTGCATTGTCAAAGAGCCTTAGAAAATATAGCTTGTCATTTCTGTCAGCTTAGCAGTTTTTTATTATTGCTAATAGTGCAGTTTCTCTTATTATATTAGTTAGACTACAAAGTTCTTCAGCAAGTTTTGGGTCATTTTGCTCCCCCGCACACTAACATTTTTTTTCAATCCACAAAGCACTTATCAACTGCACTGTATCATGTAAATCCCTCTGATTAGGTTGGGGGTTTTTTTGTTGTTGTTCTTGGGTTTTTTTTTGTTTGTATGTTTGTTTGTTTGTTTTTTCCCTGCCAAACTTGCATGCACGAAATTAATTTCTGCTTTCTGCCAGGCTGTGTCAACACAGGTCAGCATTTCCCTGGCCCAGCTACCTAAGAGCATCCCAATGCGTCCTCCCAGCGCAGCGCAGCAGAGCACGGTGCGGGGCAGGGCAGGGCAGCGGGCAACTTGGAGAAAAGGGGACTGAAAAGTGTCGGAACATAACCAGTCCAGGAGACCAAGAGACAAGGGACTGGTTTTGTTCAGAAATTTAGTTCCTGAGACGTCCAGATGAGGCCACTGTGGTTTTGTTATCCTGATTTCAAGAAAGGAATTTAATTTGGTTACCTCAGAGTTTCCCGTCCCCGCAACTGCAAGCGTGTTCAATAGCCTGTTTTTCTGTTGGAGAACAAAGAAAAGGAAATGGTTATTTTTTTCCTTTGCGCAGCAGTTACGGTACTCGCGGAGGCAGGAAGGGAACCGGACAATGGAAGCTGCAGATGTGGAATTTCTTTTCTAAATCCCTTTTGCTGCTGCTGCTCCTGCTGCCTGAGAGGCCGTGGAGACAGAGCAGTGCCGTAGCAGGAGATGCTGCGAGACCGGAGCAGAGCAAGCACTTGCGTTTGACGGAGAGCCCCGGGGTGAAGCTTTCCGACGACGGCCGGACCCGGCCTGTACTGGGCTGTGTCACTGTTCCGGTTTCGACCCAGCGGCGTGATGCAAAACTAGGGGAGGGTACAGAGCCCTTTGGCTGAGTCACGCTGTTAGGAAATGGGGATTTCTGTGGTGAGAGGCCAGACCTGGCCCTGCCAAGTCCCCGGGCAGTGAACTCTAATGCCTTTTGGAGACGGGGACGACGTTCTCATCCAAAAATATCTGGCCAGCCGAGGCGGGGGTGGGCAGATTGTGGCTACAGGGAGACTGTGCTTCCTTTGTGTTTTGGTTTTGGCTGTTACTAAAAGTGAACTCCTGAAGGAAGAGCTCTGAAGGGACGGTGGGGACGTGGGCACGCTCGCGAGCTCGGCCACGGGGAGGGACGTCGGCCGCTGGGCAGAGCTGCAGCATGTTCTTCCTTCCAGCAGTGTGATTAAAAGAAGGCAAAGGCCTAACTTTGTAAATGCTCTCTGAAAGGCTTTTTTTCTTCCCTTCATGTTTGCTGCTGCAGAAGGGAATGCCTTGTTCAAACCCGTTTAGTCTGCCTCATAATAGGTGCGTTTTTGACAGCAGCTGGGCAGTCAGGACTCGGTGAGAGGCTCTCGTTTTTGCTTCACAGAATCACAGAATGATCAGGGTTGGAAGGGACCTCTGGAGATCTTCTAGTCCAACTCCCCTGCCAGAGCAGGGTCACCTACAGCAGGTTGCACAGGACGGGTTTTGAATGTCTCCAGAGTGGGAGACTCCACCACCTCTCTGGGCAGCCTGTTCCAGTGCTCTGCCACCCTCAAAGTAAAGAAGGTCCTCCTCGTGTTAAGATGGAACTTCCTATGTTCAAGTTTGTGCCTGTTACCTCTTGTTCTTGCTTCTCCACCTGCTTGGGCTGAAGGGACACATTTTAGCCTCATGTCCCTGTTTTGTACAAGGCCAAATCTGGCCCGAGCTTGTCCTGCCTTTGGGTTATCTCCCCCACGCCGGGCAGTGCGTTTGGAGGATGGTCAACAAAAACACTCAGTCAGAGCTTATAGCTGCAATGGGATTTAATATAATATTTGTTTGTAAACGGGCAAATATTGGCAGAAAGTGCTTGCGCGGGAGGGGTCTGTGACTCTCAGTCAGGCTGCCAACCCGCTGGAACCCAACAGCCACAACTGGCCTCGGCTCTTTCCAGGCTGGTCCAGGCACTCCAGGGATGCAACATTTCAGCCTCGGGACCAGTTGGCTTTGCACCATTTGGCCCTGTTAAGGCACAAGTTTTAATTGCACGGCTTGCTCAGCTTGCCACCATCTCACACGTCTTGCTGTGGTCCTGGCCCCTCTCTTGTGGTAGGACCCCACTCGCCAGAGACAGCTTCAGGGACGTCCCCTCTCTTCACTCTCCTCCCAGGCAGGTGAAGCTCTACGAGGGACCTGAAACTGAAAAGAGATTGAGCGGTGCTTGGCAGTAAAAAAACAAGTGGGATTTGACTCCAAAGAGGTTGCTGGAGTGCCCCAACTCCCAGCTGCAGCTTTGCGCATAGTCCTTTAGCATCTGAGCTAATAATGCAGGGGTTTAAGGCAAGGCTTTCTGAAATGAGGTGGTGGGGAGGGAGTGTACACCCATTGCCAAGTCTGTCAGGCAGCAGCGAAGCATCTCCATCACTACGCATCTGCTGGAGATGAAAAGTCCTGAAAGTCTTGTAATATTTGCTGCAATTTTCACCCAGTTTAAACGGTGCCTGAAGTTTTTGCATATCCTTTTTAGGGTCCCTTTGAGTTTAAACTTGCTGCGTATTCCTGTAGCAATACAATTTCCTTTCATCAGCAGAGCTAGCTTCAGCTGTCGTCGGGTATTATTATACATCACTGCTTCCTTCCTCTCCCATCAGTCCCTCTGTCCCGGAGTTAAATGTCATTTATAGTTCGAGGTATTTGACTGCTAGTCCCCCTGTCCCCCAGAATAGCCCAGAAAGACAGGAAAGTTCATGAGAAAAGGGACATCAAGTGGCCACATTTCCTGCAGCACAAAAGAACCAGACCCCCAAAATTTCGCTGATAGATGTGAAAGTAGCATAGGACACTTAAGACAGAGTAATTTGTGCAGAACTGCATGGTATGACCGCTCACACTTGGCGACGTGGGTAGCAAGCAATCATCCAAGTGGGCGCAGATACGGCTGGAAAATGTCACTGCTACAGTGAAGGTGGTACCCTTTCTGAAAAGAAAGAGGCCTATCCTCACCACACAGGGGATATAAAAGCTAATGTTTTTTATGAGCATTAACTTTTTTTTTTTTAACTAAACAGAAAACTTCACACGGAAGTCCCTACAAGCATTTTTTGCAGCTTGCAAAGTTTTCTGGTGGACCAATAACTGTTTCAGTGAAAACAGGAACATCAAAATAAAAACGATTGTGAAAATGTCCTTTACATCTGAATTAAAATGATGGCTTCTTTGTTTCCTTTTTTTCTTCTACAGCTTGCTTGTTTATTTTTTGAAGTCACTCTTGTTAATTGTCCTGCAGCCATGGTATGTACCAGATAGCCAAGAAAGCTGACATGCTGAAGTTATATACAGCATCCTTGTGACCTTTTTGCAGTGAAGACACATATCTGTCCAATAAAGCCCAGGCCAAATGACAGTGACAGCTGCCTGGTGGCATTCAGTTTGAATTGAACAGGTTTGCTCACAAGTCAGGAGCAAGTATTTCATTACAGACTGTGCACCAAGACCGACATAAGCCCCCAAAAGTGAAACTTTCCCTCAGCAGCGATGGAAACTGCCCCGGTGGACCAAGATGCACTTCACAGGCTCCTCCTTGTCTCCTTGCTTTGACTTTCTCGCCTCCCGCAAGCTGTCATCCCCTGTTGGCATTTGCATGTTGGCTTAGCACTTGCAAGGGAAGAAAACCTCACTTCATCTCTCAGGAGGGATCCAGGGTGTTATGGGAACTGAGCACTCGAAGAACGAGGGGCGAAGGAGCATGGTTTTTCTGCGGAAAGGTCCAAAGTTGCCTGCGTGGGAAGATGCTCTTCTCTCAGGGAAAGAGCCCAAGTCACTGCTGAAACGGGGATTGCGTTATGTCAGCTTGAGCCTCATAATGAAAGGGATGACCAACGCGCCTGACTTCTTGTGGGGACTGCCCGAGGTGCAGAAACTGAACCTTTCACGAAACCAGCTGGTGGTGATTCCTCCTTCGCTGGGGAAACTGGACAGGCTGGTAGTGCTGAACTTGGGTGGCAACTGCCTCAAGTGTCTGCCTAAAGAGATTGGGCTGCTGAGGAACCTGAAGGTCTTGTTTGTCAATATGAATTGCCTGACAGAAGTGCCGGCAGAGCTCAGCTTGTGCAGGAAGCTGGAGGTTTTGAGCCTCTCACACAACTGCATCTCGCAACTGCCTTTGAGCTTCACCGACCTGACAAGTTTGAGGAAACTGAACCTCAGTAACAACCGCTTTGTGCAAATTCCCCTCTGCATTTTCGCACTGAGGAACTTAGACTTCTTGCACCTAGGGTCCAACAGGCTTGAAAGCATCGCAGAGAGTGTCCAGTATCTGGTCAATCTGCAAATCTTTATCATAGAGAATAACAACATACGCACCCTGCCACGGTCCCTCTGCTTCCTCACCACTCTGGAGTTACTAAACATCGATTACAATGCCATACAGACTCTCCCGGATGACCTCTACCTGCTGCGCCGGCTGCCACGCATCGCGTGGAACCCCATGGATAAAGGCCTCCACATCGCCCACAACCCCTTGTCCCGGCCCCTGCCCGAGGTCATCAAGGGGGGGCTGGATGCCCTCTTCAACTACCTCAGGGAGAAAAAGGAGCACAACTGAGTTTCCCCTGAGCTTGGGATTAAGCCTGTCATCAAGACTCAGTCGGCCCAGAGCGCTTCCCTGAACAGGCATTTCCACTTCATAATGCTTGGATTTCGAAGACTGTGGATGGCTTTAGTAACGGTTGGCAGAAAGCAAGTAAATTATGATGGTCTTGATTAAGTGTGTGAAGAGTAAACTTTCTAAAAATATTCACCTCTGTGACCTTCAGTGTTGAGGTCTTTGGGGTTTTTTTAGGAAAAAACCCAAACCCGCATACCTGTGTTAAAATGTTTGCTTGACGTTTGACAGAAACAAATTAAGGCAGCCTGCTAGAAGTGCAGAAATGTGTATTTGCCAGCTATTAGGTTGGAGGAATATTAATATAAATTGGATTTACTATATGTGATTGCAGTTGCACTTTAACTCCTGCTCACTTCTTCATACACAGATAAACCACTACATAAACAAACACTGCTATCTAAGTGAATCTCAAGGAAAATGTTTAATTTACTTCTGGCAGTGAATATATCCTGAGCTATATTAGCCCACAGACAGTATATTACTGGCCAGTTCAATACCATTTGTTGTTTACCCCACAGCTGTGAGCTGGCCTCTGTAAATTACAGGTGAAGATTGCTGGCGATGAGGTGATTTCGCAATTCTTTGGAAGAAGACCCCAAACTTCCCCAAAGCCCCTAGTTCCCCTCCTGAGGTCCCTACAGCGGTGCGTCACATCAGCTGGGAGCAGCATCCGCACCAAGCGGAGAAGTGAACGTGGGTCCTTATTCCCTCCAACGAAGGCTGTCAGATGAAGTTGCTCATTACAAGATGACTGACTGCACGCTGTTCCCTTTCCCGCATCCCTGCCATCGGAATCGTGGAGTAACTTTACTCAGGAGGCAGTACGTCTCCTAAAGGTGAAATATTTCTTTCAGGGAAAGCAGCGTCAAACCAATCATCGGCTTAAGTAAGAGCTTCAAAAACAAATGCTTATTTCTGTGATTTTTGGTATCAGCCAGTAGCATAAAAGTCAGGTCTTATGTGGTTTCTCATATTGATCTTCTGTGAATGTCCTTCATCAAAGTTTTATCTGGTAATAAAGAGGCAGTGCGAAAGAGCTGTTAAGAATTTATGCAACCTGGGTTTTTTGTTCCCTCACACCAGTGTAAAACAGAAGCAACTCTGTTGAAATGAGTTGAGATAAATGCTTGTAATGGCAGTGTAGGAGAGGAATGAGCCTGTAATTCTTGAGCTAATTAAGAGTATTCAAAGCCACTTTTAAAGTGCTTCCTCTCCTATGTCAAATCTTAGGAATCAATGATTACTTTCTAAAACATAATTTGCTCAAAATTACGGGAGGCTGTGGAAGGGTGATCCTGCTTCTAGTGAAGTTAATGGACAACCCCTGGCTGAGGGAAAAACTCTTCAGCAGAGGTAGAAGCAGCCCGATAACAGCAGACAATTAGATAATTCAGAGGTACGTGCAAGCAAACGCAGCACCTTTAACCACACTAACCTTATCAGTGCAGTATTGAATGTAGCAATGAAGAATCGGTGCTCACTGAATATTCCGCTCTGGAGCTGCCTAGCCTGATATTTTATTATGTTGGATTGTTTTGTGTATCATTTGTTATCTTAATAGAGAATTTCAGTGTTACGCCCAGCAATCGCAGTTTCCAAGTGTGCTGTCAAGGACAAATGTTATTTTTCCAGCAAACGAGAAACCTTTTTGAAGGGCACGTTTGCTCGAGCATTAAGCAAACAAACAAAGCAGGTAAACAAACTCCAAAGCACAGTTATGTTGTGATTTTTTTACTTAATACAGGTTTCAAATGCAAAGGTATTTTATGTGTAGCTTTACATAAGCTACTACATAAAACTATTTATTTCAGCCGCGCAATGAGATTTAAAGCAAAGTTCCAAGTATTTTAATAAATAATACGTCTAAAATTAATATGTGTTTCAATTAGAGACAAGAAATAAAGCCGCAATTATTTATAGAAATACCAACAGATAATTCTTGGAGGGGATTAGGCACAGATTATTAACTTTTCTAAATGTCCATTTCATATCCCTAAGTCTGGCGTTCACGTAAACACTGCAGTCCCACAATAGTGCTTTGCAGGAAAATTAGATGCCTATGGCATTAATCACCTGAAAAGATTTTCCACGTATCAGTATCCGGGATTATATGACACCAGATAGCCTCCGATGTGATCTGACTAGAAGAAGTATGCACAGTAATTTACATGGAAGATGTGAGACTGGACTGTGTGTGTTCATTAAAAGGGTGAGAAACAGTGCAGGATTCAAGAAAATGGTCTCCAGACAGGGGATTAAAAGGCAAATTTGACATAATCAAATGCATCTGGAAAGGCAGTTATAATATGAAGTGCAATACCAATAATTTAAAATTCAATTATTCAATTGAATAATAATAACCTTTTACTCAAGCTAATAAACCTTTGTAAGCACACGAAACACATAAAAGTCTCTGCCTTTTTAAACAGAATAATAAAATTCATTGAATAAATGGTACTTTAATGTATAATTCAGATTTTACCATTAAGAAGATAATTTCTACTGAACTGCTTTAGTCTTTCTTTCATTCCTCAATCAAGACCCTTATAAATAGCTTTCTCGGAGATACAGAAAATGATCTCACATGACTAAAGGTAGCGTTCTGAATTCCTCCTGTAAAAAGAAAAGAGCGTATATCAGTGTTAACATACAGGAATATGCATGAGAGGCAAATAAAGATATATGCATTTGCAACTGAGAGGGAGCAAGCTAGAGAAAGCAAGCAGGAGGCACAGGAAGGCGTTAGAAAACATGATGTCACATGCTGGCCCTCGTTTCGAGCAGGGCATTAGCAAAGAATTGGTGGATCTCAGCGTTGTCATCTGATATCAGCTGTACAGATGACAGGAAAAAAAAGGAGCTGAAACGCTGCAAGGACTGTAGTCATATCTTCTGATATATGACCACTTCTGTGTGTATATTAAATGATACGATTTTGACTTATAATCTTCAGAGAACTATATGAGGAACGTTACATTTCTTTTTAGTACTCACTGAAGTTTTCTCATCCTAAGCCTCGCAGCAGCATAACTTGTGATGCCCCTATTATTTTTGTTGTTATCGGTGGTGGTGTTCTTCAAGGGAGTGGAAAAAGTGGGATCCACTTGTGGAAAAGGATACTCCCCTGGCAGGGAGACTTTTCTATGGCCGTCGCTCAGAGGTCTCAAAGAGCTTAGAAAACTTCTTGATGTGGACAAAACAAAGGGCAAAGCACAAGAACGAAGTAGAAAGAACATCGTCGGGGTCAAACGGTTGGGATAAACGCAATATACAACAGGACTATACAATTTGTTCCCCAGCTATCATCAAATACACTGGTGGTACATTTGGTGAGGTGAACAGCTTCCATCTATTTTTATTTTAAATTGTAAAGAAAGCTGCATTCTGTGAAAAGTTTAAAGTTTAGCCAACAAGCAAAACCTTTGAAAACTGGAAGGTTCCGGGCTCTTGGGCTGACCAAAGTTAGTGACTTCAACCTTTGACTGAAAAGAAATAATTTTAATCTGAAGTGTTGCTGTAACACCTCGCTGGAAGTTAAAAGTTGAAGTACGTTGTACCTACTGCTCTGGGGCTACTGGCCAAACCTGCCACATGGGCAAACTTCCTCACTTATGGCTGGTGACTTCCCAAAATCTGTTGCAGTGTCCCAGCAGCCACACGAGGCACCCACGGGCATGTAAACTGGCCAGGACCACCAGGCTGACACCTGAGCGAAGCAGCAAGAACCTACAAAGACCGATTTCCAGGACACGCTTAGGGGGGGCATTTCAAAACGGATTTTTTTCAGATTCCAGTCGGAAGCTCTTGAAATTCAGATTAAAATTTTATGATTATTATTTTGGTTGAAAAATATATCTACAATTTTTTTTCCCAGCTTACCAATATTTTCTCTATACTTTTCTTCATTTTCATCAAACTTTTTTTCAAACCTCAGAGCAGTTTCTAGGTGTTTTTACTGTAAGAATATGCACTCTGCAGTTTAAAATTTTCAGGATATAAATGAATTGATTTCCTATTACTACACTGTAGCTTCAGGAAACCATATCTTTCAGTTAATAATTGGTTAATATTATTAAGAACTTTACAATCATCATTTAAGTGAATGCGGGTGCATTTTAAAAGTATCGCGTTGATCCTGGAGAGATTTTAACACATTCTTTATTTTGCTAGGTCAGCACCTTACTGGAAAAAACGTATCACAGCATATAATTTCCGCAAGAAGAGAAATCATTGATACTTCTGCTTACTTTCTTAACCAATGGAAAAAAGAAGCCTCAAAGGTCTTCACCACATGAAAACTAAATAAAGAAAAGGTAAATAAAGAAAATTAAGGAAAGAAAGCAAAGAAAATGAACTGATCATCTGGTCAGTATGGATTCACCAAATTTCAAGGGTAAATTTCCTGCACAATCTTCAGATTGCAGCTCTTGAGTGATTCAGAGAGTGTTTCACACTGCCTTGTGCAGTTCTATTACACAGAATTAATATGTATGAAAATAATTGTGTAAAAAGAATCACATATAATAATTTCTGAAATATTAAGAAAATATGCTTATTATTATGTCACAGGTGCTTCTGCAGTCCACACACTTGGAAGCTGAAATCCTGAAAGGAAAATTTCCACTGACTGTAGAAGAGCCTGCATTTACATGAAAGTACATACATTAACCATTTTATATATAGCAACAACAAGATCTAAAAACTCAGTAGATGTTTAAATGGGTATGAGGCTTTAGATATGTTGGGACAGAGGTACAGTTTAATACTCACACATGGAGTATGTCTGAAAATCCTTTTATAAAATTGCATAATCCTTCCATTGTACAAGTAAGAGGTGGAATAATAACTATAACTATAAAAGGTGAAAAAAGAGACACTGAAACAGGTCTCCTTAGAAATGTATTAGGTTATCTGAACACCCTGGATATGCCAAGAGGAAATCAAATTCATATAAAGAGTTTTTAGAAGTGGAAATACATAAGAAATGTTTTTTCTCCCTCCCAGCAATCCAGAGAAAAGCAGACCACTGACATTATTAGTTTTAAGT
Organism: Vanellus vanellus; assembly: GCF_965231255.1. Taxonomy (NCBI): domain Eukaryota; kingdom Metazoa; phylum Chordata; class Aves; order Charadriiformes; family Charadriidae; genus Vanellus; species Vanellus vanellus. The sequence goes on along the minus strand of NC_138906.1, from coordinate 114,973,428 downwards.
TCTTCTTTCATCCCGTGCCCCCTGTTGATTCCGTGCATTTATCTGTGGTGCAACAAGGGCCAACCAGCCTTCAAAGATCATCCCTCAGCCCTGTCTTCTGCAGTGCGGCGGTACCGACAGCATCCTGCACTGGTACGGCTGCCTACCACACAGCATTACTTTGCAGGGTTTGGCGACAAAGTCTGAAATTTATACTCCAATGTATGTGGAATCACATCATGCATGGCTAAAAAGGTGGTTTCCAGTGAAGCAGGAAGTGTAGCAACAGCTTCGGAAAAGGTCACTGCAAATTATGCTGCCTCGTAAAGTGAGCTTACCCAGGCAGACTGAAAAGAAGACCAAAGGGCAGAGCTTTATGTTTTCCTATGGCTCAGAGGAGTTTCATATACCATAAACTCAATGATGGATGGCCTGTTTTTAATTTCCACTTCCCAGACATTAAAAAAAAATAAATTCTCTCTTCTTTTTTTGATACAACCCTTTGAAGGGAATACATGTTAGTCCGTTTTCTTCCTGATCTCCAGCCTTTGCATCATGGGCCTGTTCACGGGAGCAACAAATTGCTTTCTCCCCTCCCACAAAGCCAGTGTTGCCGGATGTGGGTGGGCATGAAAATGTACCCAGGGTCCAATGTCTCACCGGCCACGCAAGGAGGGCAGGACAGGGGAGGCTGGCAGGCTCCACAACCACCAGTCACGAGACGGGTAACCTACCCAAAACAGGTGTTGTGGTGACAACGCCAACTTTATGCGCCTGCCTTAGGGGTTTCAGACAGTGGTTAGTCCCCAGACACTGTTTCCATGGTCGATAGAGAGAGATGGACGCATTACTCCCGGGAGGCACTGGGAAAGGAGTGTTGCTGAAGTGCCCCATGTTGTCCTGGGGGCTCTCCCCGCTGGCCAGAGTGAGCCCCAGGACACCTGCAGCATAATTTAGGCATCTGAAACAAGGTCAGTGAAGCCATGGGGTACAAATACCTTTCTTTGGCTGGCCTTGCCTCTGCAGCATGTGTGCACAGCACAAGCAGCACTATCTCTCAACATAATGTAACATTCAGACTTGCTGAGAAGGGTCGGAAGGTATGTCAGAGAAACGTCAGCACACCTACAGTGCCCTGTGCCAAACACTTTCAAAGGCAGAAAAACCTTTCTCCCTGGCCATTAAAATGCCCCACCTCAAAACAGGGGTAAGCAGGACATATTTAAAAGAAGCGTCTGTAGTTTTCAGAAACAGCATTCCAGAGCCAGCTAAAAGAAATTACCAAGTGAGCAATAACAAACTGTTAGAGAAAAAAAGTCCCTTCCATCTAGAAAACAAAGTTATTATCCTTGTACTTCCCTTGCTTGTTCTTTGTCCTTTTTGTTTATAAAAAAGTAATGGAATTGTGCGTATGTATATATGGGGTTTTGTATTGGTCTATGCATGTATACATATTTTCCCTATAGGATCGACAGAGGCTATTTGTGGTTCCTAAATTGTCTAGCACAGACTAATATATGGTCCTGTGAATGACACTGATGGGAGAGCTGAAGAATCCAGAAGAACAAAACCTTCACTTTGGGAAATTCATTCAACCGAGTGTGACTTGGTCAGGATAAATCCCTTCCATAGGCATCTTTGCACACAACGGTCCTTTGTATCTTTCAACCTTCTCTTTCCAGTTGGGAAATAACACTGATTGTAAGGTGGCGTTTCTGTGTTCTGTCCACACACAAATGAAGTTACAATGATACTTACCTTGAAATCAATTCATCAAAAAAAAATCCCTTTTGAGCATGTGTGTGTGTGCGTTTGTGTATGCATATGTTTGGGGGTATTTGAGAGGTTTTTGCAACACTTTGCAATGTAGTACCTAAGGAATAGGTGTGAGCTGACTGAAAAGTACCATATTCCACTGCAAATAAAATGCCGGTAATTTAGCATCAAAGCAGCAAGTAAAACACATGGTGCTAAATTATGTTGGGTTTGAATTTCTTGTGCATTAGTTTTTCTGGGTGTTTTTCAGTGTCAGATATCACAAAGTTCATTGGGACCTTTTATTAAGCAATGTGGGGACTTAAAATATGGAAGAATTCCAATTTGTGGGTTTTTTATTGTTCAATAATCATGCAAGCAGATACATTCATTCTCTGTTAGTCACTAAAAGTTTAGTAGCTCTTGCAGTGAACTATTTGAAATGCATTCTTTAGCCTATCACAAAAGAAAATAAGTTCAATTCTACACAGCCTGATCTGTCTAAGAAAATTTATAGCTCTGATACCAAACTGAATTCTTCTGGAGTTCAATTTGGCCCAGACAGTTGTAGAAGACTCAAATAGAAAAGTTCAGAGAATTTTCACACCCAATTGTCTGGGCTGCTCCTAGAGACTGGGGGTGAAACACAGCTGGTTCAAAATTTAGTTTAAGTTCAGAAGTAATTTAGTAGTTGGTTGTTTATCAAAAGCTGATGTATATGTTTAACCTCTCCCTTCCACTCTCCGTATTTTATTCGGATAAGTTAATATAGCCATCTTACTACGAGTCTTCTAATAGCCTCTTCTTACACTGTGTGAAAACATAAAGCCAGCGTCTCAGACTTCAGGTACTGCATTTTCTAGCCCTACTTGGAGGACCAGAGGCTGCTGTGGTCTAAATCACAGAATCACAGAATTTTCAGAGTTGGAAGGGACCTCTAGAGATCATCTAGTCCAACTCCCCTGCCAAAGCAGGATTGCCTAGAGCACATTACTCAGGACTGCATCCAGGCGGGTCTTGGAAATCTCCAGGGAAGGGGACTCCACAACCTCCCTGGGCAGCCTGTTCCAGTGCTCTGTCACCCTCACCGTAAAGAAGTTTTTCTGTGTATTTGAACGGAACTTCCTGTGTTCTAACTTGTGCCCATTACCCCTCGTCCTGTCACTTGGAACCATTGAAAAGAGCCTGGCTCCATCCTCCTGCAAGCCACCCTTGAGATACTTGTACGCCATAATAAGGTCTCCCCTCAGCCTTCTCTTCTCCAGGCTGAAGAGTCCCAGCTCTCTCAGCCTTTCCTCCTAAGGCAGATGCTCCAAGCCCTTAATCATCTTAGTTGCCCTTCGCTGGACTCGCTCCAGCAGTTCCCTGTCCCTCTTGAACTGGGGAGCCCAAAACTGGACACAGTATTCCAGTTGTGGCCTCACCAGTGCAGAGTAGAGGGGGAGAATGACCTCCCTCGACCCCCAGATCCCCCAGAGCTTGGAGAACAGAAAGCAAATGAATTCTTTTGGTTAGACTTGGTAAGTTTTCAGTTTTGCAAAGGGATAGATTTGATTTATTTCTCATAGGGCTCAAAGTTACAAATTTACAGCAGTTAAGATGTTTCATCTTCCTTGGACTGGCATGCAGATATTAGAGTGTGTGGGTAAGAAAATTCGTCCAGCATGTCCGAATCCTCATAAGGACTAGCCTTAGGGGAGGATGTGGAAATTCACCAGGGACTCAGAATTCCCTCTGGTGTATCAGGTGTCCATTAGGGAGCCTATTTAATGTTCTTTAGCTAGGCTAATATGTTGCAAATCAGTGACATTTCAAGACTTATCCGTGAAGCTAATAGCTCTTCTTAGTAAGTCATTTTCACATTTGCATCAATTTAGGATAGTCTAGTTTTGGATAAAGATAAAGCATCACTTTTTCTCTTGCCAGTGTTGCCAGGGTGATGAGTCACCAAACTGGGATTTCTCCAACAGTCCCCCTCTCTCTTGTACTCCCCGAATGAGCAGTTGGCTATTCTGAGCAGGACCTAGGCTTGCGTGCATATTCAACAACAAATACACAGCAGAAATGCCCCACGCTTCCCTTGCTGCAGTTCATACTAGCAGCAGTATATTTAAAAAGACCAGCTAAATAATAAATGTAAGAGGGTGAGCGGGCAAGAATTGCTACTTCAGAGCCTACGGCTAGACATCCAGTCACTTCAGTAAGAAGCCAGGATAGCTTATGTATGGTTTCTTTTATCCTAGCTATCTGCATTTTCCCATTGATTCTGTCGCCTTGTTCTTTTCATTTGTCCTTCCTCCTTGGTTTATTATGTTCTCTCTTTTCTATTGCTATCCACTCTCCTTCCTCTTTTTTTTTTTTTTTGTTTTGCCTCTGTTTCTTATTAACGAGTTTCAACATTTTTAATTAAAGTTGACTGCTTGACTGATGTCAGTTCAACCCTCCTTTTCTGAATTTGCCCTCCAAAACAAGTTAATCATTAGCAGAGGCCTGTCTTCATCAACCACACAGGGGGATAGCAAAAATAAAATTAAAAAAAAAAAAAGAAGAAGAAGAAAAAAAGAAAAACAACAAGTAGAATGAGTGAAAAATGGTGAACAAGCCTCGGGAAGCAGTAACTAGCCTGAAGAGCAGCATATACTTTGCACTTAGTGGTGTTTTTCTGTGCCCCTGTAACTCATAAATCCTCAGCCTCCGATATGATTCTAGATGGACATTTAGGTTAGGCAGCTGCTGAAGGGCTATTGCAAATGTTAAAGGCATAGGAAAGAGTCTATGCACAACTGCGAACAAACAAGAAGTCCTGTCCTCGCCTGACTTATTCTCCAAAGGTCCCCTCATGTTCCAGGTGAAGGTCTCCATAAATTCACTGCCTCTGTTACCTGTATTTTAGAAATGAGGAATTTCAGTATCCCCCCCCAGTTGTCATATTGCTACAGAATGATTTAGAATCGTATAAAAACAGGAATACATTCTCTTGTCTAGCTCCAGATTTTGTCACGTGCTGTAGAAGGTGAGATTTATGTCTAGTTCTCCATTTCTGCTGTAAAAATATGCCCACCTCACTCGCTTTCACCTCTGTTTATTACACTTCCAGTCTTTGGTGTCAGTCCTTTAAAAGGGGAGCTGCAGTCTGAGGCTGGAGCAATGATGCGTAGCCACAATTACAGAAAGCAGTAACAATGACGCTGTTCACAGAGAAGCACTCGCTTTAACTTCAGGACAGGAGGCAAAAAGGTAGGATAAAGAAAGGGAAGGCAACAGGATCCGGTAAAGAAGCAGAGATTTGCTTACCTGGTTTGAACTGACCTAGCTGATGTGCCTGTGTGGTGAGAAGCTCAGCACTGCCAGGTGATTTCGGGGAGGCGGGGGACGACTTTCCTTGCATGGGGTACTTACCCCAGCAAAGCAGGACTGAGGGAACTGCTCCTACAAGTGTCACCTCCCGTTGAGTACAGTGGGAACTGTAGGCATGCAGAAGTGAAGAGGGCCGGACCCGGTGTACCACAGGGCGTTACGGTATAAGATATGGTAACAGCATGATGGTATAAGTTATCCACTAGTTACGGAAGGAATCAATCAGGGCTGAAAATAACCTTGTTTCTTACTTCTGGGAGCCTGCAGGTGCAGCCAGCTCTGTGGAAGGTGGTGCTGCATCAGTTTTGCATTTAAGGGAAAGATACGAAAACTCTCCCGCCTCTGAGGAGAACCTCCTGTTTCAGGATCCATAGAAACTCAGAGGCAGATCTGAACTGACTGTTACAATCCGTTTTAAAGCTCCTTCTCAGCCTGACACTACAGAACATAAATCAAACCACTGTACAGTATCACCGAACAAATGCAGTTAGAGTCTCATTACATAAAAGCAGGCAAATAATATGACGAGAAGGGCATTTTAATACATTATACTCGTTCCTTGGTAGTTTGATGTCAAATATATGAAATATTAAGCAAGATATAATAATCCCTCTAGTAAAGTAAAAATGTTCACATTTTTAATGTAGAGATCCCACTGATGAGGCATGATTGTTCAACATCCTAGAAGGCAGCTTTCTAAATTATGCTATTCCCCATGGCAAGTGAAGGACAGATCACAGACTTAATGGAAGGAGCATTTTCGTTTTCCCTGTTGAACAATGGGATTTACATTTCAGCCCTCCAGCAAGCAGAGTTACTCATGATACCTTCTAAATTAGTACCACCTCATAAGTTGCACCCAGGGTACCTCCTAAATTAACAAGTAATACATTTAGGAATTCCTGAAAGGCTTATTATCTCCTGTCTAATATATCATTAGCACCGTATATAACTTCTGACACAGTGTACCCACCCCTTCTTCTAGTGAAAGATTCCCGTAGGTTAAATAGGGCGTTGTAGAGGTCCGTTTCCGGCTTCCCATTACACTTCTGTATCTGCAGAGGAATTAAGGCTAACTGCAAAAGAATCATTCCCCTGGCCCTTCGGTTTATGTGCTTTCATAGCCACAGAATAACAGCAGAATTGCCAGTCCATTATATTATCATTTCTATTTGATGGTAGAAAAGCAAATGCTATATTCATAACCCCAGCTCCAGATGAAAGAGAGCGAGCTGTCATTCCAAGGTTAGGATATTTGCTTCTGTAACCCAAGCTCTCCTGCCTGTTTTAGATACCTACACTGCTGCAGTCATCTCTGAGCTGCTCATGCACCTCTGTGTCACCACTCAGGACAGCGGCAGGAAACAACACAGGGAGAAGAAATGCTGATATAACAGTTCCCGTTGGGAAGTAGCTGCTCATTAATATGCTCTCGGGCTGTCATACTTTGAGATGCTGGTCAAAGGTGTTTGCAAAGCTGGAAATCAAGAAATGTTCACCTCTTCAGCTTTGTCTGCTCGAAGAATTTAACTCATTGCTGACAAAACACATCAGCAGCTGGAGCAGCGCTCACACAGGTTTAGCCAGAGCGTGGAGATACTGCTAACAGCTTAATACATCCCCCACGACCCTCCTCTGAGTTCCCTCACTGTCTGTGTGCCTGTGGCGCTCGCATCCAGTTGCTTCAAAAGGCTTTGTTCACTTAACCTGTGTCAGATGTCTTCATCCCAAGTAGGGGGCTGCCAGCAGCAGAAAGTCATTTCGAGGCAAACTGGACCCCCACAGGCATTTGCTGTGACAAAGGTGGCTGAGACTGGGCCTGGCCGTGGCTGGCAGGGGTTACAGCGATCCCTCTTCCCTGAGGCGGTTCCCACAGCCACTGTTTCCAGCAGAGGCCTCGCTGAAGTTCAGCTACTTTCCCTCAGCAGGCGTTAGGCAGAGCAAATGCTGAATCTTCTGACTTCGGAAGGGATGTCCATCACCTTATTTCTTTAGTTTTTATTGCGCTGGCTAGGAAGACTTGCATCTATGAGCTTTAAATAATGTTCTTAACTGTAGCTAATAAACATGGCACAAAGATGCCCATCATCTCCTTGGAAATGGGCGGCCAAGAGTTTATACAATAGGAGGGCAGGGTATTTTTCAGACTCACACGAAGACATATATTCTATTTCTTTCTGAAGATACCTTCCCGCTGCTCAGTGAGGTGACAAAGAAACAAATCCATCTACAGACTCTCTGTTACATCTTTTGTGGATAGCCACCATTTGCATTACAAACATTTTAACAAAGACACATTGAGCTAAATTTAACCCTATGACTTTGGTGCGTTTAGTCCATCGACTGTGGAGGAAAATACAGAGCTGAGTCTTGTTTTTGATTAAGCTCACGAGTACAAAGAACTCTCTCAAAAATTGTCACTGTGGGACCTCAGCCAGCAGAGGCCCATAACCAAATAATGGGAACTTGTTATCACTCTTTGATTCTAAGTATCTGTTGGCTAAATATGCACAAAATGAGTATCTCTTATTTTTAACAGATAATCTCGTTGTATCTATGTTTGAAGAACAAAGACGCCACTCTCCATTTTTGAAGATCCCACTAACTTACTTAAATACGGTAGATTGAATTCCAGAATGACTAAATTTGATTTGTAACAAGAATCAGATCAACAGCTTTTTCTTATCTCAATGTAGATGTCCCTCATCTATGTGAATTAGGAGTCTCAGTCAACTTTGAGTTGACTCTCACAAACTCCCAGAATTCAATTTCTTGAGCAGGAGACAGTATAGATTAGTTTGATTTATAATAAATTTCAACCCTCCCAAGGTAGCTACTGCCAGCAGTGTCTCCTCTTTCAGAGCTGTAGATCTTAAAATATAGGAGTCAGATACCGAGGTTAATAATTAATGTGAAGCCTCCAGATCTTATAGCTATTCCAATCTAAAGTAATCATATAAAGTTCCAAGAAGCCAAAAAAGAGACAGAAAGAAAGTCACAAGAAATGCATCCTTGATGCAGCCTATGTGTGCTAAGGCAGTGATTCAGGTACTTTAGTGCATTCATTCATTACCAGTAGAGACTTGGATTCATATTTCGAACCCATGCAGAAGCTGACTTCAGTTCTTGGAGTTCAGCGTTCTTCATAGCAAAAACTTCATCACAAGTTTTATCCCTTTCTGAAATTCAAATTTAGACCCTTGATTGCAAAGATCAGGTCTGCAATATGAAGCATCTCTGAGCTACCACAGAGCATCTGTTGCCCCAGAATCCCACACTGTCTAGTTCCAAAAGCCTCGCCTCCATGTGTCATTAATGAATCTAGGAACAGTAGCAGAGGACATAGAGGACAGCTTGGAAGTCTGCAAATTAACAGAAAACCGAAGTTTAACACCCACAGCAGACAAATTGCAGGGATTCTGTAGCACATGCGCAAAAAGCATAGGTGCCTGAGCAATGGTCTAATGAGGAAAATGAGTAGATGCTCAAGTACGTCAAGAAAAACCTTTTTCCTACAAAGAGGGATGTCTTAGTATAGTGAATTTTTTTAATGGGACCTATTATATATAATACTGCCTGGGCTAATGATGTTAGGCTATCCATCCTGCAAAATGTCCTTAAGGAGTAAGTTGAGCATCCAGAGAGAGGTCATAGGACAGGGAATCACCTTATCAAAACTCCATTCTTACTCTGTCCTGGACATGTTTCGGGTGAAGTCTTTAAAAAAATAAGGGTGTTTGAGTAAGAGCTAAAAATATTAGATGCATAAACATGGAAGTGTGGATTACAGACTTAAATCCACCCGAATTTTTTGCAGAGTGACTGCACCTGTATTTTATGAGTTCTGTCAGGTTCAATCTTTAGAAATGAGTTTTGAGAGCTACTGATGAAAGGCATTATAAAAATTCATAATATTGATTAGACCTTTCTGTTATAATTGCTTCAGATAATATAATGTATAAAGGCATTCAGAGATGTAATGAACACAGTGAAAAGAACTGTGCATAAAAATAATATGGATTGAAACCGACACCAGATTTGCACAAGTAACAGAAAGCTTTTTTACAAGGTGGCAGAAATACAGCGTAGAAAAAAGGTTGGACAGCAGCTGTTTGGTTCCTTGCACACTCATCATGTCTGTCTCACAGATGGACTGCTTTATAGTGGACTGATCCTTCACCGAGTGTCCGCTCATGGGATCCTGCTATGCCAAAAGAAACCCTCGGTTTTTTTCTTCTTTTTTTTTTTTTTTTTTTTTTTTAAATAGGCAACATCTTCATTAAAGACACTCAAGAAATGTTTTTTGAGGAGGCCTGTATGCACATTTGGGTTCAAAGGCTGGGCCGGAGGAAAGGCTGGTTTTGATCCTGCCCTCCTCAGCTCAGTGCTGCGTGGGGGCTCTCGGATTTGCTGCCATCGCTGCAGCAAGAGCAGGAGACAGCTAAAATCAGCTTGCTTCCATAGGGGAGTACGCGGCAGATGGCACTGTTGCTTTAGCAGTCCTGCATCGGTTTCTTTTTCCTTTTGTAGAAAGTCTCAGGTACATTTTTCCATCCTAACCCCCCTCCTTCTGCGGGATTTTACCCCATTTTTTGTGATCAGGTCCATCCCCACCCGAGCGCGATGCTGCAGCGCCGGGGTCCCCCAGTGCGAGCATCTCCTCCTGGGCAGCTCAGCATCCACCCCACTCCTTGCTTCCCACCAAGCCCACTCCTAGCAGTTGCTTTATGTAGGGAAAACCTTGCATTTGCATAATAGTTTATTCCCATCGCTTCCCTTGTATGCCCAATTTAATTAGTTTGTAACATTTCAGTAGTGTTTTTCTCAGATGTTAATAGCATGTTGGGGAAGCCGAGCACGTTTCTCCCATGTCTTTTCACTTGCGGCGCACATGGACTTTTATCTCTTTCCATAACTTTGTCTCAGTGATTTTTTTCATTTGGTTTTTCATGCTAGATGCCTTGATGCTTATCTCCATTCATTTTATAAATCTTATACCAAACAATTTTTTAAAAGGCTAGCATTTCTGGGTCTCCCTTACCCCTTTATCATCAGTCATTTAGATGTTAAATTAGTTTAGACTTTCCTAGATGTGTTTTAATTAGAGAGATACTTGTTTATTTACCACTAGCTGCATATGCATGAGCTGGCTTTTTAATGCAGTCCTATCCTGAAAGCTTCCACTAAAATCAGCCAACATCAAGGTAACTGGAAACTTATCGGAAATTTAGTCATTAAAATCAAAATAACTGAGGAATTGCAACCGCTTTATGTCTATGCTGGCAAATGTTTACCCAAACGGAACTCTGCCCTGTTAAAAAGCACAGGCTTGGTGCCAAAATGTGTAACCCTGAGGTGTCTGGCCACCTGCATGGAAACCGATTCCCTCCATCTGGCATCATTTCTGAAAAAAAAAAAAAAAAAAAAAAAAAAAAAAGAGTTTGGTGTTTCAGATTGGGGAGGTGAGCGTCCAGCAAGGGGAATAGGAACTGCCTAAAACAATTAATAGGAAACATCAAGCACAGAGGGGGGTCTGGATCACAACCCCTCAGCTCAGGTGCTGTTGCCTGAACCCAAGTTGCAGGCACGCTCGTGCTGTGCACGATCTGACAGGTGGGACTCTTGTCTGAGGGTAGTGACCCACGTTTCTTCTTTGCTTGAGCTGGATGTGGATCACTGTTTTTCTCTGGAAGGTGGGCGGAACATGAGATGTGGATGCTCGCACGTACTTAGTATTTGTCCGAGAAGTAGGAAACCTTCCCCCCAGGCTGAGATTGCATATACCTATTTTTACCTCTTCCTGTGGAAGTGGTAGAATTGTAAAGAAAGAAGAGCGACTTTCATGGAAGATACGGTATCAAAGCAAGCCTGACTTGAGATCCTGGGATTTTTACCCCTCAGGTGGTTGAAGCATTGCTCTTCTTTGGACCCCAGCTTCCCAAGATTTTGGGTCAAAAAGGAGGTAGTTGGTAAAGGTGCCACCAGGATTAAGTGACTGTTGAGTGCCGAGTTCACAATCACGGTTTTGAAATTAGGTGCTAAATCCTGTTTTAGTAACTAATGTTATTTCTACGCTGTGGAAGTCAGGAGTTCTTCCCACCTTCTGTATTGAGGAAAACCATAATCATGTACTGCTGTAATTTTGACACAAACCTTGCTGTCCATCATCCTTTCACAAAGTCCCTTTGTGCCCTGAGTTTCTTACAGGCTGATGCGGTGAAATTCAGCATATCCCAGTCTATATCTGGGTGCACCAGGATTACTTGAAGTACTACCATCCTCATCACTTTTGCCTTGTAGCTTTGAGCTGGAAGCATATTTCAGCCGCAGCAATTTAAGACAGACAGATTTTTGTGTCTGTCTGAAGCCCACATGTCTTCCAGAATTGTAAAGTTAACTGAGCCTTAAGGCAAGAACGATAAAACGTAGTCCTTGGGGGATGCACATGGGAGCAATGGACTGGCTGAATCGAGAATGCCCACGGCTGTGGGTGCAGGGGCTTCCTGGCTGCCTGCACAATGGAAAGTATCAGAACTACTAATTTGGCGTGAAATCCTAAAAGTCTCTGGTGCCCTTTTGTCACCCTGTAAATGTTTGGTCCTGTTGTTTATTATACGAGTTAATTGACATTAAGGGATTTAGGGAATGGAAGACCTATCGTTAAGTCCTCCCTTCAGTTTTCCTAGAAGTGCGGGACTGTTCCTTACAGCACAGAAATGTTCATTCTCTTTAGGCAAGAAGCATTGCCCTTTTGGTTTGCTTCTGGCTGCATTTAGCATCAAAATTATTCTTACCATGAAAGCAATCTCAAGAAAAAAATGTGTGCGTGTGTTTTCTAAGAGAATGAACATGAAAAAGAATCAGGCAGAACACAGCAAAATAAATGCAAAAACTGTAGATTTAATTACGTAATCCTTACTCACATGAATATTAACTGGAACTATCCACATGAGTAGATGTTGCAAAAGCGAATCAGTATCTCATAGGCTTGCTTTTGTTTGAAGACAGCTGGAAAACAATGTATTCTTTAATGACATATGCATGTTAATACAAATTGTATACTCTCCACTAATCTAATACTCATGAAATGAGCACATCCATCACGGAAATTAAACAATAACTTCTTACTTGAACAAATTCTGCAATGAATATATTACAAAAATAATTAAGAGATAATGTCAATTGGCTAGAACTTTATCATAAAAGAATGGTCTCCATTTGTGAGATTAAAAAAGCCCAAGACAAATCATGGACAGTTATAAAATAAAGTCACAGGCATGTTTTTTCAAACTATGAGACATATTCTTTGACAATATTTTATTATAACAATATTGTTTCTATTAAGTCAATTGATTGAGGGATGCTTTAGACAGCTGACTGACAATTGTTTTCTGTAACATTTCGGAAAGTCTGGGTCTTGATTAGCTTCATGAACAATTTTTTTTTTTCTCCTAGCCAATAAAAGTCAGCTCTATCAATAAAATAATAATTTCTTATTAATGTGCTATATATTTTTGAAGGAGGCCATTTGATTTCTTTATATAGCCAATTAGACATGACAAGACATGCTTTGAATACATCACCACCCACTCATTTCTTCCACAATGTCCATAAGAAAGAAATACAAGAGGTATTTTCAAGCATCAAAAAAACCTCTTGCTAATGTTTGTTTTCAAATTCAGGAAAAGGGCGTTTTGGTTCTTATTTAATCTCAAGCTTTTCCTTGGGGCAGAAAACATTGATATTTTCATTCCTCTTAGGTATACTGGACTTTGCCAGATTTTCTTCATATTGGCTGAATAGACTGCCTCATCTCCTGCACTGCAAAGACGGGCAATGTTCTGCAAAAATAAAAAATGCCTAATAGCCTCCAGGAATCTGCACAGAGCTGGAAGCCAGTGTTTAATTCCCAATTCTGCCAAGCCTTGTTTATGCTTCCTAATAGTTCCCAGCCTTTGTTTTAGACCTACAGCTACCATTCTGGGAAGCTATCAGGTTTTAGTCCCTGGTTTTACAAATAAGTTAAGAGACAAGTTGCACAGATTTACTTCACATAGAGATGGAACCAGAAATCCGGATTCAAATTGTCGAAAGCCCTGCTGTGACCGGAAAGTGTAACACCACGCAGAAGTCAGAGTACTGGCTATGAGAAACACAAGTTCATTTCTCTACCCTAGCCTGTGAAAATCAAACTCTAATTTTTCATCTCACAGAGAATCCTGCTACATGCTCAATTTAAGCTGATTGCATGGTATAGCTAAGGAGAAAAAATAGCCAGAAAGCCTTAGCGCTTGTTGGTGAAGACATTTCATCTTTAACAAGAGTTTCATGCACCTGTGAGAGCCATTAGCAAGAAACCTCTTAGGTAGGTAGGTTCCTTCACCTCACTTCTAGGTGACCACGTAGGTGCTTCTGCATGTACGGGTGGGTCCTTTTGTGCTCACTTTGCACCTTCTCATTTCTTTTTGTGTATGATGGTATTGCTTCAACAGCAAGGGGAAAAGGACCTTCTACCCCAGATTAGTTTATGAGCTAGTTTATGAGTTATGCCAATCACTCCTTTGTCAGGATCACAGCGGAGGAGAGAATTGAACCTTGATTTCCGATTTCCAAGGTGAGAGCTTTCAGCCTTAGGTAAACAGAGAGAAAGCAGCATAATCTCTTTTTAAGGAGAACTAGTGAGTACTCTAGGTTGTGTAGACAGACAGCTCTGGCTCATGACAACTGGTACTTTCAGAGCCCATCCACCACATCAAGCTCCTCACCCGTGGGGAGCTGGTAGGCACAAGCTTGCAGAGTTTTGACGTCTCTGAGATCTGATGAAGGTAAGACCCTGCTAATTGCTATTTGGACTTAAACCCGAGCTGAAGTTTAGATCCAAGCTGAAGCAATTATTACCTTCTCCAGATGTTGTAAATGTTCTGATTGATGATATAAATGCCATTAGCAATAAGGATTTTTGGTTTGGGTGGGGTTTTTTCGGACAGCGGTTGTACCCAATGAATGATTCGACTCATTATTTTTACTTTGACATTGTCATTAACTGTAGCTATAAAAATGCATTTTACCTCTTTTAGAATACAGACCTAATCTTGCTTTCATTTAAGTTAATAGCTAAATTGCTATTGACTGTGGTTGGAAGAGCTCTATGCCCCTATATATTTAACTGCTGTAATGTAATTGCTTCACTGTATGGATCAGTGTTTGTAATACAGGATTTAAGTTAATAATCCTTTTTATATTGCTGTATGTGTGAAAGGCAAACTTATAATACAGAAATAATATGGTCAGTGTTGGCAGTATTAAAGATTAAATCATAAAACTTACATTTTCCGTAATAAACGTGAAGATTCTAATTATAATTAGAACTAAAAGTGAGCACTGCCTATGGATTTATCTTAACTCACAAAGATTATCTTCTGCTTTATAATGTGAATGCAGCTTTTATAAATTGAAAAGGGATAATGAACTTCCAGGTTGATTGAAGCTGTCAGAGTAACTGGGGCAAGTTAGAGCTTGAAGCTTATTGGTGAAGAGGGTTGAAAAATAAAACCTTGTTCACATTCTGCCTCCTTTGATAGACTCGGCTTCACCTCTGTGAAGGAAAAGATGTGGTACATCTTGTTTTGAAGAACATAAGCAGATTTGATAGAAGTCTGGAAGTTAGGACATACGTTCATGCAAATGCAAATTTAAGACCGCACAGATTTCACTCCCATCTCTTAAGCAACCACCTTGGACTGTCTCTTGGAAAAAACACCCATTGCAGGTAACTTCATTGTTATCAGTTTGGATTCTGAATTTTCTTGAATCAATAAATATCTCTGAATTTCTAACAAGCAGGCAAAATATTTGCTAATGTTGCACAAGGCCATTGAAAAAAGGCAAATCAGTTTACACAGTATTATTTGTGTAGTCAGAGCAAGCATATGTTTGGCATCACAAACCTGAAATAATCTATTGTTGAAGTCATAGGGTGTTGGTAGATCAAGTGGCTGGTAACAGAGACAATATTTCTCCATTCAGTTTGCTACTCAAGTAAATATGCTGTCTAGTAGATAAAGTGGAATCAGAGTATAATTTGGAAAACATAGAAAGCCTAAAACACACCGGAGCTAGTTGTCTAGAGACTTCCACAGCTAAACCTCCCATTTCACGAGAAGCAGATAACTCTGGTTTAAGCTGCCACTGCCAAAACAGAGGACAAGCACACAACATTGAACTGCTCATTAGCACAGGCAGTGGTTTACCAGCAATATCACTCAAGCACATATTTACCAGGGAATATCAGGAGCTACTATTCCTACCCCTCTTCTGTAGCACAGTCACTGCTCATGTTCAACTGGCACTGCAGTCTCCCTTGAGTCCTGCACTGAGGAATACGCCTGAAGAAGCGCCCCTGAAGAAATAACTTGGCTGAACCTGTGAAATGAATGATCTCCTCCTCTTGCCGTCATGTAAATATAGAAGGCGATGGTGCCGTGGGATCATGCAAGTATAGGGTTGCTGGACCTGCACTTAGTCCCTGTATACTTGAGCCTGGGGGTGCTGCTTTCTGTGAACGTGCCTCTTAAAAGTAAAGCACATCTCTAATGCTCTCTGCGTTGTATGTATATGTCTTTGCATAAGTAATTACCCAGTCAAAAACTGGTAAGGACCACAGACCCAGCCTTTATTAGAAGCATGTATGCTTATTTGCAGAACATAAGCTTCTGAGATGTGATCAAACCAAATTTCCTCCCACCCTCCTTCCCTTTTTCTCCCTTTCAAAAATAAATAAATAAATAATTGTTTTCTCAGCAGTTGAAGAGCTCTCGCAGCAGGGTAGGGAATGTCTGCGTTTCCCTCCCTCCCTCCCTCCCTCCCTTACAAAGCTGGAGACTGACAATTAGGGCACATCCTAAGACATGAGACACTCTTCAAGCTTTGGGGTAGGAGGGAGGGTATTGCTTTTGAGAAAGCATCTTCTGCTTCCACAAAGAGCTCGCTTACCTCTATTCTTATGTATAAAGACACAATAAGATAAGTGTCCTCCGCCTTGCTTAGCTCTTTCTGAAAGAAAGACTGCCCATACCCACTTTCAGATGGTGGCAGGCTGCAAACCCTGGGAGAAGAGAGGCATGTGAGTGCTCTCTATCCACTTCTCCCGTCTCAAGGACTGCAGACCTAAGGCACAGCTCTGCTCACAAGATCTCTGCTCTGTCTTCTGGCATAGGCAGCTCTCTTCTCAGAGCCCAGATCCACATGCTTATTCCACTGAGAGCCTACAGGCAGCTCCTCACTGCATTTCAGAGTAAGATGGAATTAGGACGCAAATTTTCCATGCCCCAAGCCAAAATGTCAGGATGAAAACCTGCATTCAGACACAGCATTTCATCAATGTCCAGCAACTGACAGGGCAGAAAACATAGATGTCTCCTGCCTCCTGGTGCCTGGACTGACCCACGCTTCATACTGTTGCATCAAACTTCCTTTCTGGATCTAGATCATTATCTACTAGTCTTTGGAGTGCTTGCATTAGCAAAATTAGCTGTATGGATATGAATCAGGAGTTTAGGGCAGTAATATAGAAACAGTTTTCTAATTCTAATTAGATCTGCTCAGTGTTATAAGATTTTGTAAACTTTTGCTTTTCTTTCAGCCTGGACAGTTAAATTTCCCATGCAAATAAACCATTTCAAAGAAGCGTAGTATCAGAGAAAGGTTCTATCAGAAGGGACTTTTGGAGGTCAACTAGTCCAACCTCCTGCTACAAAGCAGAAATTATTTCAAAGTCAAATCAGGGTTGCTCAGGGCCTTTACCTGTCAAGTTTTAAAAATTCCCAGTGGTGGAGTTTCCACAAACTTTCTTGGCTCCAGGACTTCAACATTTTTGCTGTGAAGAAAACCTTTTTTTTATATCCAGTCCAAATTTCCCTGGGTACAACTTGTTATTGTAGTTCACTTCGTGCCTCTGAGAAGGGTTTGGTTTCCCTTCTCAATAACTCCTCTTTAGGCATTAGAAGGTAGTTAGCTCTCTCCTTGACTTTCTCTTCTGCAGACAAAGCAACCCCAGTGCCCTTTACACATGTCACATCCTCCAGCTGCCAACTACCTTGATTGCCCTCCACTGAACTTGGTCCTGCTTGTCCATGTCTCTCTTGGACTGGGTGGCCCTGGGCTGAGTCTGGTATTTCATGTTCAGCCTCTCCGGTACCACGTAGGGGGGAATCATAGAATCATAGAATTAGTGAGGTTGGAAGGGACCTTTAAGATCATCAAGTCCAACCGTTAACCTACCCTGATAAAAACACCACCACTCCTAAACCATGTCCCTAAGCACCTCATCTACCCTTTTCTTAAACACCTCCAGGGATGGTGAATCCACCACCTCCCTGGGCAGCCTATTCCAATGTTTAATAACCCTTTCAGTGAAAAAATGCTTCCTAATATCCAATCGAAACCTGCCCTGACATAACTTGAACCCGTTTCCTCTTGTCCTATCACTTGTCACCAGGGAGAAGAGGTCAGCTCCCATCTCTCTAAAACCTCCTTTCAGGTAGTTGTAGAGGGTGATAAGGTCTCCCCTCAGCCTCCTCTTCTCCAGGCTAAACAACCCCAGATCCCTCAGTCGTTCCTCAATAATCATGTTTCCCAGCCTACTGGCTGTGCCTGCGCTAAAGCAGCCCAACATGAGGTCCACCTCTGTTGCTGACTCTTGTGCCATTTGTTGTTCATCAAGGCCTCAAGTGATTTTCTGCAGAGCTCTGTCTCTGCCATTCCCTAGCTTGTGCTATAGTATCGGATTACCTCGTCTCAGGGGTAGGACTTTGCATTTGCCTTTGAACTTCATGAGGGTCCTGTCAGCCCATTTCTCCTGCTCATGGAGCCTTGTGTGAGTTGCAACCATGCCTTTCACTGCACTGATGCCTCAGCCTTATTTAGCTCTAGACACAAGCTTGCTGGTGGTGCTTATCAATCAGGGCAGTGATGGACATCGTTCAGGGCATGTTAAGTGGTATCACACCCAATATCGCTGGTTTACTTCAGTGAGACTTTCTTACATGCCAGCACAAAGCAGCAAAAGCTGAATTTCTGTGGGCTCTTTTTTCTTAAGTTTTGGTGGTGGAGGTTGTTGTTGTTTTATCTCTGCAGCTCTAGCAGAAAATCCATGGAAGTGTTTCCACCATCTTCATGATTTATAAAAAGCAAACTTACTTCTGCATCACATTGGACCAAAACATCTGTTTAGCAGGAATTTAGTAGTAACAGTAGTAGTGCTAATGCCGCTGAATGAGGTAGTTATTATTTTCTTAAAGCTCTAAGTCTTAAAAGCTCTAAGACCTAAACCACAACAACGGTGTATGCCTAAGCACATTTCAATGCTTTCCAAGAAAATAAGCAAAAAACTTCCCTCCTTACTAAAATGGAAAATGAGGTATTTGTGGAGGGAAACGCATTCGGTAGAGGCAGCTAAAATGTTTCCAGAGGAAACATTCCAGAGGAAACATTTTCCCGTAACATCTGACAACTCCTGTCCAACTGCCTTATCCATCAAGACAGCAGTAAGCTTAATTGTATACTGCATTTTTAATAGATTTCTAATTCATCTGCAAAGACATACACATATGTGCACCCATACATGTGCACATGTGCTCATGCTTCTCTCATTCTTCTCTCCCCTTGTATTTTTTGTTTCTTGCAATTACCCTCATATATACCGAATTTTAAAATGATTCATTTTGTCTGTTTAGTGAAAAACTACTTTCCATTTAGTCTTACTACTCTATTCAAACCTTTCAGTTTTGGATACAGAGGGACTTTAAGTTTAGTTGGGTTTTTTATGGTTTTTGTTGCTTTGGAGAAAAAAAAGCTTCTCACAAGCTATTATTTTCAGCTTTTAACTATATAATAATAATAATAAGGTTTACTTTTTAAAAATCAAAAGCCTCAAGCTTTCTTCTGATTTTGCATAAAATAAACTTTCTGCTTTCTTCTCCCTCGCAAAGGGTAAGAATTGTAGAACTCCAAAACTATCCTCAGCTGATACTGGTTTTGTTTTCAGTTTTCCTCATTCAAAACCATTTACATCTGCAGACTTCAGCACCTTTATCACTCACATTTCAGAAACTCTTAACTGCTGTCTCTAGAGGTTGTCCCCATTCTCACTGTGGGAGACTTAAAAGGTATGAGAAATCATATCCCATTAGCAACAATGCAAACTCTTGTTTGCCAAACACTTAAGAGCGAGATCGTTGAGGAGGAGGAGGAGGAGGAGGATATTCTCAGCCATTTCTGTAGCTACCCAAAAGAACAGCAGAATTGCTCAGCGCAGGCTGTGTGCTTCCTGCTGTAATTGTACTGAGTGTGCCAGGACAGTCTGCAAGGCTTTATTTCCCCCTTTTTCTCAGTCCACGGGCATAAATGATTGGGGGGCTGGGCCTTGCTGTTTCCAAGAGCAGGTTTGAAATTCTTGCCAAGTTGGTAAAGCCAGAAAGATTTCTAGGCAAGGATTTCCAGCAGTATCTCTTGAGTGCTGGTTGCTGACTGTGACCATCTCAGAGCTCCTTGGCAACTGCTTCTGATAGAATCATAGAATACTTTGGGTTGGAAGGGACCTTTAAAGGTCATCTAGTCCAACCCCTCTGCAATGAGCAGGGACATCTTCAACTAGATCAGGTAGCTCAGAGCCCCGTCCAACCTGACCTTGAATGTTTCCAGGGATGGGGCATCTACCACCTCTCTGGGCAACCTGTGCCAGTGTTTCACCACCCTCATTGTAAAAAATGTTTTCCTTATGTCTAGTCTAAATCTTCCCTCTTTTAGTTTCAAGCCATTCCCCCTTGTCCTATGGCACCAGTCCCTGCTAAAAGTTCTGTCTCCATCTTTCCTATAGCTCCCCCTTTAAGTACTGGAAGGCTGCAATAAGGTCTCCCTGGAGCCTACTCTTCTCCAGGCTGAACAATCCCAACTCTCTCAGCCTGTCCTCATAGGAGAGGTGTTCCAACCCTCTGATCGTCTTCGTGGCCCTCCTCTGGACTTGGTACAACAGGTCCATGTCTTTCCTGTGCTTAGGGCTCCAGAGCTGGACACAGTACTCCAGGTGGGGTCTCACGATAGCGGAGGGGCAGAATCACCACCCTTGACCTGCTTAACCCTAGACACTTTCCAGTGGACTGCTCATTTCTAGAGCAGGACGGTGGCATCCCATGGCCATGGTTTTTGCAACGCTGAAAGAACAAATTTCCCCCTCCTCCCCTCCCCTCCCCTCCCCTCCCCTTCCCTCCCCTTGCTTATGGGAATTTCACAATGTGATATTTAAAAGCTGAGTGACACTCACTTAACCCCTGTGAACTGATTTTTATAAAGGTTTTAGCCCTCCAGACCGCATTCGCAATGGAAAAGACTGATGCTATTTTAGACTGAAAGATGAGACTTTCCACTGTATCTTCAAACTGAGTGTGGGTAGCGCAGCCAGAAGATTTAGGGGCATCAAGAATACTAGCAGTAAAAAGATGGCATGCAGCAACAAGTTTTTATAACCTCTTTGGAGGTTTGGTAGGATTTTGATCCTCCCTCCTTTTCTCATTTGCCCTCAGTTTATTAAGAATGGGAAAACATTAGTGCTGTTCTAGTAAACATGCATCAGTCAAACCATAAGGGCAACACATCATCAGGTCAAAATATACCCTATTAAACATTAGGAAAATGATGTCACTGTCCTGAAGTCATAGCAAAAGTTGCACATAAAAAAAAAAAATAAAATACCCCAACCAACCAGACAAAACCCCCCAACAAACCAGCACCAGTCCAAGCGAGTTTACTCTTACAGCTGCTGCAGATACACGTGTTACTGCTCCGTTTGACTTACATATGGGACTGCAGCAAATTGAAAGGAAAATCGCATCAGGTTATGCCAAGTCAACCGGAGAAATGTATTGTGTCTCCTTAAATGCATCCTTTCTCCCCGTTTCAGCTGAATAGTACCACAGCTGTTCTTACGCTCTTGGCAGTGCTATATATGTGTTATGCATTGACTGCTGTGAAGTGAGTTACCTTGGAGGAGCTGCCCTCAGAAATGCTGATCGGCTGCTAAATACTGAGCCCCTCCAGGGCACTTCTAAGTGGTTGCCCTGAAGGTGGGAGACCAAAACTGCAATAAATCCTTCTGGAAATTCAGGGCAAGTATAACACTGTCAAACATGAGAGATTCAGCCAATTTAAAAGTATTAACCTGCTTGCCATATGTTTTGTGAGTATATAAAATAGTATCATTAGCACTAATAAAAGTGTCATGGTTACAACATTTGTGATTATCTACTGTATGTGGTATTCATTTAGGTACATCAGAGAGACGTGTGGGAGTGTTTACAAAAGGATTAACATATTACCAGCAGTGACAGCTACACTGAAAGTTGTCTATTATCAGATCCAGGTTTTCAGCTGCTTTTAACTTTTTGATCTTTTAATGGGGTTTTATGCCTGAAGCTTGATTTGGGGAGCGGGTGGGAGCAAATACTTCTGTTACTGAGCTCAGCCATTGACAAAGAGATTAAAGGAAACATATATTTCTTTGCCCTAATTAAAATAATTTTTAAAACAAGTTAACCTATTCAGAAAGTAATAATTCTATGGAGTATTCAAGGTTCAGACCAGCCAACACATAGGATTACCCACTGAAGGGTTCGATAAGAAAGGCGCACTGAATATTTATCCACTGGGTGACCTTCCTTCAAATGCCTTGACTGAGACAAGGAACCAAAGGCAAATAGTATCTGACACATACTTAGAGTGTGTTGCAGTGCGTATGTGGAAGGACAGGGGAAAGGTAAGTCTGGAAAGGCAACTACACAGAGAGGTTTCTATTTTTTAGGTAGCTCTGGTCAGCAGATTCCCAACAAAATGTTTATGGACTTAGAATACCTTGTGGAGACTTCTTGTGGAAATGCATTGGCTTTGTCAAAACTGTTATCAAAAAGGCATCTCAGGGCTGAGGCTGAATTCTTCCGTTACTAACCATCTAGAGTTGAAAAGCACCAGAAATACATTTGCTAAAAGCCCCTAGCAAGACAGAGGAGACTTCTGCTAAGCAGTGGTATGTATGCCCAGAGACAACCAGGTAACGGGGAAGGTGGCCCATTGCCTCCCATATGCCATGAATATACAGTAACCAGCCATCAACACCACAAGGACGGCCAACAAGAGGCAGAAACTGGAGCTGGGTGTTCAATACAAAGTTAAATTCTCCAATGCTTCCAGATACATGGAGAGAAGAACCCCAAGTCCCTGAGATAACTTGGTTGATGATATACCAAATGGCCGCTGCTTCCTTGTACTCTCCGGCTTCAAGAGGGGGGAATTGAAAATTGTGAATTCCAGAAAACATGTTGTCCTTTGCTACTGGTCTCTTGCATTTTTCAGTGCTTTCTCTCTTTATATTCCTTCCAGTCTGTTGCTTGCCTAATAGCGTTTCAGTCTTCAGAACCCCGTTGAAATATGACCAGCTTAATGCCAGCATTTTCCGTAGCGACCTAAATGCCATGTGTCCTTTTGTTGCTTTCTGATTGCAAGAGGTTAAGTTGTAACCAAATAACTATGCCTTCGCAAGATCTCCAGGCAGCTCCTTTTGTTTCCTCCGAGCCTGCGCTGCAGTCGGAAGAATCTTCTGAAATCTTTTCTTAGCCCCATTAACTGGTGAGTGATAAAGAGCTATGCTCTGAAATATAATTTGTTACTTTATGAATGCTGAGCTCTTTCAGAAACAGATGGAGGTTAGCTCTCTGGGAAAAAAAAAAAAAAAAAAACCACAGCAATTTTGTGATGCTCAATATAACAATTCTTGGAAGAAGCCTCCTTTCATATTTAAAATCATTTGCTATTTAAACAAGCTGGTACATTTAGAACCACCCAGCCGATGACGAACTACTTCTCTGGAGGTACCGACTGCTTCTCAGACTGCCTGCTCCCTAAGTACATGTAGCAGAGTCCTTGGCAAAATTTGTTAGTATAATTTTACCTCTTTGCCAGAAAAAATGCTAATCCAGTCCTAGGAGTTCTATTTAACTTTTGCTTCAGCTATAATATTTTCAACTTAAAAGGTGGTGGATTTTGGATCTCGTAAGAAATCACATTGGATGAAGCATGAAATCTGGAAATCCAAGGACTTAAAAGATATTGGTTACATAAAATTCACTTTGTTTTTTTTTTTTTTTCTTCTACTAGATGTTAGCCTTCTGAGCAGCTGACATGAGCAAAAGAGCAGCCCCATAATGCTGTGAAAGGTAAAACTGAGTTCAAGTGGTAACGCTGCATTTTCTACACTTGGTACGCATTACTGTCCATAATACATATAAGTTTGCAATGTCTTCTGATTTCATTTACCCCAATGTAAACTCCAGAGTAAACCTGTTATGAACATGATTATTTTGGCTTTGTCCCAATGTACGTGAACAAAGGATTTATCCCGCTGCCTATTTTGTCCCTATAACAACAACAAGGATTACTAAAAAACAAAATGATGGAGTGCAATGTTTCTGATTATGCTAATAATAAACCCAAAAGAAATCCTTCAATCTTACATGCACATAAGCAGCAGAACAAATTTTCTTGCATGCATGTCAAACAGCAGTTTATTCCCTTTCTCTTCCAGACAGGTTTAGAAGGTAAACTGTTACAACAAAATGACAGCTGAATCTATAATGTCTCTGTCTCTGTTATCCATATCCGCCAAGGTGCTCGTCTACTGCAGCGATAGGTACCTAGGATGTATTGTTATGTCCTTAATATTGTTGGTTTTCACTACTTATCCCGTATCAAAAACATGCTTAATGCTCTCATAAAACCCAACCAGGATGTGATTCCACCCCGAATGTAAATCATTTGTAACGATGTACCACAGCTGAGCAACATGCCTCTTTTGTGTTCACTTTCTGCTGGTGTTTGGACAGAGGAGCTGTTCTTGCGCAAGCAGCAATGAACGTGTTTTAAGCTGGTCTCCTCAAATACTTTCACTAGCAATAGTTTATTTTATACTGGATTTTAACACACCAGGGCTGGGACATCACGTTCCCCAGTCTTTGCATAAGCGAATACAAACATGTCAGACAAGGCTCTGACGATACATTTTGCAGAAAGGACTAGTTATTCACATACATTTCCTGTGTACAAATGTGATAAAACAAAATTAAATTCAACCCTGCAGTTAAATCTTAATGCAGCTTGTTTTTGCTTTTTTTTCTATTTTTTTTTTTTCCTAGGAAAGATGCCTCAGGCAAGGCAAGTGCGTTTCAGTAAGGAAAAGGATTAGCATTTTCTAAAATTCCCACTCTTTTTATCTACTACCTTTTCCTAAATTGCTAACGCTTCTTCAACTATTAAAGCTGGCTTCTGTAAATCCATTTTCTGATTATGTGAGTTAAGCTATGCATTTGGGACCAAGGAAAAAAAAAAAAGCTGAGTGAGTTATGTCACAAATTGCCTTTAGTGCTTCACTATCAAATACACAGGCACATTGTTCGGGATTGTTCCAGCATTAAAAAAAAAACAGTATTATGAGGCCTTTAGAGAGGTAAATGAATTACCATCTTTTCACAGGCGAGATAAGGTTTGTAGGTGGGAGTAGCGTCTTTCATTAGACCAACAAGTATAGTTGGAAAAAGTAGACAGGAAGGGCTCGTACGCCAGGGGGATTATCTCCTTTTTCCCACTGTATTAGTTTTTTCCAGTAAAGACCTGCAAATTTTAGCTTGCCCATGTCCTTTGACCATCACAGTTATAACCATAGTAACACAAGGCTTTTTAAAAGCAAGCTGCAAACTAAAACTAAATAAAATGAAAAAAAAAAAAAATAAAAGAGGACATCTTCAACCTGCAATGTTTCTGAACTTTCTCAGCTTCCAAGAGTCCGTTGAGGTTACAGTATGGCTAGTCAGAATGAGTCTTCATAAACTAATGCCTGTATACTGCACTGCTGAGGAAAAAAAAAAAAAAGCCGCTTTTTACCAATTCTTCTTCTAGTAACACCAGAGGACAGGAGGGGAGACAACCGGCCTCCACAGGGCATGCTTTTGTGAGGCTGCCTGCATAATTTTGCCCTGGCTGGATGGATCTTTTAAGGAAAGGATATATTGGCAGACATTTCTGTACCCTTCACGCTTCTGTACAGGATTTAGCAAGTATTCATTGTTCGTACATGTTATGCATGGTATTTGACAATAATGTTTTTCCCTTACAAGTTAAGGAGCTGCACTGTGTCCTTCATTTCTTCCACATTGCTCTGCTCTCCCTTTCGCTCCATTTCTTCTCTTTTTCTAGTCTCCGTCTCCTCGTTTTCATTATTTTGTCTGCTTTCCCATGAGCAAAGTTGCTAGTATATTGGTTAATATGTCTTTAAAAATGTCAGGGATTTTTGTCTCCAGGACCATCTTCTCATTTCTCCTGAATATATTTTGCTTCTTTTCCCAGAAGCACGGAAAGTAAAACAAAATTCAAGTGAAGTGGCATAATTAGGCCACAATTTTATTAATAAAAATCATCAGGGAACGACTCTTAATAACTTGTGCAGGATAGGTCACAGTTTCTTCCCTAATTGTTTTCACCTGCTGGAAGGCTGTTTTCTCCTTCTCTGCCACCCCACTCCCTGCCATCTCCCTGCCCTATGGAGATCTCCTCCCTTGCTCCTTTGCACAGCTGCTCCCCAGCCTAATGTTGGGGCTCTTCGATCATTCAAGGACTAAAGATCTAGAAAAAGGAGATTGTTTCCTTCCAGTGAGATAGTAGGAGCTCTGCTTTCCGCTGTGCCCTCCTCTGATTTGGCTTTATCAAGCAAAATATCAGATTCCTCATCAGGTAAGTGTCTGAAGTGGCTTTCTGTTGCCTGATGAAATGGGCCTGTCTGAACTTACCCTTTCTAGTGACCCAGCCTGGTTCCTGGGGAAGGAGGAAGAATTCGCCCCATCTCAATCAATCTGGTGATGGAGGAAAACTACCTGAGTCCTCAATATGTGGTAATGTCTGCAGCAGGCTAAAAACCTGTCTGGATACAAATCCCAGCGTAATCTAGGTGTGAGGGGGCCTTCGCGTCTTTACTGTTTTCTACCTTCCTTGTAATTCTTCTACCAAATTCATGTTTGAATTATGTCTGAGACAAGTAAGCAGTGTTTTCCTGAAGCCAGGTGAAGAAACTCCCCTCTCAGTCGTGGTGAACTGGGTCCAGGACAGCGAGACAGCTTGGGGAGCAGCAGGTACCCGCTGCTGCCATGAGCTTTTCCCAGTTGCCAGCCCAGGGGCTATGAGCATCCCTCTCCACGTGCACCTCGCTGCACCCGCGGCTCAGCAGGAAGGAGGGAGTGGGCTCAAAACCCCCAAAAATACTTTCTTCCAAAACAAAAACATACAGTTGCAGCAGCTGATGTTCCTAATCCTCATCCCTAATAAAACCCCAACAAACCCCATGACAACATGAGGCTGCCGAAGTTAATGAGAAAGAGGAAAGCTTGCCTGGTTTTGTAAATGTGCTCTTTCTTAGATGGAATTGCACTGTGCTACCTTCTGCGCAAACAAATATGGAAAGCTTGCAGTTGAAGTAGAGAGAACAGGGGAAGGGAAACATGAGAAAGCAAGCAGTTTGGCCAAGGTCGTGTAGGTAGGCAGTGGCAGAGCAAGAACTAACACGCTCAGTCTCCTAATTCCCAGTCCCTTTCTCCTGTCATCTGAAAATGCTTTATTTCAGGCACTCGCTATTTGCTGGTCTCAGTGGGTCAAATTGGACCAGAACATTTCAATGAAAAACAATCATTTTTATGTTCCAAGAATCACACTGAACAATCCTGCAGCTGAGGTTTCTTAGGTAATACACAGCTGTTAGATAGAATGAAAGTTTGCTGTAAGTGCTTGCTGCTGAAATGTAAGAGTGAAAGATGACTTTGGAGAGCCTCAGGAGTAGCTCAGGCAATGTGTGTCCTCCCACAGATAGAACAAGGAAATTACATAGTCAGGGACAAGGCAAAAATCATAACTGTTTTTTATTAGGCTCTGTCCTCTATTTGTTAGGATTATTGCCTTCACTGTCGTCAAACCGTAAATCTGTTTTTTCTCCTTTACACTGTAATTACAATCTTGTTTGGGGGAAGTAATATAACTGGGACTGAAAAAGTACCCCCAAACCCTCCCAGTACCACTTGCTTAAAGGGAAGAGATGCCTTCTTTAAATAGCCTTAATAATATATTTTGCTCCTAATAATATAGCACAGCAAAACAATCTAAAATGTATGGCAGCGGTCTTTCAGGAATGAAAACAGAAGGTTTAATTGAAGATCTATCTTGGAGCATTCATTCATTCATTCTCTCATCTCCCATTACATGTAAAAATATCAGGATGCTATTTCAATAACAAGTTGACGTTTCATTCAGCCTGTGGGTTTTTTTTCTGTACTGTATGTATTCCAAGGTCTGCAAAAGCTGGCACAATCGTAAAACTATCATAATGATGAATGGATCGTGTTAATTGGTATTAAAGAATATTTATGCTGGATTGACTAAGTTAAAAACTTTAATTGGCCAGAGACACTTGGGTGATGATAACCAGGGAGTCCTATTAGCACTTGAATTGATGTAAGAGCTTATCCTTGCAGTTGATGGCAATACCGCACAGTGAAGAAAGTTGCAATGTAACAGTAAAATTCCCACCTTAGATTTATGATACCACGAGGTACAAACCGTGCTCCATTCTGCATGGTCTGAATTACAGATCTCTATTTAGCTGGACAACATAGACCTGCTGTTACAATTATGTCTACGATTACAACCTTCTAGAGTGTGCATTGCATTGTAATGCAGTTATTTATGCCGTACCTTTTTGCCTAAGCCAATAATAGATCAGTACATATATGAAAGTTTAAGGAAATCGTTGTGCTTCATTGCTTGAGAGAACTTCCTTATTATAGAGGCAAGCGAGACTTTGAGAAACTTGAGTTTCTCCCAGCAGTCATTCAATGGTAACTTGCGTGCCAGTCTTCAGAGAAGTTTTTCTTTTGGCAGAACACATTATTCCTGTAGTAGATAGTTCTGTGCCACTTCTATTCAGTATGTCTGAAATCTTCACCCAAATTTAGGAGCGCATTGCTTCAAACCGCACTGAGTTAATTTTGTGTCTCTCTCTTAAAGAAACTGGGCAGTGCAGCTACCTGGAACACCGCTGCCTTCGCTGGCACTCCTCTAATCTGTGCTTCTGCAGATCTGGTTTATAAATACAACCTCACGTATCCTGAAACACTACACAATCCATTAAGAGCCCCTTTGCCCCTGTCCTTCCCTCAGATCTGCCCAGCATCAATGAGCTTCGGGGCCACGGAGGGGCCCTGGAGATATAGAATTTCCAATACATTTCTGGAGCCTTTCCAGGGGAGACTTTTCAAAAGCAGAGCACGTGCCTCACGCTCTCTGAAAAGAAATAGATAAAAGTCCTCTGGTTACCTTAGAAAAATTCTCACAAAAGTCCACTTACCCTTCCACAGTACTGTGTAACTTGCTTTAAAGATGACCTCTACTGCTACGAGCCAGGCGACGCTGAAAGCTACAGGGCTCTCAGGACACACACTCAGTCACCATTTCCTACGCTGTTCCTCATAACACCTCAGCAGCTGAAAGCCACTAGTTCGACGTGGCTGTGGGCAAGAATTATTTGTTCAACCTCAGTTGCACTGACTTGACTTTTGCTGAATACCGGTACAGACATCCTGGGAATGCTACAGCACTATCCACCATTGACAGTGATGTCAAAGTGTGGAAAGATCAGTAGGTTGCCCCAACCGAGGCTGGATGAAAATTTGCTTGGTGTGAGG
Source organism: Vanellus vanellus (assembly GCF_965231255.1). Classification (NCBI taxonomy): domain Eukaryota; kingdom Metazoa; phylum Chordata; class Aves; order Charadriiformes; family Charadriidae; genus Vanellus; species Vanellus vanellus. Next base: position 114,944,518 of record NC_138906.1, on the reverse strand, counting down.
TAGACCTACTAGTGATACTTTAAATGGGGAAGCAACCGGTACGTTGTACAGGCTTGCCATATTCCTCTGCAAGGTCATTCCATCTCTGTCTCTACAGAAAAAGTGTTCAACGATATTTTGTTGAAATACAATAAGGAAGTTTTGGTTTAAAGTCACTTTATTCACTGTTAATGTCTCATTAACTCTGATCAAAAGCAATCGTACACTTGTTTCCTTAATATTACTTATATTTGACAGAAAGCAGCTGCAGGATACCTCCTCAAGTCCACTCATGCTTATCATCACTGTTAGGACTATTAATTCACTGCAGTATACTTTAATGTACTATAACATTTAGAAATGGCATTTGGATGTGCAGTAATATTATTTTGCACAATTAACCTCTGGTTCCCTTCCATATAAGCCTGTTCTAAAGAAATACCAGTTAAGCTGTGTTATTTTCAAATTGCATTGGGGTTTGTGCCTGTTTCCTAATAGGTTGCCCTTTCCATAGTAGTAACACACATTGAATTGTAATGACACTTTATTGCCCCTGGAACAAAACACTATAAATCACAGAGATAAAAGGAGATGAACCCATTCCCCAGCCCTAGATCAGACAGCTCTTGAGCCCAGTTTTTAAAATCCAGTTCTAGATCCACATGATAGTTTTGCAAACAACAAAATGAGACTAAGTAAAGAAAGACATTTTCTTTTTGAAAATGAAAAAAATCTAAATAATTCCACCTTAAAATCTGTGCCAAAGACCAAATCGTTCAGTTCAGGACCATATTAAACCGGAACTACATAGTTCATTTTATTGCTCAAGAAAATGAGAACTAGAAGTGTAACAATTACAATGTAATGCAGAGGAAAAGTATGCAAGATGGCTCGTTTGATAAATTTCATCTTCAGCTCTTTTACTTTTTCTCTGGAACTAGTAATTTTCCAGAGACTTAGAGAATTATAAAAGTATGTGATGGTTCAAAAATCATAGAGAATTGTTGGTTTGGGGGTTGGTTTTTTTTTTTTCATTTCATGAGAATATAGATGTGTCACTAGAACAGCAAGTTCCATTACAGAGTGATGGAGGCCAGTGCTGAAACATAAGTTTTCAGATGAGGAACATACCATTTTAGTTCATTCAGGATATGATGGGTGAAAATTCTAATCTCATTTATTAATCTCACTAGTGAGGAGTAACACCACTGAGTCGCACATCAGTGTAGCTGATCTCACAGATTCATCCTTCTGGTGGAGTGAACAGGAAAAAATAGTTTATGAGATCTGTTTGATGACTTACTATTTTGTAGTTTGACATAAGTCAAAATGCACAAAACTCGATATAGGTAGGAATTTCACTTTTTTAACATAGTTTTTAACGTTTTCTTTGAAGACAGCATCTCGTCAAGAAGAAGAATCTTTCTGCAAGGCTCTACAACAAACAACTATAATTCTCCTCTATTTTACTAGTGCATTTTTAAATTACAGTAACTTAGCTGACTGTATTATTATCTCAATTATAATAATGCATCTGAGATCAGAATTTAGCCCAACTTATTCTTCCAATGTTTTATGCTACTAAAAGGAATGGATTTGGTTCAGTCAAATTATGCTTTCTGTTGTTTCAAGCATAACTTCAGCTGAAGACTGTCAGAGTTGTATGTGTGCATTTCATAGCAGAATTTGGCCCAAGGGTTTAGAGCTTCTAATATTTACAAAACAGATTATGTACAATTTGCTGACACAAATATATAGCTTTAATACTGCAAGGCTTTAAAAATTTATAATCACGCCTAGATGCAGGATAACAGTGGAAGTGAAATGAGTAAAATCTTCCTTTTCACACTGCTTATTTTGTGGTAGAGTGATACGATTCAACAAACTAGTCTCATCTGGGTACCTCATTGCATTGACTTTCATCCGAAGTTATGAAGGTTTTCACGAGAGCATGCTCTTAATCCCCCCCGCTTCTTGCTAGATTTTCTAATCTTGGACTATTATGTTCAATCACTTGTGAACACATTTCTCTGGCATTCGAGCTGCACAAAATCTTTTGTGTGTGGTTTCAAACAAGCTTTAATGTGCCGCCAAGTTGTTCAGTTTATTCAGTATTTCCAAATGGGGAAAAATAAGTTCACAAAGCAGGGAAGAGTTGTTCCAAGGCCAGTGTTTATACCAAAGGAAGAGGTTCAAAAACATCATCAACAAAGTTTTCCCCTCAGCTATACCTGGGAGAACATTTGGATTTGCCTCAAGTAACCATGAGAAGAACGCGGGCTAATGAACTCAACCACGATTCAGAAAGCTATCTAAGGATTTGATTTTACAGAGCACAGATGTGAAGTGCTGCACAAAGGCAAGGTTAAAAGAGAAGCGTAGGATGGTCAATGTGGGAGGATGCAGTCCAGCAGGAGGGGTGGACGCTGGGTGGCTGCCAAGGTTCCCACGCCTAGCAGGAAAACTAAGGGCAGCTCAAATACCTGTTGAAATACTGACCATCGGGCTGGAGGTCGTGCGGCATCATAAATGCTCATCGCTCACCCATTCATATGTCTTCAACCCTCAGCACTTGTGAATAAAAGCAACTGCGGGTGGAAAGACATATTTTGATTCCCCATGGAGGACTTTGCACAGCAACTCACTCTGGTCCTGCAGGCCATCTGCTTGCATGGGGACATGGCAACTTGGTGCATCACGTGGCTCTGGGAGAGGAGGGTTGCTCCTGAGGTTCAGACACATAAGTGGGGTTTGGGAGACTGGGTGAAGGCTGCACCATGGGCATGCTGGATGGCCTTGGGCAGGATATTGAGGACATCATTGACTTCTGCTTCTTTGTGCAGGTATTTACCCCAGCACAAAGCAGACGTTGCCTGCTGCTGAATCTCCACAGACACGATGTGGATGACGAGATGCAGTGCAAGACAGCAGCAAGGGGAAACCCCAACTCCTCTGGGGCTTCAATATCTGCTCTCTGAAATGGTGTCATAAATCACACAGACATAGGGGTGTAATGAGGAAACAACATCCTAACAGCTGGATAATGTGAATTCCAGAGTAATGCCATCCATTCAACACAGATACATTTTTTTTTCTCTGGGATCATCCACAGAAAAGAGAATAAACAAAAAGTCTGACATCTTTACATTCCCTAAAACTCTCTTTGTGTGAGATTTTTTTTTCAAGGTTCATTAGAGCTACTCCTCTCTCCTATTCCCCCCCCCCCCCCATGCCTTTTATCACCCACTTGACCCACCTATCTCGCTCTTCACATTCCTCTTCCATTTTCATGCATCTCCTCTTCCCATGGCTTTGGCTGTCACTTTTGAAGAGCCTGGAGTGTGTCCCTGGGGCTGGCTTCTGAGCAGTGAGCTCCAGTGGTTCAGGAAGGTGACCTGCCAGTAGTTTTAGGCTTGATGGAAAAATCAGCAAATAACATAAACATGGTAAGAGTCGTGCTTTGCACCCCTACACACGCAGTTTGGGACTCAAATCCTTGGTGGCAATGCAGCACAGAGATTTGTGCACGTGCAGGGGCAAAGAAACAATTTATCTTTAGATACATTAACCCACACAGAAGGAATAAACACGCAACTTTTGCACTGTTTACTGAAAAAAAAAGACTACCCAAAACCCAAAAAGATATGAATTAGGTACAGAGAATAATCTGTGGACTCTGCTGAAACCATGGAGCTGAGCTGTGTTGGCTTACTGGAAAGAGAGGAGGAGGAAAAAATAGAACTTGTTCTGGTATAGAAGAGTCTCTCATGCTGCTAATCGATTCAGTGCCCAAATTTGCTATTGTGATCTGATGGTTTAGCTCTGCCAACTCTTATAATTATCTCTATTCCCATTCTCCATTAGTGGCCTTTTCAAAGGATATGAGTTTTCACAGTGTCAGATTATGCCAGGCAGTGAATACCACACCATCAGTGCGTTACAAACATAATACAGCATAAATGCTTTACAAATATAGCCTCTTGCGACGGTAGGTGGAACACAACAGTTATGTGTTTCTAGGCCTCGGGGTTATGGTTTCCTAATGGGTGACCTTTCCTCCCTTCACATCCTTTTCCTCGCAGATTATGGTGTGGCAGTCCCATACTATCTCATTAGCTGTGGGGAAATTAGAGTATATGAAAAGACGAGGAGGCATTCAGATATCTACAGCTGATAGGTAGCACGAAAGTGCTGGAACAGCCAGGGGACTCTGGCCAACCATTCAGTCTGCTTATCGTTCCCCCAAACATCGTTTCACAAGGCACTGTTGCAAGGCAGGGCAATCACGCCAGCCCACAAGCACACACCAGCCTTTGGTACGGCTCTCAGAAGCGCTGCCTCACAGGAGCAATATTTTCAGATGTAAACAAAACTTACAGAAGCTGCATGACAGAGCTGTTGAAAGTCCTGCTGTAGCTGAGAGTGAGCAGGTGGTATAATGATGGAAGGCAAAATGAAATGTCTGCTTTGACTGAAGGGATATGTGCTGTTTTCCCAGGCACTGAAACGTGGCTTGGGGACCTTCTAAGTGCATGCACACATGCCAAGCGCAGTATTTAAGAAATGCAACATCACATACAATATTTAAGAAATTAAATATAACATTTGAGAAAATGAGAAACACCACACTAAAAATTCAAAGCAACTTCTTTTTTTTTTTTAAAAAGACAGACAAAACTGAACGACCAGATGATTCCCAAGAGAATCTGATGATTAACTGGCTAAATCAGGACATCTGCAGGATGTAAGAATAATAGAAGGAAGCAGGAGTTTTGGCTACCACTTTTATAATTAGCAATTGTAATGATCTTAGCGGTGTCCTCCTGAAAGAACTTGAATATTCATGTTGAGGCACAGCATTATGTTTCAGCGCTTTTGGTAACTGTAGCCACTTGCACAGAGTCAAGCACACACTCAAATCAGGAAGTCAAAATGAGTGCTCCAAATACTTTCTGTCGGAAATTGTAAGGAAAGCTGTTATTTGCATGCAGTAAGATGGGGAAGAGAAGCATAGCGTCCAAGAGCTCCCTTGGCATTTTCAGTTTCCAAAATAATCGTCCTCTTTCTGCTTCTTTTTTTTTATTTATTTTATTTTTTATTGCAGAATAAATTCAGACTTGACCCGAGCAAATGCAAAATACATCCAAATCTGTGAAGTTAGATTTCATAATGTCAGGCCAGACTATAGCCAAAGGCACCCAAAGTAGCAGTTACTATCTATAGAAAGCCAGGCGTCCATCCACTCTTCCTGACTGGATGCTAAAATTTCCTAACAACCTAGGCTGAGCCCGTAGGTCATACAGGGTTATTTGCAGTCATACTTAATTAGTAGTTTACTGGATACTCTGACTGTTTCTCAGTTTTGTCACCCTCACAAATAAGTCGGAGACATGCCTGGCCAAATTCCTCTACTCTTTTTCTATCTTTGTGCCACAAAGGAACAAAGACAGATGAGACACATCATCTTTGCAGAGACACATTTAGAACAGAGTGACTCCTCTGAGAAGCAGTAGAAAAAGAGACCCCTGCCTGCCTGCTGATAGATCTGGCACCCTCAAAATGTTGTATGCGACCAGGCAAATTGGGGTGATCTGACGAGAAACTTCCTTTGCTCTCTTCAGTCACTGAAAGAAGAAAGCTTATACTGACGCATGCCAATTTGAGTGTGTGCACGTGTGTGCTTTGACTGTGGACGCCAGGCAAAACATGCAAACCCCAGTCAATGACTGACACACGCTAACAAACGTTGTTACACTTGTGAATTGCTCTTGGGCAACTAAACTGTTTACTTCTACCCAGTGCAAGAAGGAATTCATCAGTGCAGCACCAAAAGGCATTGATCCGGGTGAATCCCACATCCAGAGAAGCAGGCTGGCAGCTGCAGTGTGGTATCTAGGGCAGAACGAGCTTGGTAGGTTGACTCCTAGAGAGTGTTACAGGCATCTAACAGGCTGGTCAGGTCAGATCCAGGCTTCCTATCAATCAGGGATCAGATTAATTTAATTTCCTGTGCTCAAGCAATGCAGCGGCTACCCACAGAAAGACTCTTATTATCATCAAAACCCTACATTGACATTCGATATTTATTCTTTCTTTTTCCCTGCTTAATATGAAACCATGTGGGCATACAGCTCCTCCTAGGACTCCATTTACCAGTTTATCTATGCTTTTATTGGCTCCTTGCACACAAATTTCTGCATGTTTCAGATAGTACCACGCCCTGTGAAGCGCATTTTGGAGACATAGGTCGGCTTTGAAACACAGACAATATTTCCACGGATGCATGTTTCTTCCACAAGCACCTGTCTGTCAGAATGGAAGTGTCACTGCTGGTGGTTTCCCCTCCAGAGGCTGGTGTTCCCTTCACAAGCAATCTGAGTTGTGACGCAGTTGGCTCCAACGATGCTCTGTACTTTGGATGGCCATTGCATTAATTTAACTGCTCCTCTCCACTTCGGCTTTCAGTCTAGGGTTCATTTCCATCACTGTCAAGATGCTCCTCGAGTTCCATCAGCGTGAAGTTCAAGTGCCTAGAGGTCCCACTCTTACCCTGGGCTGGCCTCCAAATCTTCCAGGTGTTGAGATATTTTTAATGCTGGTACACAACACGTCTTTTCAAAATTCCTCTATCCAGATCAAGGGAGTGCTTTATTAGCACAAACGAATGCCACTGATGGCCTTCCTCTGTCATTTGTGTACCAGCATATTACACTGGGTTCAATTAGAGGAGCATTTAAAATCGACCTATATAGCCAAATACACCCGAAGTGAAGAAAGCTTGCCATGTGTAAAAAAAGGTAATATGAATCCCACAGAGGTATACTCAGCAAGTCTGGAAAATGAATGCTTTATCGAAGGCCTTCATGTCACAAGCTATTGCAGACCGTTCTTCACAGCAGGAACACAAGTACCCTTTGGAGCACTGGTGTACGTACCCATACGCGTGAAGTCTAGAGCATGTGCTAAGGTGCCTTGCCAGGCAGAGGGAAGAGCCTTCGCTTTAGTTGCTTAATCTCCTGCATCAGCACTGTTGCATTTTGGCCACAGCTTTTATAGATAATGACTCAAGTGAGCAACTGTTCACGCTGCAACTTAAGACCGAGTCTCCAAAATCTACTTTTTAAAGTCCAGACGCATCTGTGGAGAGGAAATGCATGTAAAACAGGGGAATGTCAGAGATAGAAACTGTACAAAAAATCCTTTTTCATAGCATATTAAAATCACAAGTTTATATTTGCTCATATTTGCAGATCCGCATTTTTCATTTTTTGTTTGTTGAAGACTTACCTTTAATTCTACAGTAAATAGGGTTTAATGTTTAGGTCCAACTTGTACATTTTGGACTGCATTTGTCTACACAGATTTGCAAACAGCAGCAGTTGGACTCCTGAATACTGATGCGCTGATACTGGAAGAGCTAGCTCAGGGACCGCATTGCCAGGTCCTATATCACATGAAAGTCAATGAGTAAACAAATTAGCAAGAAGGGGGTTTGTTTTTCTGTGTGGCTTTTTTTGTGTGGTTGTTTGTTTTTTGTTTTTTGTTTTTTTTTAACTGCAATAATATTTATGAAGAGGAGGAAATAATCCAGAATTTGCATGGAGGGCAAAAGCCTATGAAATATCCTACTTGCCCTTAGATGGACTAATCGTGGCCTCTAAAGCCCAGCTGAACAGCAATCACAATACCCAGGGAGGCCCCTTGTCCTCAGACAGCTGCTGGCTTGGAGGTCACCGGGAAGGAAAAGGAGGAGCATCCTGTCTGCACACATTTCCCCAGAAGAAAAGCTTTGCTGGCAAAGCCAGGAAAGATGCTTTTCAGTGATAGCTCCAGTGCTTATTGTTTCGTACAATATGGCCAGGGTTGTGGAAGGCAGTATCTAGGTAGAAAGGTATTGTCTTATAGGAAAGGGTAATGAATGGATCTGAACTGATAAATGGCTTTGCCTTTGTGTAGGAAGATGAAATAATTCCCAGAATACGCTGCCCAATAATATCTTTCTGCATTGAATACTTGCAAGTGGATTGTGTTAAAAAGCTGCAGCGAACTGCCACCAGTCTCTTGGACTACCTCGTTTGGGAATAACAGGGGTGTTCACAATTCTACACGTGTAAAGATGCAGCACAAAGACTGTTCTTTGAAAGGTCTCTCTCCAAATAATAGGGTACTACATGTTTTCAGTGCATCTTGTTGCTGGCTTGGTTTGTATTGCTATTTGCCTGCTCTCCTCTTAGCCCAAATATTAGGAGATAGGAAAAGCAAGAGAAGTGACATTAAAGACAGATTTTTGTAAGTGTTATGACACTGATTTATGAACAATTCCGATATCATACATCTCATGGGTAGGCACAAAGGCAATTTCAACAGAAGGCTACTATGACACATAAGGTGTGGATAATGTAAAAAAGCCAATGAATATAATGGGATACCTACACTTATGCACGGCACATGGCTCCTAAAAGGATATGGGGTGAGCCAAGGGATACCAGGATTCCTTAATCCATTTAGGGTTCCTGTTGGGAAAAAACATAAGAAAGCTGATCCAACAGTCCCAGGTTTCACCCTCCTTTTTCGGAGCTCAAGGCCTATCAGCCAGCCTGTCTCCTGCTGCAGGATGGCTCTTGGCTTGAGCTGCATCCAGCCATGCCAGGTGGTGTACCACAGTCCCCCAAAGTATTATTCCTGTCCAACTGTCCAACAACATGGGATTTTTGCTTGCTTTTTTTTTTTTTTTTTTAAAAAAAAACAAACGGGATCCAAATAGGTCTTTAAACTCCTTGCTGTCCAATGGATGCATTTCCCCTTACTCTTAACGGTTCCTTGCACATGTAGTATCTTTCCCTGTGAGTCATCTCGCCTCTTCCCATGCCTGATGGCATTTTGACCTCTTTCAGATGCAGCTTTCCTGCTGCCCTCGCTATGCTTCCCATCCACTGCACCCTCTTTGGCAGCGCTGCCGACCAGGGGAAGCACACGGCTTGCCCGATTGCCCGGAGCAGCCTGGCATTCCTTCCCTGGTCTCGCTAACAGGTCTGCAGTGCTGCTCTTATCGCCTCCTTTTCTCCAGGAGGACTTTTCTGGATTGTGTCTGGCCTGAGATGACCAAGCACAAGCTGGCTCCGCTCCAGCCCTCCCATTGCAGCTGGCAGATGGACGGGTGCTCCCCAGGACCTCCAGAAGTGCACCCCCCTTTCAATTACTGCATCCTCTCCTGAGCCCACCTCATTAAACTGTGTGTGTGAGTGCATATTAATGGCCCAACTTGCATGACCGTGCTGCTCAAAGAGCTGCAAGGCTTCTTCTGCTTTCCCTTCTGTTCCTTTGATTGAAGAAACCAGCCAAACCCCTGGAGTGCCATGTCGTATGGGACCTTTCTTTTGCCCCCCTTTTATACTGGCCTTTCCCCTTCTCTCCCTGGAAAGGAACAAAGCAATGCCGGCTCATCTGGGGATCATCCTTTTGTCCCTCTGACTGGGAATATTTTGCAAAATCACCTTCCATAGAAAGACCGTTTTTTCTTACTGGTGACCACTCTAGTACTACTGCTGCTTCCTCGTAATGTTTTCATAAAGGGTATTTTAGCCCTGGGAAGGCTCACTTACTGGAGCAGAAATACCAATAAGGTATTTCTGGCCTTGGGTAATGGTCATAGCAATATAGGTCAGTGGGTGAAGCAAGAATACTCATGGATAATTTAACTCCATATACGGGCATACTTTGGCCAGGGAGTGAAAAAGTACTTTAAATAAGGAGACCCCATTGATTCTGAGGTAGTCTTCTGCACAGATAAGCAGAAGATTGACATGCCAGGGTCAAAGCACAATCTTTTGCCCTCAAATTGGCATCATTTAAGAAAGAGAGAATGCAAAGGGAAAGCACCATTCTGGATTGCCTGACAGTAACTTATCTAAGAGCTCAGCTGGGAGAATATTTCAGGGTAAATACATTTTTCAATGCATTTGCCTCTTTTTCCATTTGAAAATTGTCTATAAACATGTTTTTGCAAGTCTGTTTGTCATTCAGAATGATTTACAGTGAGTGAAACTCAAGTTTAGGCCCATTCACAGGCAGCTTATTGCAGGTTTTCAAAAAAGAAATTCAGTCAGTCTGATCCAATTTAACACAGCGATCACATGGCATGCCTTCTTGCTTCAATTGGATAATTCTTTGATTCAGTTTTTTGATGTGAATATCAATTATTCATTTGAATTTTAACATTCTAGTACTACTTGATGCTATTATAATATTATATGCTGGTTCGGCAAATATTTCTGTACAGATACTACTTGTCAGAAAATTTATGGTGTGAAAATTAAAACCAAGGAAATGCAGAGTTCCTTTCAAAATACAGATGAATATTCATAAAATCATTACAGTGTTTGCCTCTCTCTGATGTTCAGTGTTGTTCATTCATCCAAAGTTAGAAGGATATAAGCTGAGACATGATACTTCAAGAGAGCAGTTAAATGAGGAACAGGGGAGATTAAGTTATAAGTTATAAGATGATTGTAAAACTCCTGGACATTTTGGGGCCGCAAAGCCTTTATCAAAGATGAGAGAAAATTCTACTGGGTGTAATGTAGGCACGATGTAGAAAATTAGCTCAGAAAACAGGACGTTCAAGTCCAAATTACCACAAAAGCTCTGGTACGACAGTACCTTGCAAACGGGAGCATATGGAGCATACTGAGATAACAGAAATTTTAGTGAGCTTAATTTTTCATCTACTTTGAGGGCCCACTTCCAAGGTGACAACACGGAGAATACTACATTGGAGTCTGATACAACAATGGATGAGTCAAATGCTTTATAGGAAAAAAAAAAAAAATGGGGAGGAAATGATAGGTCCAAATCTCTCAGTAGGCTGCTTTCACAAGAGGTGACTAAGGTGACCAACCAGGAGCACACTTCTAATGGCAGAGCTACTCAAGAATGTATTGACTTTAACGTCTTGAAGTATTTCAGTTTTTTCTTCTTGCTATTTTTTGTTTTGCTTGGCTTTGTTTTCTACTGCCTAGGATAAAGTGTTTGGGGCAGTCTCCCAGATGCAAAGGGGTTAAGTGCATCCCACAGAAAAGTCAAGAGGTTTGCCAAAGTCAAATGCAATAAGGCTTTACCAGTGGTTGCACTCCGGAATTGTTGGCATTTTGAGCCCCGAGTGGTAAAGGTGAAATAGTCGTGTAATTATACACTTGGTTAAACCTCTCTGAAACCAGGAGCTGGGGGGAATGTCTGATCGTAGTTCCCTCACTTCAATATAGTTGCAAGAAAACAAGTGAGTCGCTCTGATTTCTCTTACATATGGGGCAGTTGATACCATAGCAGCTTTACCTCCACACCCCAACGATGGAGCATGGGCACCCAGGAGCAGAGCTGTCTCACCCCTTCTTGTTTTGCTGGAAATTTTCTGTATCTGCAGGAGAAACTGCTGCAAGGACAGAGACACTGAAAAAAAGGGAGGAAGCAAACAGACTAACAAAGAAGAAACCATCGGGTATATAAGGACAGGTAGAACAGCTTCAGAGAAAAAGCCCGGAGAGTTTTTGGGTTGGGTGCTAGTTCAAAAAGATTCTTTGCTCACTGCTCTGTGCCTTTTTTTTTGTAGTTGTTGTTTGATTCCTGCTGCAATCAAGGAAAGTAAATTAGAATGCATAACAGATACCTAGTTTTGGCATGAATTTTGCTTCCTACCAGACAGCACTTCAGTTAACTCTTTGGATCAGCATGCAAGTTAACCTCTTTGGAAACTGAAGGAAATGTAACTACTGTCCTCCACAGAAGAGAGCCATAAGAAGGCATTAATCTCCCTTATGTAACCAGGCAGGTGATATGAAAATTTCCAGATGGTGTGGTTGGACCTCATTCTGCCCTGAATTTAGGCTGAAGCTGCCCCAGGCCTGCACTTCACTCAGTGTTTCACCACCTGACGGTTTGAAAGCTGCTTTTTTCACCACACTGAGTTAAATTTGTAATAAACAAGCCGTTCTTCAGGAGATTGGATACATTAAAAATAAAAATAAGGGTCTTCTAAGATCCAAAGATGTAGGCATTAATTTGAACCTATGCATTTGGGCCCATATATCTTCTCTATCCTTTCCCTAAAAGATTAAAGGGTGTGCATCTTAGGTTCTAGTCTCTATTTAAGTCTGAGGGGTGCAGGGAAGGCTACCCCTTCATCTTGTCTCTTCACACAATAAACACGGGATGAAGTTCGTACTGCAAGCGTTGGCAGTAGAGTCTCTCACTCACCAGCAAAAACAGATTAAAAGTGTCTCTTGGCACATCCCATCAGGGGACTTCTTTTATCCCTTGAATCAACAGAAGCTTTGGATCAACAAAAAGTACTGAAGCAGGTGTCTCTTTTACCTCATGCC